>NW_005187477.1:1435311-1441126 GCF_000239375.1 Pundamilia nyererei | reverse complement strand
GCACTGCCCATGAAGCTGCATTCTTTAGGGATATGCCTGTAACACTCTGCCTATTGCCTTCATATTAAATCATTTTTATGAATCATTTTTTTAAATATTCCTTCACGTCATTATGCGGGCCGCAAGTAGAGGTGACATGGGCCGCGAGATTGAGACACAGACATGAGAGCCTCTTAACCCGTGTTTTGTTTGGGTGGACACCAAAAATATAGAGTTCATAGCCTTATGAAACAGGAAAATACTGCCGTGTAATCCATTTATTTCAACAAAGTAACTGTATTCTGAATACCACCTTTTAAAACAGTAACTGTAACGGAATACAGTTACTCATATTTTGTATTTTAAATACATAACGGCGGTACATGTATTCCGTTACTCCCCAACACTGCCTGTGCATCCTTGACTGTGGCTCCTCTCTCATCTGTTCAGATTTTAAAATTGAGACAGGATGGTGCACTGGGAGGGAGAATTAACAGTTCTATATAATGTTGTACAACATACATTAAAATCCATTCTGCTTGCTTTAACCCCAGGATGCTGATGAGTTTTGGGACTCAGTATAAGGACTGAAAATGACTCAAATAGTAAAACTGCGGATTAACAGTATGACACTATAATTCTCATCCCACTGTTTTTTCTCAGAATGAAACTCTTCAATTTTGAATGTATAAGAGGCCTAAAGCTCTTCTCTAAAGCAACACAGCAGCTTATCTGTGCTCGTGGAAGCCACAGTGACTTATAAAATAAGCATTAGTTACAGCCCGGGTACACGAAGATATACTGGCCTACATACAATGTGTGATGAATGCACTTTCCTCCCAGCCATGAAAATTTAGTCCTTTTAAAAGTTTTGAAAGCACGCTGGGGGGCTTGTACACACACACACACATATATTTATTCACTGTTGTCTTCATAGCCCCATTGCTTGGAACATTTTCTTCATATCCTGCAAAGTATTGTTGAAATTATTTTCCCTGTAGTTCCCATCTACAGGTTTGCTTCATAATTTACTCCTCGGGGTTCGGATATAAATCACACGTTCACAAATTCCAGCAAACGAGCCCAGAGAATGAAGCCCACTCTCAGACTGTTGGTAAGCCTGTTCCCCAGTGAGCTGTGCTTGATTTTCAGCTCTCTTCTGCAGCAGAGCAGCAGCAGCAGCACAGTGTGGGGCTTCACTCCAAACGGCTGTCTGAAAACGCTTCCCCTCTGAAACTGTAAATCAAACGCATTCAAATTTTGGAGATGAAGTGGAAGTGAAACCCGAGGACGTCATTTTAAAACAGCGCGAGCCTGAACCTGACATCTCTGGCTGCTCCAGCAAAGCAGCCCTGACACATGAAAGGTGCTGTCCACTGGTTTAATGATCAGACAAATCACAATTGAATGATTGGATGGATTATGTGCTAATGAGAGCTTCTGATTATAATGAAAGACGACTCCTGTGAGGTGAGGTGAAGTAAATTATACTCTAAAGTTGGGGATCCCTCTTTACAAAAGTTTTAAGCTCCTTTGAAAGTTAACGTCATTTAAGGTGAAACTTCCCCCAAAGTCTGTCTGAACATCTTATGTCTCAAGACATGTAAACGTCAGATTTTTCAGTCAGCTAAGAAAATGAAGATTTCTTGATGAAGTAAAATCCAGACTTCAGAGTCTTTATATATATAAAACGTTTCTTCATTACCTTTATGTCCAAATGTCTCCTCACCTCACTTGGTGACTGGGAAGCATACCCCTTTGCTTTGGATTTCATTTCATTTACTAGCACCTAGTCACTTTATTCAGTTACTACTTTAAGTGGGGCGACCGTGGCTCAGGGGGTTGGGAAGCGTATCTGTAACCGGAAGGTTGCCGGTTTCATCCCTGGGCTCTCTGTCCTGGTTGTTGTGTCCTTGGGCAAGACACTTCACCTACCACCTACTGGTGTTGGCCAGAGGGGCCGATGGCACGATATGGTAGCCTCGCTTCTGTCAGTCTGCCCCAGGGCAGCTGTGGCTACAACCGCAGCTGCCTCCACCAGTGTGTGAATGAATAGTGGAATTGTAAAGCGCTTTGGGTGCCTTGAAAAGCGCTATATAAATCCAATCCATTATTAAAAAACACTTTACAAGTAGCTACTTAATAACAGCTATTTTTTAAATTATTAAATTAGCGTCAGTAAGCGACATGTTCAGAGTGAGAATTTGAATTTGTGAGTGTTTTGAGGTCTAAACTCTTTTTTGAAGAGGTTCATAACTCCCATCAGCCAAACAGAAATATGAATATCTGGGCCAAAGTCACTTAACTCAGTTAGCCTAACAAAACAAAAAGTTTAAAACAGGTTATTTTCTAAACTGCACATCTGGAAAACTGCATCAGACGATAGCTTGGATCTGGGTGCGCGGACAATAATAATAATAATTAAGTAGAGATTCAAAGTCTGAGCAGAGCAAGGTTTACTCTTATTTCCTGACTCCCTGGTTTACAGAAATGTATGCTTTCATACACTGAAAGAAGAAGACAACCAAAGACATGAAATTTACACACCTGTATACTTAGCGGTTTGAATACTCTTTTTGTCATTTGCACACTGCTCGCTTTCACTGTTTAATACGATCAGAGCTGCAGCTGAAAGAACTTGACTAAGGCCTCTGTAACACAGGCCGAGAAATTGGTTTGTGGATATTCCCCGGATGGCTGTGAAGGGCTGCTGGTGGTTGCTGTGAAACTGATTTCAAAGCCAGAGTCTCAGATGTCTAGAGACTGCAGTAACACCATGGTCACCACTGATCAGTAGAGAAAAAAGGGATATAATCTGTAATAGACAGCATACGTTTATTCACACGATTGTGTTCCCTTGTCTGTGTGGTATATTATATTTGTTTTTTACTTGCTATATTATTACCTGTTGTATTTGTTGGAACTGCTGCTGCCCTCTTCATCAGCTCTGTCTTGGAAAAGAGATTTTAATCTCAGTGGGACTTTTAACCCGGTTAAATAAAGGATAATAAAAGTACCGTATGCTGATGACACCACCAGCTCATCACTGAAGGAGATAAGATAGCGTACAGAGCAGAGACAGAAATTGTCTTGCTTGTGCTCAGGAACTAACCTGAAACTGAACGTCCTTAAAACAAAACAAAAACAAAACTAATCATGGACTTCAGGAGTCACAGACAGGCCCACTCCCCTCTCATTATAAATGTAGAAATATGCCTCCACCTTCAAATTTCTGGGCAAAAAATCATAGGCTGCCCTCTGCCACCCTGGAGGAGAGGCCATCACCAGCTCGGTGATGGCTCAGGTAAACCAGGGCCATCACAGGTGACCCCTCGCAATCCATTCACCACCTGTTTGACCTGCTGTCCTCTGGTCATTGCCCGTTCCCACACCTCCCGACTCACTAACAGCTTTTACACTTGAGCCATTCAGACTGATAACTTCAATTCAATTCAATTTTATTTACACAGTGTCAAATCACAACAACTTCAAGGCGCTTTATATTGTAAGGTAGACCCTACAATAATACATACAGAGAAAAACCCAACAATCATATGCACTTTGGCGACAGTGGGAAGGAAAAACTCCCTTTTTACAGGAAGAACTGGCAGAACCAGGCTCAGGGAGGGGCGGGGCCATCTGCTGTGATTGGTTGGGGAAGACAGGATAAAGAGATGCTGTGGAAGAGAGACAGAGGTTAATAACAGATATGATTTAATGCAGAGAGGTCTATTAATACATAGTGAGTGAGAAAGGTGACTGGAAAGGAAAAACTCAATGCATCATGGGAATCCCCCGGCAGCCTATGTCTATTGCAGCATAACTAAGGGAGGATTCAGGGTCACCTGGTCCAGCCCTAACTATATGCTTTAGCAAAAAGGAAAGTTTTAAGCCTAATCTTGAAAGTAGAGATAGTGTCTGTCTCCTGAATCCAAACTGGAAGCTGGTTCCACAGAAGAGGGGCCTGAAAACTGAAGGCTCTGCCTCCCATTCTACTTTTAAATACTCTAGGAACAACAAGTAGGCCTGCAGAGCGAGAGCGAAGTGCTCTAATAGGGTGATATGGTACTACAAGGTCATTAAGGTAACGACCATCCCGCACCCCTGCCCACCAATCCATGGTTGTGAGTAACCCTCGTCACTCTGAACACTCACAGAGACTCTATACTCAGACCAAGCCATTTGCACTACATTCAAGCACTTTGAAAGCTGTCCTCCAATGTGTGCCTTTGTATCGTTTTTATATATATTCCTCGTTTGTTATTTATTCATGCTGTCTTACTATTTATGTTTTCCTGCACAGTTGGTGTGGAGCACCCACAATTTTGTTGTACTTCTACAGTCACAATAAAGGGCTTTACTATTCTATTCTATTCTCCACCACCCCTCTGCTGCAGCTGAGCCAGAGACCACGCCTTCGCCACAGTCACAAAGAGTTATACACACTCCTTTGGTCACTAGCAGTTTTCTACAGTCGCTGACTTGTTTGCAAACACTTGCCAACAACTTACTCAGTGGTAGTGGAAATGTGACACAAACTGGAAACTGTGAGTCTTCACCTTCAAAATAACCGTTGTGCCAATCATGTTTTGGATTGCAGCCTTTCCCCTGGTGAGTAGTGGTTACTGCAGGGTTCACTGACCGCTCTCTAGGCCTGTGTGACTGAAGCCTAAAAGAGTCTCTAACTGCAGCTCAAACGGCCACTTGAGGAACTGCAGTTTTTGTAATTTCTGCACTGATTGTATTTTTCCTCCTGACGATTTTTCTTTTCTTTCAACTCTTTCATAGTAGAGTCACAATCTGACAGCTTCACTGAGTCTGTGTGGCAAATCTGTGTTGTCTGAATCCAACATGTGGAAACTGTCATATGCAATATCAGGAGTAGATATAGACCCTAGTAAGTATTCATGGAAAATGCAGCTGCTGATAAAAGGAAAAAAACATCAACAAACCAAAACAAAACAAAATAAGAGAGACAAGAAAACAAGATGTTGAACAACAGCAAACACGACCGAAGAACAATCAGCCTCCTGTATAATCTACGCCTGGTTTTATCTCTTGCTGACATGACTAATAGCTTCATTTAATGCTTAAATAAAACATGTGTGGGTAGAAAATTGTGACAAAGAGGAAGAAAATGAATCGTAATGCATAACATCCTCAAATAAATAGATACTGAATTAATGAAGTCTGCCCTGACATCAGAAGGTGTAAAATCAAGTCATTAATATGCTAAAACATCCAAATTCATTTGCCTTTTAGCAGTTTAGTTTATTTTTTTCCCGCTGCATTTTTTTGTCACATTAATAAATCCAGCAAGAAAAATGATCCCCTCTGGTTTGAGGACATCACAAACAGTTTTCACTGGATGGCATGACTGCACAAATGTAGTGGATGCTCAGTTATGAAATGGATGTTGCTTTTCACTCTTATGTCTCATTTCAATTTGTTTTCTGTCAGTCTGTCAGCAAGAGTACACAAAAGCACGCGTCCAAATTTCATGAAGCTCAGTGGCAAAAGGCCAGGCTTTCAGTTCCTTTAAACCTGAAAGCCTGGACTGACAGACACAGTCCTTGGCAGAGGTCTACACTCTGTGACTTCCCTTCTTCTTCTAGTATAAAACTGAAGTCATCCACCCACTAAAAAGGGTGAGGGGAACCTGACAGGGCTGACAGTGATGCTAGGAACCTGATCAGACACTACAGATACCATTAAGCAGAGATTCGCTCACTAAAGTGAGTGAGCAGCTTCCGGTTCCTCGGAGTACATCTGGCTGAGGATCTTACGTGGTCAGTACACACAAACAAAACAGTGAAGAAGGCGCAGCAGCGCCTCT
>NW_005187477.1:1425224-1432860 GCF_000239375.1 Pundamilia nyererei | reverse complement strand
TCTGGCTTCATGGACAGATAGAGCTGGGTGTCATCTGCATAGCAGTGAAAATGTATGCTATGTCTTCTAATGATGCTGCCTAAGGGAAGCATGTATAATGTAAACAGAATTGGTCCTAGCACTGAACCCTGTGGAACTCCATAATTAACCTCAGTGTGTGAAAGTAATGTAACAAGTAGTGTTACTTTCTCCTCGGAGTAGTTAAGTAATGTACTGCATTACCTTTAAGAAATGTGTTCTGTGTAATAGGTGTAATACATTACTTTTTTTTAATACAACACTTCAAAATTATAACATGCACTACACAGCATGCAGTGGATTTGCATGAATGTAATATTTTTGATAAGCTGCTTACTGATGGTAGTAATTCTCACTCAACCCAATGAGGATTGATGAGAGAATCAATAAGGGAGTGAATCGATAAGTGATACTGATAATGGAATCAGAGTCGCTAAATTCTAATCAGTTCTCACCCTTACTTATGTAGCCGGTCTGGCCTTAAACTCTGATTGCCGTTAGTTCTTTGCGTTGTGTTGTGCGAATGACCAGAGGAGTTAGCTCTCACTTTGCCAGCTGGGTGGATTTATTCTCCCAGAACTGTTTAAAAACAAAACAGTACAGCGACTTCATTTTACTGGACTTCTGCATGAAAACCTTCAAGGCAGAGAGAAGGATAGCGGACCACATGAGAAGCCACCTGCATGCTCCTATGCTCTCATCTGAGAATGGCTAATTAGCATGTTACAATAAAGTGCTGTACTTGGCAGAGAAACATCTAACAGAACTGTGAGACAAAATGCACAAAGGGAACGAGCAGTGTTTGAATTACTTTTAGTTACTTTAACTGTTAATTGTTCAGTCTTTTTTTTTTTAAATTGGACTGTTATGAACTTTAACATTTGCTAACTGTAGCATGTAGAGCCTGAGATGGAGCTGCTGAGTTTTTGCACGTTCCAAACTTGGGGGAATTTGCTGGGATGTTCACTCCTGATAAGATTAGAAACGGTCTTTAATGTTTTCCACTTATAAATAATCTTTCTCGATGTAGATTATTGGACTTCAAATTGATTGGAAATGGCCTGCTAACCCAGATGGACATCAGTTCTTGTTTCTTTGAGCACCAAGCTTTCCTCCTTGGTATTGTGCAAACACACACTTAACGATGATCAAGTGCATTTGATTAGCAGCACATGGCTGCTGCTTACCCACTGATGTTTTATGGAGGGAGTAAGATTGTACTGAGTTTTTACAGGACTGCAGAGAGTCCCGTCTTCGTCACATGACTGTATGTATAACCCTGCCATTCTCACAGTCACAACCCTTAATAGTGAGAAGCACATTTTGGCCAGGTAATGATTAAAGTGATGTCATATTCCTGTCCATACACTTTGGGCCCTTCATTAATTTGCACATTTGAGCCTTACAGCCACTACACACTGGTTATGTCTCCTTCAGTGTTCACTTTAAAAATCAGCTCCCTGTGACTCACTTTGAATGTTGATGTTTTCTCCATTCAGATGTCTGTTAAACATTACCTGAAGTTCTTGACCTTTATGTGCAGGTTTTTATTGCAGTGTTGCCACTTGATTGGCTGAGTGGATAATGGCATGTTTGAGAAAGTATGCAAATGTAGCTGATAAAGTGATTGGTGAGTGTATAATTTCCTCAGTGAATCCAGTTAGCATTTCAAAACTGAAGAAAACAGCTTCTCGTACTTCCTCGACAGCCAGTGTGAGTGTTAGCATTACTGCTATCTGCGCACTATGCTGCAGAGCAGAGCAGCAGATGGCCACAAAAGTAATGATATTTATTCTGTATCACTTGAAAACATTTATATTTGTTCTTTTCTATTTTAAGGTTATCTTTATTGTTCCACTGATGGGAAGTTGAGGGGCAAAGATAACCTTGAAATAAAAGCGCATGTGGAAAAATAAATCTTCAGTGGCTTTTTTTGTGTCATGTTTTTTGTTGGTTAAATGAACAAACAGAGCGAAAGACATGAGATAAAATAAAAAAGAAGAGACAGAAAGGGAGCTCACTCAGGCAGCCAACTGTTTCTGCAACAACGCTCAGTCAGTGAAATCAGTTTCTTTATGTGTGATAATGGGGGAAAAAGAGAAGACACAAAAGATTACAGAGAGAGAGAACTTTCATCAAAAGTCAGTTAGCATGTCAAAGTCTCCTGTGGTGCACATTGTTTGAATTTACTGAAGAATGACACATTTGTTAATGAAGCTGTTTGTAAATGCCATATTAAGTTTATATTGCAAATGAACCTCAATAAAAATCCCCCCACATGAATAGATATTACATTTTCACTTTCCTACCCAGTAATGCTATTTTTGGTTGGAAAAGATGCACAGAGGCATGTTTGCATTAGGATAAAATGGTAAATGGCCTGTATTTCTATAGCGTTTTACTAGTCTCTAAGGACCCCAAAGCGCTTTACATATCCAGTCATCCACACACTAGTGATGGCAGCTACATTGTAGCCACTGCCACCCTGGAGGGCAGCTACATTGTAGCCACTGCCGGACACTGGCGCCACCGGGCCCTCTGACCACCACCAGTAGGCAACAGGTGAAGTGTCTTGCCCAAGGACACAACGACCGAGACTGTCCAAGCCGGGGCTCGAACCGGCAACCTACCGATTACAAGGCGAACTCCCAACTCTTGAGCCACAATCGCCACTTGCTGAAGGATAACTTCAACAAGTGACTAAAATGACCTGAAACTGAATACTGTCATGTAGGGCTGTGCGATATGACCAAAATCTCATATCCTGATATAAAACATCTATCATCCGATAATGATATAAATCACAAAAATGTAACATTTTCTGAAAGTTCTGTGAATCTCGGGCCTGGAGTCAAGTGTTTTAACCAATGCATGAAACGATACATTTTTAGACATGAGTTGTAACGGCCGCTGTTTTCTTTGTGAGTATTTATTACACGGCGTGCTGCGGGGAAAAGCCTGTTCTAACGTTTGAGTCTAAGGTTTATTTTTTAGCACCTGGGGCTCTTTTTTTGCTTCTCATCCGTAAATACTCTGCATACTCTTTCACATGATTCAGTTTATTTTGAAAAGTCTCAACAGGATCTGAGCTTTATTCTGAAAGGTTCATGTGGAAAATAAACAAGTGGACACGCGATGGTTTTACCATCGTTGTTGCTAACGACAACGCATAAAAACAGGCGCTTGTCCGTCCGTAGTGTGGTTATATTAAATATAAGAGAAAGAGAGAAAGAAGAAATTAATATAGCCAATACAGTAAACAGTTTACTGCCGTAAACAGTTTATTTTGCCACACCATGAAACAACCAATAGCGTAAAATGAAACGATTTTATATGATCATCCGATATATATTGTTATATCGAACAGCCCTACTGTCATGTAAAATTCTTTGTACATACTGTTGCACAGTGTGACTGCTGATGTGTTTAAGGGGGGGGGGGGGAATATTTTGCTCATATTTTTTAAAATTTATTTTAAAAAATCTATTCTTTTGCATAGACTGGACTTAATGCCATTTTCATTGTTTGTGTAGATAAAAACTGTGTTTAGGTTTGGCCGAGACACCTCTTCACAAGTGTAGTGTGTACATAGTGTGTACATAGTGTGTACATAGTGTGTATATTGGGTGGTAAATATAGCAGTTTCCTTCAGCCCTCGCAGAGAGAACAGGAAAGACAAGAAGCTGCGTTCAGTTTTATTTAACAGTTATAAAGTGAGAGTATTAAATGTTCAGTCAGTCATTTTTTATCCCATTTAATACAGAAAAAGAGATTATCCTCAAATATATATTGATTAGTGTGTAATTACATCGAGCAACAAACTGATGGATTCTCATGAACTTACAATTAATCCATGAAAATACAGTGAATCTGTGGAACTACCATGTTTGAATACAGTGGCTGGGAAGAACATCTCCTTTACGACTAACTGAGTTATACCAAAGGTGGAGGAGAAGGAAAGTCCTACCCATTTGCATGGAGGTACTTTTAAATTTGTGCCTACACCTTCAGACTCAAGATATGAAGCATCATACCGATGTTTTATTGTTGGTGGAGTCCCCTTCACCAAAGAGACCATTCAATTCAGTTTATTTATACAGCACCAAATCACAACAGCAGTCGCCTCAATGTGCTTTTTATTGTAAGGTAGACTGTTGTAAGGTGCAATATAGACCAACACACAAAGAAAAACACAGCTTCAACAAGATCTTAATAAAATGTCCTTCTCTTCTGCCACACCTCAAGCCTCATCTCCTGAACTGAACACAGGACCTATAACACAACGAAAATGCACATAAATGTGTTTATTTATTCCTGATACTGTTACAATAACTAAATGTCATCAGCTAACAGCGAGCCAGCTAAACAGCAACAATGGCTGGTTATAAGCTAACATTACGCCAGCTAATGTTAGGTGAGTGTACAAAAAGTCACTCTCTCACAGCTAAACTGTTTAACTGCCTTCTCATATGAGAATTTATCCAACAACCATCAGAGTCCAACAAGTTACAGTCTCTTCAAATACGGCTTCATTAACACTGGCTAACAGCAGCTAACAGAGACTAACAGCGGCAGAACAGAGATTTTTAAAAACTCCTGCCAGGGTGGAGATGTTAGAAAACTGAGATTTGGCATTGATGTGTGGAACGAGAACGGAAAATCTCAGTTTACAAAAATACCCATGCACGAGTGGACGTAGCCTCAGTATCACTGTCAAATGTCAGAGGTGAGCTTCTCTGATTCATGGGCTCATACGGGACTCTTCACAACGATTTACAGCCTCCTCCAGAGTAAATAGATGTAGAAGCTTCTCACCCGCCCTTGACAGCTGAAGTAAACAGTGAATCGACAGGCTTTCACCAATGGGGAAAAACTCTGGTGTGGATCCAAACAATAGCAGAAACTTGCAGCCGTGGCCATTAGATGGTACATTCTAGATTTATTGTTTTGATCTCTCTTGTCTGAGCAAAACCATGTTTGTCCTAAACAGCCATCATAGCTAGGATTGTGCACTTGAATTAGGAGCGAGACAACAGAATGCACTTGACTGCAATCTGTAGCAAAGACTACTTATACTATTGTACTTTAAAAATCTGTATTAAATACAGCACAGCGTTTTCACAGCTGCTGTTTCAGATGACAGCAGGTACACAAAAAGTCTGCCAATACTATTTAACATTTCTATATTGTAATTATCACAAAGGAAACGGGAACTTGTAATACTAGCAGTTCTTAGATAAATGTCTAGTTTTCTGCCCGTTACTCTATAAATGTAAATATGTTTTTTTTTTTTAAACCACACACACACACACACACACACACACACACACACACACACACACACACACACACACACACACACACACACACACACACACAGTTTCCTATCCCCTTTTTAAATCAATGATTTATAAGATAATAAGTGTGACTGAAATGGTGCATTCATCTTTAATGACATGTCTGGAAGCTTCTCCCTTTGAAAAATCCTCTTGCCCACATTAAGCAGCAGTATGACAATGAAAGCATCATCTCCTCTTAACAAGTTTAAACCAAATGTAATTAATATGACTGTAATATGAAGCAATTTTATGTAATACTCATCTTACCAATATCTATCCCATTAAAATACCCAAAGCACCAATGTGTTTGCCCATCTATAAATGTTTTATCAGTTTCCTATCATGTAAGTGGCTCTCATCTCCGAGCGTATTAGTTCCTACTGAAACACTGAGGAACAGCATACTAATTCTGGCCCCCTTCTGTTCTCAAATAGCCTCAGGTCTTTTCTATTTGGAAACACTTATCTGAGATTCTGCTTCATGTTGACACGGCTGTATCACACCATTCATGCTGTCAACTTCCTGTTCTGCTACTACATCCCAAAGTTTTGTAGCTGAGTTAAGAGATAACGAGGAGTCCTGTGAACTCACTGTCAGTGATGACTTTTGCATCTTCGTGCCATTAGGAGATGCTGCACTGGTGTTTCGTATTAGCCATAGGTGTGCATGTGAAGTGTTGGCCCTGTAAAAAAGACTGAAGGACTGGTGTCCTCTTGCCTTGTGATGGCTTGGATGGGCTTCAGCAACTTTACTTTCATCTATAGGATGTGATGTATTATGTTACTCGTGGTTGTTTGACTGATTGGTTATTCATCCACCCGTTTTCGGTTGTGGCGGCTAGAGCCTATCAAAGCTGTAAGAAGTGTGGTGCACTCTGGGCAGGTTGCAGGGCGAACACTTGGACACAGAGAACCAATCATGCTCGCATTCCCATGCTTGTCTTTGGTCTGTAGGAGGAAGCTGGAATACCTGGTGACAACCTGCACAGGCTCCCGGTGAACATGGAAACTCTTGAAAGCCGGTAGATTCAAACCCAGGAGCATCTTGCTGTGAGGCAACAGTGGTAATTACCGTACCGTCCTGATCATGTCAAAATTTTGTGAAAGTGTTCTGTAATCACATAATTACATAAAACAGCTGGATTTGTTTTCCCGTTTAGCTCACAGCAGCTTGCTTAAACTCCGTCTGTGCTTTCATGTGATAGAACATTGAAAACAGCATTCTTATGTAAAAGGCATGTGCTTTAATTGCCTATGGGAATCTTTCACTGGTTTGTCTCTTTATTGGTTTGTGTTAGAATTTAATAACATGGCAACCAACAACTAGTTAACGGTGCGGCTGATATTTATTTTATGCCACTGTATCATAGAGTTGGACTCAATTTGGCTGAAGTTAAATAACCTCCTCTCATACAAGCATAAACAAGCATCCCAGACACGTTCGTTCATACAATTACAATAAAAGCCGAACCGTCGGCACTCTGATTTCGTTAACTCCCGGTGATATTATTGCAGTGACACTGTGGTGAGAGAACTGCTGAACCATAATAACTTTCAGTTTGGGTGATACATTGCTAACGTGCTAAACCTAAGCATAATCTAACAGGGAGTAAATAGTGACAAACACACAGAGCAGGAGGTAAAACAGACCTGTTGGAGCGAAGCAGGAGGGGTGACTGTGAGGAGAGCAGGAGGGAAAGGTTAAAAGGAGCTTAAATTAAATGCATGACACTCCAGCTGTTCAAATCACAGCAGGTCTCCTCTCGCTCGCTGCTTCGGCCTCTCTTGCTCAGTGAGACTGGGTCACTTACTAATCTCTCTGTTTATGAGCTATTAGTTTTCACAGGCAAGGACCGAGTTATGAAAGGGTTACATTTACCATGATATGTATGAATATAAAGCTTGGACATGAACAGATGTTGAAGATAAATACATAAAGAGGAAGGTGGGAGGCATACTTTCTCCCAGGACAGCTAGATTCACCACATGTGTTGGATCTTAACCCTTTCATGCATGAACTATGACAGTGGTTCCCAAACTTCTTTTCCTAAGCCCCCCTTGTTCCCCCCCCACACACACACACGCCCATATTTGGTTTTCAAACTCCATTGCGGTTTATTTCACACCTCAAACATTTAGTAAAGAAAATAAACTACTAACTCTTTTACGCTGCGTCTGCACCTACACGGGTATTTTTGAACACGCAGCTGTTTCACCCACGTAAACGGCGTTTCAAATCACCGAAAACTGAGATTTTTTAAAACTCCTTTTTTGTGTTTA
>NW_005187477.1:1414586-1418297 GCF_000239375.1 Pundamilia nyererei | reverse complement strand
CACACAGTCTTTGAACTTTAAGAAAGTTGTGAAGGGTAGAAACTTGAAAGCAGTCATTTAGGATGGACAGCTGGCTGCAAGGACGATGTAACCTTTAGTTCATGAGCCTCAAGACAATTTGAACCAAACAAATCATATTAAGACGTCACAGCTGTGTCCAACAGAGTTACAAAGAAACCTGTGTTCTACACACTGTGCACAGAAACAGGAACCAGCAGTCCTGAACTGTACTTCTGTCTACACACACACTGTTGAAGTTGGTGCTACTGGGTTGCTGCGCTCACTGTAATATAATGTGTTACATTACATTTTTCTGTATTTTTCTTAGTAATGTAATGCTTTAATGTTCTGAATTAATTAAATTACATTCCAGGTACAATTATATCTTAACTAAAGACCCTTTGTAATCCTAGTCATCTGCATGCTGAGTGGATATAAAAAAAAGAATCAAACAGGCCTTTTTTCTTCCTGTTACAATCAGCTGATTTTATTTCATGTGCTGGCAAAAGGACAATGAACAACTTTTAAGGAGAGGAGATGAAGGCATCACTTTAATTTTCATTGCATAAAAAGGACAAGATGAGATGGTAAACTGGGTCCGGGACAGAAACAACCGCATTATCCTGCTAACACAACGTTGGTGCTTTGCAGGCACCTGCACAGACGGCATGCTAACACAAAGCTAACCAAGAGCCCAGAGTGAGGGTAACGCTGAGTTCATCTTTTGTCTGAGACAAGTTTGTAGCTGTCTTGAGAGAGCTGAAACTTCAGCGTTTGGATCCTGCTCCACCTCACACACATTATGTTATTTTTATGCAATCTCACACAGTGATTTATCTTGTTTTGCTGTCTGCAGCTTATTTTTGTGTACAAAATCCCTATTAGTTGGAACGATTGCTTTGACAGGGTAGGCACACTTGTCACACGTATATTAAAGCAAATAAATAAACTGCCTCCACATCACATGAGAATCTGCCTGCAGTGAGCGAGGTCCTCTGTGGTTATTTTCAGGAATTTCATGCTCACATTTGAAGGCACAGAGAAGGTAACTGTGCTTGTGAGTGTACTAATGTAAAAACTATGGGAAGAATCTAAATGGATGAATTATGTGGAAACATCAGAAATAAAAGACCTTTTCAACAGATGCACTTCTATCATTGTTTATCATGTTTAATGGCAAGAAATGAAGAAAAGCTGCTCTGCCTGCTTTGTAATGTGCTATTTTCCCTCCGCTTTCTTGAATTCACCACAACGTAATTGGCAACAAATGTGCTTGTGTGGAACCAAAACAACAGGCAGAATCTCAGAAAGAAAAGCAGCGATAACTTGAAAAGTGCAGAGAGACGAATGCAGGAGGAATTTGAAGCATCTGAGAGTTGGACCGGCTAATTAATTTCCCAGTAGTGCAACGCATTTGCTGGAGGCCATGTAAACACTCTCCTCCCCTCCGTAGCATGGCTTTTAAAGGGATCAGCTGTCTATTTAGCTACAGATTATCGCTCTGTGGGTTTATCTTCTACCCTGAGAGCAGGAAGGAGAAGGAAGCTGATGACAATGGGACAGAGAGAAAAAGGAAGGTAAGGTGAGAAGCACAGTGTGGAAATGTGAAGAAGAGAAAAAGCTTAGGCCGTATTTTGTCTTGTAATTCTGTGTGTGTGTGTCTCTTATTTTATTGCGTAACCCTCTGTTATGTGCAGCACTTCGGTCAATTTTATTGTTTTAAATGAGCTTTAGACATGAAATTGAATTAGATTGGGTTGGAAGGCTTCTGAGATATGAGATTTATTTATCATCCTGAGCCTCAGCTCTGCTGTCATCATCCCCACCCAAACATGTTGTTGCCTTCTCCCAGCCAATCACTCTCTTTTCCACTTCAGCACTATTGTGTCACCTTTCTGACCGTCTCCTCGTCATCTTCACCTCATCTTGGACATTAGGATTAAGGTTGGTATCCATCCGCCCTACCATCACCACCACCATCCTCTGGTGTTGTTGTATGGTAGCATTAAAATAAGTGTTTTTCTTCCCTCTGGACAAGCTGACTATTGTTTTGTTGCAGGGTGAGGGTAGTGGCAGATTTTTTCCTTTTTATAGCTCTCCACCTGTAAGTCTGTCACCCAAAGGCCACGAGTAGATGAATGAAACTCGCTCTTCAATCTGTCTTTCTCTTGTTTTTCCTCCCTGAAATCTATTCAGCCTCGTATCGACCAGATGAGCCTGCCTCACACCGTGCTGTGGTTTTGTCTTTGCTGTGGTTCAGATGTCCGCTGAAAACATTTAACTGTCTCAGAGAGACAAGTTTTAATTGGTGGTTAGAAAGAATGAAATTTATCATCAGGCATGAATTTAATATTGACTGACAATGATTACAAAACTTGATATACATGAAAACTTTAATTTGCTCTTTCACCATATCTCTTTATAAATATAAAACTGGGTGACAGAGAAAGAGGTCAGAGGTCACTCAGAGGATAATAAATGACAGAAGAGTCTCAAAGAGATATCATGAGAGAGAAAACGGGCGACAGAGCTGGCGCAGATGTGCTGCTTTTTCATCAAAGCCTCGCTGTACAACAGGAAATGAAAGACAACAAGACTGAACAAATGCACAGGAGATAAACAAACAAACAAAGTGGTGCAAAAACACACACAGCAGGGAGCCTCTCATCCATGCTAGGACGGCTGGCATCCCTCCATCTGCACTGCACTCCTCCATCTATACCTCCATCTCAGTCCATCATTTCTAGTTCGCCTCAGAGTTTTTCATTAGACACAAACTAGAACAGAAAACACAATAATTTGTCTCTTTACCCCATTAGCATCATGTTTAACACACGATGTTATTCTTCAGGTCCAAAGGAAACTAACACCAGGAGGAGATGAGTCTGTTCCTCGAGGTGTTACAATCAAGGATCACAAAGTCCAGCTCAGTGCGTGACATCTAAAAATTATACATTTTACAGCGTTATTTACCATTTTCCAAATATTTGATTTCAGAGGAAAACTGTTATTTCAATGTTACCTGAGAAAACGTTACTCAACATGTGAATGTGATGTGCTGAACTGCAGCACTCCATGTTTGGGAGGATAAATTATTCCAGTTTTAATTGCAGTAGGCACGCTGGATACAGTTTTTGGTGCGCATATGGAAAATTGCCCAACATGGCCGTCCAAAACTAACTGTTCATTTTAATTGTGACAGAGCGGCTTCTTTGTCCCAAAGACGCCGGAAGAAGAAACACTTGCTAATTTATCGGCAGCGCTGTGAAACCACAGCCTAAGAGGATTGCAAATGGCTCTTTGGCTAATGTGTTTCATTAAAACTCTGCAAAATGTCCCATTTTAATTTATGGCTCTGGCTTTGTTATTTAACCACCAAGAATAAGTTAAAGATGTTTGTTTTTCCAGCACTTTCTTTCCATTTCTGCTCATGCTGATTCTGTTTCCACTGGCCTTTTAAACTTGTGTTAGGGTTGCCCATCATGGTGCAAACTGGGGATTAACCTGAACTACAAACGCACGAAAATACACTGAATTTCTCTCCAGAGAAAGAAATATAAACTCTGCTGTTTACTGTAGATAACAGCCTGCAAGAAGTGTGTGTGTGTGTGTGTGTGTGTGTGTAAGCGATGCTCCCTTGCTGCTTTTCTCATTCCTGTGCTTTTGTGAGGGAGAGCTGCAACAGCCTTCCCCCACATGAAGTTCTGATGA
>NW_005187477.1:1406020-1411700 GCF_000239375.1 Pundamilia nyererei | reverse complement strand
TATATATATATATATAATGTTCTTCCTCCTCTACAAGGCTACATTTCACTGTGTGTTATACTTGTATAACTATGCATGTGACAAATAATAAAGAACCTTGAACCTTAAAGGTTAAATTTCATAACAGTTCAATTAGAAAAAGACTGAACAAGTTTGGCTTTGAAGGGATTTCAGGAGAAACTCTGCAAAAATAAATTACTGCCATGTTCTTTTTGGACAGTTTTACTGCAAAAACTGCAAAATGTGAGGTTTTTGGACAAAATCTGTCAATAGAATAATTAAGAAAACATGATTACACTTTTATGACTTTGTATTTTGATCAATGACAGACACATTTCTACTGCTACAGAATCCTAATTCAAAGGCAGCTCTGATCTGCGTCTCCGAGGCTGAAGCACATGTATGTGCACATATGAACACGGAGCCAAACGCTAACACATCTGTCAGCTGATGATGAAAAATAATAAACAGTGGCATGCTGACACACACATGCACACAAATGCACAGTCTGTATTTAAACACTGTATAAAATCTAATCACACCTGGGGATTTGTAGAGTGGACCAGCTGCAGCTCAGAGACCATTAACACACAGCATTTTGACTTGCATTCATTTCCTATGCTAATCATAACTGCTACTTCCCGAGCCATAATCCTGCCCCTACTGTAATCTAATCTAAACCCAAAGTTAAAGTAAAAAAAATAATTAAAGAAGAGGGAGGCGAGTACCCACAGAGTTACTGTGTAAACAGATTTACGGCCCACAGCATGAGTATTAGAAATGCAGGCATGAACTGTACAGTCCTGCCACCTGGGAATATGCAATATTCTCTGCATATATATAACAGCTGAATGCGCTCAGTGCCAGGTATGTAAATGTGCACACACATGCTGAGTAAATCCCACGGGACATTTTCCACTCTGTGCAGAAGTTACTATTTTTTGACATGTTTGGTGTTCTAAATATCAGGTGAAGATACTGTTTGGCTGAACAGCAGCAAAGCATATATACAGTGCTTTTTACAAAGCAATTATTTGGAGCACTGAAGAGGAAAGTCAAACCTTTCTCAGCCTGGAGGCTCACGCAGCAGACGCAGGGAGGATCTAAAAATGCAACCCACCGCCATTTTGAGAAACTCGATCAGCAGTTCCACCTGCTTTTATTGATTAAAAAGACTGCAGAACAAACACGCACACACAAACTGAAAATGGAAAAAGAAAAGCTGAAGCCTATAGAAACAGACTCGTGGGGACATCATAATGCTTTCCCTAGCAGCAAGAAAGAGCTGGTTTAACCTTAACCATCAAAATGAATGCATAACCCTCTTAGGCTAACTGTAATCCTGACACTAAAACCACATTTCGAGCCTCAAAAATACCTTCAAACTCATGGGGACTAGGATTTCATCCCTCTAAGTCAGCAGTCCCCAACCCCCGGGCGTTCGTGGTTGGGGGTTGTTTGGTACCGGGCCATGAGAGTTGAGGCTCGGGTGTGAAATGTATGGTTTTCAGGGATTTTATCGTTATTTTTTAAAATATTTTTTATCGTTAACTCCGTTTCCCTGGGACTCTTCCTGTGTGTTATGAATAAATCTTCTTTTTTTGGTAATGGTTTTATTTTGTTGTATTTATCCGCAACATCTTAAAGGCCGGTTTGTGAAAATATTGTCGGACATAAATCGGTCTGTGGCGCAAAAATGTTGGGGACGGCTGCACTAAGTGACTGTTGGTCCCCAAAAGTATAGTAGCATTCTGTCTTCACAAAGATGTCTAAACATGCCCGCGGACAGACACACGCCATCACACAATCTGTGTTTGGTGAAACTAATCTCTGATGAAAAGCACTTCTTAATTTTTCTTCTAGATGACGTTTAGATGTGTCATCATGTTTGACTGTCAGCACTGAGGACGGTTTAGTGCAGGGGTAGGCAACTCCAGGCCTCGAGTGCCGGTGTCCTGCAGGTTTTAGATCGCACCCTGGGTTAACACACCTGAATCAAATGACTAGTTCATTACCAGGCCTCTGGAGAAGTTCAAGAAATGCTGAGGAGTCATTTAGCCCTTTAAATCAGCTGTGATGGATCATGGACACATCTAAAACCTGCAGGACACCGGCACTCGAGGCCTGGAGTTGCCTACATCTAGTTTAGTGGATCAGAACTCTAACACCTGGATCACGTAGGCACAGATAGCAGCAATAACTGGTGCAAAGTGGTGGTCATTTCACTCTTCAGCACAAAAACTGAGAAAAAATGATGAACTGAACACAAGCTGCACAAACTCTCACGTGTGACAGATCTATACAAATTTTTAAAATTCTTGTTTCGAATAAGATGTTGCAGAAAATTGTGAATTCATGCTCATCAGAGGAGCAGCTACACCATTAACAGCTGGGATTATGGTCGAAGTGAAATTAGTTTTACTTACATTGATACATGCATTGCTTTTTCTCTGCCCGTTCTGTTGGTTTTTGTTTTTTGCCCTTCTCCCCCGTCCCTCTTCTCAGCTGTTTCTCTTTCCCTCTTTCTTTCTCCCCTTCTTTCCCCCAGTCAAGTCTGTCCCGTATTCAGTAAGTTAAAATAAAATAAACAATAAAAGGTGAATCAAATGGACCATTACGGCAAGGCTGGGATGGTCAGTTTGGTAAAGTAAATCCGTTGGGCATCTTTCTTTGCCTTTAGACAGCAATTCTGATGCAAAAGAGCCAAACGGGACAGGCCAAAAAAAAAAAGAAAAAAAAAGAAATTAGTTTTACTGATTTTGATGACTTGGACAGTAAGCTGAGTGTGACTACCTCTCCTTACTCTCACTGTGTTTTACAGCCTGCTCCTGGATCAACATCACTGGAAAAGGCAAGAATATTGAAATGGAAAAATATACTGTGTAAACCAAAACAAATAACTACATTGGTTTAATTACAGCTGGAATCATTTGGGAGAAATATAATCCAGGTGTCAGCTGGATTTGAACTTTTACCATCTCGGCTAAAATCAGCAGATAACCAGATTTAACAGCTACTGTTGGCCTTAAAACTCAAACTATAACACATTTGGAGTCTTTTCAAGAGAAGATTATAAATTGGAAAGTGTTCAGACGTGACCCTTCTCACCTAATCTCTAATATCAAAAATGTTTCTGTGTCATGCGATGATCCATCTGTGACCGACCAAGCACGTCAAAAGGAAAAATAAATCAGCTAAAACACGCACAGGAACGCAAAGACAACTTTTTAATTCCTGTTTACCATGAATATGTACACATAATTAAACAATCAGCAAACAACAACAACCCGACTCATGTATGTCTGAGTATTTTTCTGTGTACCAAAACTGCTGGACAAAAACAACGGCTGATAAAACACAATGAGCCTCAGAGGGAAAAACCCCCAAAACAAAACAACAAAACAGAAAAATCCAAACAAACTGCACAAATCTTTGTTACATAGACTCAGCTAGTGAGGTTTTTTCAGGTTAATAATTATTTTACTGTGTATCAGATGCTGTTGGGGTTGCAGCCTGAAACCACTATCTTACCCTTCATCGGAGAACTTCCAAGCAACACGAACACAAAACTGTAAATGGAGAAATGAGGAGCTCATGATGGATAGATGGAAGAGTTGATGGCTGGGATGTGACTGTGGAGCAGCAGTTAGCATAATACTGATTAGGCTGTTAATGCGCAGACAGACCTTTAGCCAGCTTTCCTTTATGACTTTAACTTGGAAAACACAACCTTTAGACCAGTACTTCCCAACCGGTGTGCCGTGGAAGATTATCTGGCTCCACCTGATTAGTACTCTTTGTAAGAGGCACAATGACTACTTTCTCTTCCACTAGAGGGCAGTACAACCACCTGCTCTAATTAAAAGTGTCGAGAGCTGCCAGTAGAACAGAAGAAGACGAAGAATAAAATTACATAATAGTCATACTGTGAGACAACACAGCGCGTAACAGCAATAGATGAATATTTGAAAAGCTAAAGTAGTCAGTCTGACCTGGTCCTGGAGAAGATTCCGACCCAGATGAAGGTTCCAACTTGAGTAGTGGTCCGAAGAAAGCAAAAAAGGTATACAGGGGACAAACTGAGCCAAGTCCACTATGCCTGGTGTGCAGGGAAAAAATGATCAATATGCTTTTTGTGCCATTTTTGTTTGATGGTGTGCCTAGTGATTTTTCTAGTGTGAAATATGTGGCGTGGCTCCAAAAGGTTGGGAAACGCTGCTTTAGACAAACCTGTCCCTGTTTCTGATTGGTCCAGTGCTGCAAACTCCACCTCCTTCATGAAAACTTGGTCCTAGGATAGGTAGTAAGTCAACCCTGGTTTTTCCAGAGTTGATAACCACATCCATGTTAGCCTAATTTACGACAGTACATTTTATTTATGGGTGTATTTATAAGTTGGAAGACACCAAAGAACTTAAAGATGTTAAGCTTAGTGATGCCAGATAAGGAAAAAGCTTCTGTGTGTTGTATTTGCTTCATTGTGTTTCTTCACAGATACAGAAACACAGACTTGAAAAGTTTCTGTCAAACTGATCCATTTACAAACACTTAAAAAAAACCCCGTTAAGCATTTGAGTGCTGAAACTCATGATTAAATCTAGAAACTCTGCTAATTATTCAGAGAGATTAGGAGGGATTTAGACTGTGATGACACGCAAACATTCACACACACACACACTCAGAGCTGCATGCAAGTCTCCTCGGGGATTTGTGGGCCTCAGTGCAAAGATGATGCGGTTTTATTGTCGTTCCTCTCCAGAGATCGGCTCCACTTTTTTCTGTGAATATTTAAACCCAAGATAGATGCTGACTCTGTGATATTCACAACTCCTTACAGCTCCCAGTTTTTCATCTTAATGTTTCTTTTCATTTCTCAAAAAAAAAAAATTAATAAATAAATTGCGTGTTTCTTTCTTTCCTTTGGTTCACGCCACATTCAGCCCTTTATACAATTTTGCACACCGACCTGTTCGGTCTCACTACAGACATAAACTAAGCAGCGAGCAGGTATTGTCTTTTATCAAGCTGATTTGTGGATCTGTAAAGTAGAGCTCTTATCTCTGTGTGACTTCAGACTGCAGCGATCTCCAACAGCAGACTGAGACAATTCCACTTAAACCATTTTAAATGAGCTTAAGGCCAGTTAAGCTCAGCGTTATTTTCTTCAATAAATGACCGTTTTATCTACAAGCCGAGATTCCTTTAATCTTCCACATTAATTCAGGGCTTCAAAGTTTTAGAACATTTGACAAAAGTCATCCAGACAGCAGCGCACAAAATGATTCTGCCTGCTCTGCTAAAACACAGAGCTGTGCGTGCTTGTGTGTGTGCGTGTGTGCGTGTGTGCGTGCGTGTGCCATGTTTACATATCTTTGTGGGGACGTAAAAAAGGAAGTTTACTATTCTTGGTGGGACCAACAGTTCTTATGGGGACAAAAGTGGACATCCTCAAGAGTTTGAAGACATTTTTGAAGCTCATAATTTGGTTTTAGTGTCAGGAATACAACAAGGTCATAGTTTGGTTTAGGCTCAGGGTCAGGGTCAGCATTATGTCACTTAGATGTCCTCACTAAGATAGGAAAACGAGTGAGAGTGAGCGAGAGAGAGAACAGGTGGGATTTCAGCATCTGCTCTCCTCAAGAGGAAAACTTGCTTTACAGATCTGCATGTGGTCTCTCAC
>NW_005187477.1:1404642-1405996 GCF_000239375.1 Pundamilia nyererei | reverse complement strand
CACACACACACACACACACACACACACACACACACACACACACACACACACACACACACACACACAGAGCTGTTCTGGAGAGAATAATAATAAATAATAAAAACATTAAACAGAGCAAGACAAAGCTATTCTACCCCCAAACTCTGAAATTATTTAAACCTGCTCTGTTTATGCATCAAAGGCGTTCGGGACATGTTTTCTTCCTCTGTGGACGCAGAACACTTTGCATGAGTCATCAACAACTTGTGTGGGTTCATTTGGATCTCCTAAAATCTTCACAGCTGACTAATTCCAAACAGCAACAACTACACAGGAAGCATTTTTCAGATACATGTTAATCACAGATAAATCACAATCAAATGCTTCATAGATCAAAGTGTGTATTTTTTAAATATATATATATTTATGTATTTCTTCTCAATTATAAATGAGGTGTTGATGTGTTTAAATGGACAAATAAGAGGCAATATGAAGTATACTCACTCTTTGTTCACATAGCGCTGTGATTGTGACTGAGATTAAGAGAACATTGGTACATTAAGGTTTTTTCAGTTATGTTCAATTCTGGGTACCTCGGTGTTTCAGGGGAATGTCTTTATTGATGATTTGTGCCACCTAAAGAGTTTACAGGAGGCTGAGGGGTAGCGCTGCTGACCACCAGGATTTGAATACGAAGTCCAGACGAAGCCAGCTAGTGTATCATCTTAGAGGAGAAGTAATAAATACTGCTCAGGGTCTCAGTGGTGGGATGAGCCCTTACAAGCCAGGAATGAAATTCCATTTTCATTGGATTTTTTTTTTTTTTAATTCTAGGTTATTAGTGTCATAATTAAAGTTCATGAAAAAACATTGGTTGCAATTGAATATTGACTCCACTTTCAGCCCTTACAAATGACAAATGGTATAGCCCACCCCACACTCTCACTCTCCTTTACAGCACAGCTGATTTCTAATATCCAGCTGACAGCTAATGCCACCACGACTCATGTCTGTGCGCAGGAAACCAAATTCAGGCAAGAGAAGGCAAACTAAAGGAAGTCAGAATTTCTTTCAAGTGAGGTGAGCAGGGCAAAATTAACAAGTTAAGAATATTTTAGCTAACAGCAGCTGTTAAGAACATTGAGCCAGCATCACGTGTGACCATATATCTACTCAGCACTACTTTGCACCATGAAACGCGTCGCCTTTAATTTCAGAAACAGCCACAGAGTGAAACAACTCCGGAAGACGATCAAAGCAGCCAAACGTGAGTACAGGGACAGGGTGGAGCAACAGTTTGACAACCCTCGGAGTATGTGGCAGGGACTAAACACGATCACAGACTTTAGAGGGAAAACCAGCACACCGCAGACCA
>NW_005187477.1:1385183-1402893 GCF_000239375.1 Pundamilia nyererei | reverse complement strand
GTGAAGCTCGCACACAAGAATTTCACTCACATGTGCTGTACCAATGTACCTGCACATGTGATGTGACAATAAAAGTGATTTGATTTGATTTGAAACAACGGCAGCCCGTCTCTCTCCAAACCATGTGACACGAGGTGAGCTCATATAGTGGCAGCTAAAGGTTGTTCGAGCAATCATTTAAATCAATAACAGTTTCAAATAGAAGCTTAGCAGCACTAACACAAAGCAGCATTAAACTTTATTGTATGCGGGGTCAGCAGTTCTCAGCTGATGTGCAATGAGGTTTGCAGGACACTATGAGAGGTAGCCATCTATGTTATGTAATGTTAATGACATTATTTACAATGAATCTGGTGCACTTTGGTGATCTGGTTGGACCTCTGATGTGCCCAACAGCAAACAGGTTGAAAACATTTGGCAGGTTTTGAGGGTAACGTCAATGCTGCGTGCTTCGTTCACACACAGAGGTCTGCGTGTAGTTCCGACAGTGAACGAGAGGATGTGAGAGATGATGGAAGTGAAGAGGGAGAGGAAAGTGAAGGTTTTTCTGAGGGTGATGAGGAGAGGGTGGAGCATGTTAGACAAGCGCTACAAAACTAAAATAGCATTTTTACACCACAGGAACCATAAATACTACACTGATGTTTTTATAAGTAATGCAGTTTTAAGGTTGATACTCTATGAAACACTCATAACCATAACTGCAGACTAATGCATGAAGAGGGAGATGAACTAGGAGGAGATGCATTACAGACATATGGAGTGTGATGCTATGCTACTGTGTGTTGGGCTCCAAGAGCTGCCAAACATCTCAAAATATG
Organism: Pundamilia nyererei; assembly: GCF_000239375.1. Classification (NCBI taxonomy): domain Eukaryota; kingdom Metazoa; phylum Chordata; class Actinopteri; order Cichliformes; family Cichlidae; genus Pundamilia; species Pundamilia nyererei. Next base: position 1,402,072 of record NW_005187477.1, on the reverse strand, counting down.
CTTGAAAGCATCTTGTGTAGACACACACAAAACACTATATATTAATATATAATAACATGTTTTTCAGTGGGACGGTCTCATCACATCATGGATTTACCTCATTTAAAAAGAAAAGCTTGTAAGTAGAACTTTGTTCATATTAGCTGTTAAACCATCAGTGTGTGGAAACATAATTAGTATTAAATATAGACTGTATATGAATGATGGTGTGCATAGCAGTTATTACTCATACTTAGTTTTCCTCTGTTTCTCAGTCAGAGTCCCACTTGAGACTGCACTGAGTGCTTATATGCTAGCAACCTGTCATGCTGTGCTACACTGGCCCACACTCCCATCAGGTACGTGTTCACTGAGTTCAGAGCATTGCAACCAATGACTGCTTTTCTGAAAGCCAGAAGCCACTTCCATCTTTTAGAAACAGTCAATGTTGCTAAAGCTGTTGTGTAAACCAGCTGCAGTGCTCTGAAGCTGCAACATGTAAATGTCTGTCCCTTCACTTTGACTGTATGTTTGTCTCCTGATCGCCAACAGCTGTGCCAAAAACAAACAGCAGAGGGTTAAGCAAGATTCTGACAAACTAACTGACATGCAGTTGAAAACATTTCCTGTTTTTACAGTTAGGGTTATCACTCATCATGACTTAGTGCTCACAGCTTCAGAATACTAAACTGTGAGATTAATAACAATCAGAATGCTCGAATGAGTAAGAAGCAGAGCTGAGACATTTCATTTCACTTACCTGCCATGGTTGGTGCAAAGTTTTAAAGCGAGCTGGTTTCTGGCATCAAGGGAAAAAATAAACAGGCAGTAAAAGGAACTTGCATTCAGAAGTCATGTGATGAACAAAAGGCACTGCAGTGGAAGGAGATCCACAGTTCACAATAGAGAAAAAAGTAACCAAACAGACAAAGCCAGCTGGAGACTGCACGGAGGATGAGGAAATAAAGACTGAGAGGAGACATGCATACTAAGTACACACCAGGGAGAATGATAATGAGAGACAGGTGAACTCAATCAAGACAAAAGCAAGTGCAGGAAAAGGAACAAAAGCTGGGAATAAAAACACAGCGAGGCACGTGAAGATGGCTAACCTTCAAATTAACTAAACTCAAAGAAGGACAGCGTGCAGTTAAGAAACATTTGTGAGGCAGAAGAGAACCTGCCTGCCTACATGAGGGAATCTCATCTCTGGAGATATTTTAAGAACTACTATTTAAGAAACCAGACTGCTGACATTTGTCCTCCTCCACCCACCTGCAGAACTGCACCAGCTGCTAACAGTGCATATGTCTTACCCAGCTTCAAGTGAGCTCAACTAGCTTTGTGTTGCCACTCCCTTCTGTTTAACTCACTTGACTCGACCTTTCACTTGCATCGCCGTTTGTCCGCTGAGCTGAACAGCGGCTTCGCTCCATTTAAGCAGAGTGGTTGGGTTTCTGACAGCTCGAAAAACTCAGTGCGATCGAGATAAACTGCTGGGAAAATGGCTGCAAAAGCGCACTGGATAGCTTAATTTTAACACTGGAAAGTGGACTGATTTAATGATGTTGCACATCCTGTGTGCATCTGGTGAAAGTGTTCATAATCGCTCATCCATTATATTTGGTGTTTGGGAACTTGTGCGATAATCAAGGATCAGTATTTTAAAATAAAGTGTGGAGTTGTGGAGGTGATTTTAAAGGATTTGCATGCTTCAGGCAGACAGAGCTCTTTCCACAGTTCACTGGCAACACAGGAGGAAGATAAAGAGCATCAGTGTGCAGCATCTCCTGACAGGATCAGCTTTAGCAGCGTACAATTGTGCATTAAACTGAAATCAAAAGGGAAACTCTGCTGTGGGATGAGATTCGTTTTATAAACAGACTCTCACTGAGCAGAACCTGCAGCGTTCAGGTCGGTAAGCTTCCGCTCTCACCTCTACTGAGCACTGACCTGATTTGTAAACCTAATAAATTGAAATTTCAGAACCCTGGGTACTCTGCAGCAAAGCATGACTGATTTATTGCCATATTTATGAGATATGTGAGCATAAAGCTAAACAAAATTCACTCTGTGTTGCATTGAACCTGGTGTGCCCCTCAAAAGAGCAAAAGATTGGAGACGGGGGTGTAAAAATCCTGCCTGACTCAGGGACGCTGGCAGCCAGAGAGACTGAGGCTTGATTTAGTGGTTCATTTGTTTTTTGGGAAACAAACAGGAGAAAGGATGATGGATCTCACCCAACCACCACGTCTTATTCCTTTTAAATAATGCAGAAATGTTATCCATTTCCAAAGATGCCTCAAACCAGAGCAGGAAATAATCTGCTCTGGGACATCCTGGAATACATAATAAGGTAAAAATCTGCTACTGTAATCTTTTTGCGGTTTTCATATTACACTGGGATCAAGATGACATGTCAGTTCACACATCACGTAAATACCGCTTTAGTCTTCTGAAGGAGGTTTGTGGGATTTGGGAATCATAACCCTGATGATGTCAGACGTTATGTTGGCTCAAGTTTCTAATCCAAGACATGAGATGGAGCTTCCTGACAAGATAGGCAATCTGGAAAGTGTAGGAATCATTTTTTAGGGGGGAATTTTGTTGTATTTCACCAGGGACTAATTTGATGTCTCAGTGTCAGGTGTTGGAAGTTTATAATATATATTTATATTCCCGCTCTGTCCACCTGCATATAGAGGGTCGTGTTTTTCAGGTAACTGTTCGGCATGGTTGGGGCGCTCGTTTTTTCAAACTTGGTGCATCATCTGACATGTCAAGTATGCCATACTATAGTAACTGTAATCAAATACAGGTATTTTAGTCCATCTGCTGCTCTCTCTCCTTCTAACCAACTCTTCTTGGCTTTTTGGTTTGCTACATCGTTGCTCCACCCAAACACCACAGCGCTCATTACTCTGTCCTGTTCGTGCATGTTTTCACAGATTGAACTCTTTAGGTAAATTACTGTTTTCTCAGTTCTGTGTTTGGCACAGCTGGTGCAAAAATGTGACCTCTGCAGGAATCACAGGTCACAGGTTCAGATGCAGGACGAGCAGCATGCTTGTTATGGCACCACCTTGTCTGAGACCAGCAGCAAAAGTTCAGGCAGACACATAATTAAGGTCACACGTTCAACCGAAAGAACCCAAAATCACATCACAGAGACAAATGTTGAATGCCTAAAAAGGTAAAAGGCTAAAAAAAAACAAGAGTAAAAAAGTCGACCTGCATTTAACCAGCACAGAGTGTGAGAAGCTAATATGGGAGAAATCTTGCTTTCTGAATACAGTGCATTGCATCATCGCAGCAAGCAGGTGCACAGCAGAAGCACTGTGAGGACAGATCTGAGGTCAGAGCTGTCATTGTAGAGCGAAGGTGTGATGCTGCAAAGCTGCATGCATGCATGCACCGCACCAATGTCCCAGCAACTACTGAAATCAAAGCTACAGCTCCTCATTCACTTAGACACGGCTTTGTTTCTGCAAGGAAACAATTATTATTATTATTATTATTATAATTATTAACATTTGTTAGACTACAGTAATAGATTACATGGATTGTAATGAAACTGCTGGACAAACTGCTCCTCACAGCTCTGTGCAAATGACACCTCCTAATATATTCTGTAAGCCTGCGTCTGTCCCCAGACTGCTGCTCTAGATAAGTGCGTTCTGTTTCAACTTGCCTTATTAAATCGGCTAAAAATAAAGTGACATCTCAGTTCCAAAACACCGTGCAGGCTGCAACACAGGCGTGCGAGTGCGTGATTGACTTGCAGAGGTGGAAACCCAGGTATCTCCCAAGCATGAATAATAATAATAATAATAATAATAATATGGATTGCATTTATAAAGCGCTTTTCGGGGCCCTCAAAGTACAATTCCACTATTCATTCACTCTCACATACACACTGGTGGAGGCTACGGTTGTAGCCACAGCTGCCCTGGGGCAGACTGACAGAAGCGAGGCTGCCATATCGCACCAGCGTACCGTACTGTCTCACAAACACATGCACAGAAGGCATATTAAGCTCCCCGTGTAATTTAGAGAGGACCACTAAATATTCAGTGTAAGCGCTACCCTTGCCACAGGCTGGACACACAGACACAGTAATGTAAGAAAACACAAACACACACACACAGCTCCTGATAAAATATCAGAAGCTGTGCTTGACTAAAGAGGTGAAAGAGAAAATTGTTTTTTCACTGTCAGACAAATCTCAGGAGTAAACTCCTCTCTGAATCCTCCCCTCGCCTTCTCACCACTAATCTCTTCCCAAAGTCTCGTTCTTCTCTTGTCACCTCTCAGGATGTTTAGTGTTTTGCTCAAGGACACCTCAGCATCAGGAGCGGTCGCCTACGGCAGCAGTCATCAGGGCGAGTCACGAATACAGAAAATTTGGCTGAACCCGAACACGCTTTCTGCCGTCCCTCCTCACGCACGCACACCTGTCAAAGGAGACGTGTTCAGCTTATTAAGTCCTCCCACTCTGAGAGTGCCTGTATCAAATCATCAGTTATCTATTATGCTTTTTTAATTTCACGCCACCTTTCTGTCTGTGGGTGATGATCACAGTGAGTGCTTCATTTCTTTTGCGTGTTGCAGTTGATCGCGTTGAGGTGTGTGGGCAGCATCGGTGATCACATTTATCACATGTGCTTCAGTAAGTGAAGCAGTGTCTTTTAGTGTCTCCGGGATCTCTACATGTTTCCTGGGCCACAATTTCACTACCGAATCATAAATGACAGGCTGTAAGTCCTTGAGATATCACCTCTGGGCATGGCTTTGATTGACCAGTGGACTGGTGTAGTGACACACAAAACTTGGTGCCTCTGTCCCAATGACTCTCTGCGGATGTATTTCAATCTTGTTTATTTGTGTAGAGCCATCACAGCACCAAATGACTTCAACAGTCTCCCTTCCATATTTGCTCTGCCTCACAGAATGAGTGTGAATACATTTGGGAGGATGTCATCCTCTCACCCTCCCTCTGTCGCTCCCCCTCCTGTTTGCATGTCAGGATGCAGCACATGAATCACTGCTAGGACTGATACCTGCTGTGTGGCAGGAGATCTCTCTCTCACTCACTCACTCACCTGTGCTGTATAAATTATTCAGTGTGATATCAGAGAAAGGTCTTCTTTAGACTGTGAGGCTGCATTTACACCTCAGCTTCTGACTTCAACATGTGATTCTCAGAGTGTGTGTGTCTCTCAGTGTGTATTTTTCTTTGTGTGTCAAGGGGATGTCTCTTGCTTCCTGTGTGGCACGATGCAGATACCTTGAACAAAAAGAAATGCAGATTTGTAAAAGCTGATTGTTTTCACCCAACATATTGTGCGCGCGTGTGTGCGTGCTTCTGTATTCCACCCATGGTCACAAAGGAGGCAGGTGTAGCCTTAGGTGACATCACCAGTGACACATTTTGAGGCTAACAGTGAGCAGCAGACGTTTTTAGATCATGTTCATACTGACATGTTAAAGGTTTTGTCATGTGGCACATGCAGACTGCATCATGTCCCCACATGGCTGCACAAATATATTTAGCATTAAAATGAATGTGGGCTATGCTAAATGAGAGCTAAATGATGACTATACATGTCCACTGTGAGATCATCATCATCATCATTGTGTCTCACAGCATTGTGGCCCCACCACGCTGGTGTTTTGGATGCAGAAATGACCATATTTGGATAAGAGACTGGCGTGCTAATTTATAAACAGCGCACTGTGAGAGGTCCAGTTCAGTGACTCAGCCTACTGATCAGCTCCAAAGCTCCACCTCGCTCCAGCATCCAAGAGGATTAAAGGAAGTTGAAAACTTTTTCAGAGTTGTTGTGAAGGTGGAAAGTATCCATGGGGGCCAAAAAGTGTCCAAAACTGAGTCTGTTCTCATAAAACACCCATGTTAAAAAGCTCAACATTACAGCAGATTTCAACATGCTTACAGCATTCACTTTACAGCAAACTCACAGCTTCATAATAAATGTGTGGAGGGGATTTCTTTTTAACTTAACTGTTTAAATGTTAAAGGCTGCTGCTGGCTGTCTGTGAACTTTGCCTCAGTGTCGGTCACTGGACCCCTCTGCCATGTTTGTGCTGTCATTCTGCAATTTTAATTAGTCTCCTTAGACTAACAAAATAATGCAACTATTTTTGCAGTTAATTGTACTAACAGTACTCCCAAACAGCGTGAGCTCCAGTGCTGGTAGGTGAAACTCTGCTATTTTATTTGAATCTTATTTTGCACTAATTAGGGGATATCTGTGTCTCTGCAGTGAACTGATATATCTGTGGATACACCTTGTCAGCACAACTTGTTTGTGTTAGCTAATAATTATAAATATGGTCACTCCAGATATAAAAAAATAAAATAATAAAAAAAACAACTATTACCTTTTATGGTTTAATTACTTAAACTGGGTTTAAATTAATAGTATACGACAGAATTCAGAACACATGTTAAATGAACCTTTCAGATGGTTACGAGCACAAATGTTTGCTATTAACACATCGACATGAAGTCATGTCACTGTGGGCTTTGATTAGTATGTGGTTCAGGTCTTATCACATTTTGGTATTGGCTGCTTTTTGTTAGTTTATCCTGATAAGGGTCGCCTGTCCATACATCTCCAAACCCACTCCCTCCCACCCTGTTATCCATCGTTCCACAACCAGTATATGTATTCATGTATTCCCAGCGCTTGCAGTGCCGGGACTGCTCTCTGTTTGATCTCCTCTGTGGCAGCCAAAGGTCCCTGGGCTCTCTCCTTTGTTGTCTGCCTCCTCTAACTGAGATCACCCTCAAACTACAAAACCTTGCTTAGCAGACGTCCACATCAGTGCTGGATAACATGTTGGGGTTAGGGTTGTTATTCCAATCACTCTACAAGCAGAATGACCATATGATGGAACTCTGAGAGGAAGCTGCAAAAAGCACCTGCAGTTCCCTGTAACCGATTTAGCCACCAGCTACTCTCCCGCTGCAATCCCTGGTTGTACTGCACAGTCTAGTCTGGGTTTAAAACTTTAGATCGCTCTCAAACAGGTGGAAATGTGTCTCATATGAAGAACTCACAGGTGAGCAGAGACTTTGAGAAAGAGCTTAAAGGAAAACTTTTACATTCAAAGGGGAGACGGATGAAGTGGTTCAGCATCTTCTCTGTGTTAGCTGGGAGATGATCCCAAATACGTTGGAGGCAGTATATGCCATGAGCTCAAGGATGGGACTGAGAAGACTATTAACTACAGATCTTAGATCAGATCTGAAACACTGACAAGACTTTGACTTCCTGTTGAATTAGATTAATTCTATGTTTTGTCATCAAAGACAGTTAGGATTACTCGTCCCTTAAATAGTTTGGAAAGCTTGTCCTTGTATTCATCACTGTAGTTTTCCTGTATCCTCTGTCTTTGTGGATAAAGTATGTTACATTTTGAAAATCAGTGTTTAAAGGATCCTGATGTTTAGAGGATACAATGTTAAAGCTTTCATGTTTAATTAGGAAATGTAATTGTTCCACTAGCTGGTATCAGACTAGGAAAAAAGTCATGATTATTACTTTAAAATGACTGAACTTTAACAGACAGCCCTATTGTGCTCTGCTTCCTTGCCTGCAGTCATTTGTAAGAGATGGCAGGATATTCTTTCTAAAAGCTGACACTTTTACAGCCGAGTTCTGAAATGAAACAAGCACGAAAGGCAGAGTAGCAGGTAAAGAGAGGCTCCTGTACCCAGCAGGTCTCACTGTCAGCCTCGTACCTGCCAGGTGTCCTTGAGCAAGACTAACAAAATCAACACAAAACTCCTGACTGATAATTCACAACGAGCTTCTGCATAAAACACAGCTGAAAATTGTAGCCTCTAAATTTGGTTCCAGACTGACACATAGTTGTGGGAGCAGCACTCTGGTGAACTTTTATTGATCTTTCCACCTCACCTGTCCAAGTTCTCTTTGTAGTATAGGAAACCGGGTTTCCTGGGGTTGGCGCTGATCCTGGCGCTTAATTGGACGACAGAGGTAAACATGAACGCAGTAAGACAGCATGTCAGCCTGAGAGCGCTTTGCACTGTAGGATGTTGCTTGGCTCACAGACACAAATGTGCAAAGGCGTGTGGCTGTGCTGTTGGAGTGAAATCAGTTGGAACTGATGAGTTTTTATTTGTTTCTTTTTGAATGAAGGTTAGAGACGGACCTGAGTGAGAGAAGCATTTCTAAAGTAATATTTTATAACCACAACGTACAGACACTGGGTACCTAAAGTGTACGATGAATAAACTGGGATGGTGATGCTGTTTCGCGCCACTGTCTTCAAGATGGCAACTTCCACAAACACACTCCTTTATATATTCAATGATTTAATTCTAAGTTTATGAAAATGCATTGGAAACATTTACACTATAATATATATTTATGAATATATTTTTTGATTTTACCTGACTACATATTCATGTCTTTCCCAGCCAGCACTGTTCTCACACTGGAGGATGGTGAGGGCTCACACTGAAGACTGAATCATGGAGCTGAGCTCTCATTTTAGGTGTTAGAGCCTAGAGGTTAGCTCTACCCTTTACTCCCATTTATCTCCCTTTTTTAAATTCATCTTTTATCTCTAACACGAGGTCTTCCCGTTGGACCACCCTCCTCATTCTCTCGTCGTATTCCTCTGGTTTTTCTGTTTTCTAATATCCTTGTTACCTTCTGCACTGATTACCACCTTCGTCTCTCTATATGTATTTGTCTCTTATCTCCTGCTCTGCCATGCTCCCTCTGTTCTCTGATTTGCAATATTTGGAAACCACCATGGCGATGAATGCCGCTATTGTCGAGCATCAATTCTAATGTGCTACATTTGGCCCTATGGCAAACGGTGATAAGATTTACACAGACGCGGACGTGTCAGCTCTGTTCTAGCCAGCGGTTGGCACTGCTATAAAGAATGCAGAGTACCATATCAGTACTAATATGAAAAGCTTAGCCCTTGTGGTAAACACTCGGTGACATATTTACATACACATAGAGGAGCTGGCAGTGTTTTTGAATTGATTGGCTGGGTTATAAAGAAATTTGAGGTAGCAGGTTAGATTTGTGCTGGAGAAATGTAGCCTCCTGTGAAAACATTTCCCTTTGGCGAGCCTCTGGCTCTGCAGCCGATGATAATAGGAGAAGAGAAAATAAAACACTAAAAGACATTAAGCACATGTTATTTTCACTCCAAGTACAGAATGTAAGCTCACCAGTTTCACAGTGTTGATATGCACACAAACAGCTCATTATGCCTTGTTGTTACAGCGAGCATGAATATACCGTCTTTCATCTTACGTCGTTACAAAACAAGACTTTGTGTGTGGAGACACTTCATCAGGGCACTGGCTTGTTGACCCTTTGGCTTGTGGGTAAAGAGCAGGGTTTCTAGTAAAACCCAGCAGTATCTTTGAATGTACTAATGAGTAATACAGGCTTATAATCCAATGATTTACCAATGAGTATGACTGCATGTGGCAGTGTTGCACCTGTAACCCTACATAATGGATGGTTCATCGGAAAGGCATTTTACATCTAGTCTGCATTCTTTCATTGGAGCACAAACTGCAGGGATGCTGGCATGAGTACACCTGAAGCCTGTCAAAGAACAGCATCCACCTGCTTCATTGCAGACGGATGTAAATGAATCACTTGTTGAAGAAATAATGTTTACAGGGCAGATACACCCTCACAATGACACAGCTAAATGCTGCTAGGCACTAGGGCAGTGTGAGGGTGAGAGGACCTAAAGTCCAAGACTCTGGAGGAGGACTTTCAACAACACTTTTAATGTGAAATAAAGTCCAAGAAGCAACAGAAGTCCATAAGAGCAGGCAAACAGAGTCCAGACAGATAATACAAGGCCTAAAGAAAAGCTATTTGACACACAGGATGCTGAGGTGTAAACACACAGACTCAAAGTAAAAGTGGGCTTTTATACAAACACTGAGAATAATCAGAGGGAGTGGACACAGCTGGGCTGAGGGACAGGTGAGACTAATCAGAGATAATTAGACAAAGGAGGTAAAAAGAAAATATACTTAAAAACATACAGAAAGCAAAGTAACCAGACACACTCAATTACTCAATTTCCCTCTGGGATTAATAAAGTTTCTCTGAGACACAGGTGTCAAACTCCTGAAACCTTTCCATGTGTCCCGCTGCAACACACCTGAATAACATTAGTAGGTCATTAGCAAGACTCTATACAGCCTGACTGGATGCTGAGATGGCAGTTGAGCCATTTGATTCATGTTACAGCAGCTCATCGGTGACTGAATGTGATGCAATTAAAAGACTTTTAGAAGTCCATTTTTCTAAACACTTACATTTATTTCAATTTACTTGCGTAGGGTTAGGGGTTACCATCTCAGCATGCAGTCAGGCTCTATAGTCTTGCTAATGACCTATGAATTTTATTCAGGTGTGGACCTTTTTTATTGGAGGGTTGGAGTTTGACACCCCTGCTCTAAGACATTAAAACTTGGCACTTGAGGTAGTCGAGGTATCTTTGGCAAAGTCAGTATAATAAAAAAATCTTTGAACCGAGTTTGAAGAGCTGAACATGGATATTTTGGACATTTTTCGGTCTTGAATATTTTTCATGTGCACTGGTGGTTTGAGGGACAGAGGTTGTGTTATTTCCTTCTGAAGCTTGTTGGTCAGTCACATTCTTTTCTTTTTTTAGGTTTTTGTATCTGGGGGAACGATCCTCCCACATGAACGTTCTGGTGTGGCACCTGTTATATAACCATTACGTGTTAGCCGACAGACCTGACAGTCTGGTATGTGTGAACATGCATGGGTGTCCTGGGATTGAGTCATATCCACATATGAATCATTGTCTCGCTTTCTAGAGACATCATAAGAGTCTTGGCATATACAGCACCTGTGCCTCGCTGCAGACAAAAAAAAAAATCAATAAAAATCAGGACAAAAGTTACTGTTCATTTCAGCCCATGGTGACAATCTGTTGAAGAGCCGACAACTAAACAAGGACTCCCCTGTGCTGCATTCACTGGAAGTTATTGATGTACATACAGCACTGCTCAACTACAACTCTTTGTGTTACTCAGGAAAGCTGTGGGCCAAGGGCCAGCTGGTGAGGACGGCAAGCCCTGAACATTTCACAGCCTCTGGTGGACGACTGCAGTCATGACTGTATTTATGCTTCACAGGGGGCAAAAGGCAAGGGCAGCCAATCAGAAGACAGGTGGATGAAAGGGTTTGAATGATGAATTATGCACACTGGCAGCTAATATAAAGTTAACATTAGTTACTTGTTACTTTATGGAACAAAATCTAAAACTCTGAACTGTGAGAAGCTCTGACAGGAGAGAAGAATCAACTGTGTGAGAGTTTGGGATTTGAACTAAAGAGAAAGAAAAAGGAAGTTGAGTCGCAGGATGAGAGTGAGTACCGTCCAACCCACTGATTTCCCCCGAGAGTGAACCAACATAAAATATGGTGGTGCCTTAATTATTCATAGATCTTAACTGGCTGAGATCTTACCACTCACTGATGTGTGTGCTTCTCTGCAGTAGGAGTGCTGACTCACTTTTTGTGTATTTATGAGATGCAAATCAGAGCAAAGCCTAAAGTCGAACTGCAAGCTGAAGAGAGAGAATGAGCCTGAGAGGGAGTGAGAAAGAAACAAAGTGATTCAAAGACATAAACACGAACACCGCTGACCCGGTGCCTCATACTTTCCTACTTCTCCAGCACAGGAAACTTAGCAGCTCTCAAAATTGTTTTGATTTGATCAAAAATTCATTGAATAAAATAAAAGAATCAGGAAAATCTGTCAGAGAGCTGCCATTGCACACCAGCAGTGCCTCTCACTGCATGTGATGACCTCAGGCTAATTAGAGAATAATGTCAGAACTGCAAAGCTTCTCAAATCAAAGTCATTTTAAAGTCAGCTCTTAAACGATATTACGATAACATCAGAAAGAATTATGCCAATGACATTTATTTAAAAGAAAACCACTTCATCCCCACTGATACAAGAGGATGGGCAGCTTTTGTTTTCTTCATCAGTAAACGGGGACTACAGTGGTGCGTCTGTGTGGTTGTGAATGGGTGCACAGTGAGATCATGTTACTGTTCAGAGCTGGTAACATTTAAATGTTCTGCTTGATCATTTTCAGAAAAATCTGATGTCTGTGAGAACATGCACGGACTGAGAAATGTTTAATATTTAACAACAATTCTTTGTGGTGCTCTACGGTCTTTGATTGAGAAGGCAGTCTGCTGATTACTTAAGGGCCAGTTTTATTAATGTTGAGAGTCCTCCAATTATAACAAGCACCTGATAGTTCCAGGTGGATTAATCTTAGACGCTCACTGATTAAAGGGCTTTTGCGGGACTTGCCTGCACGACTGCTTGATTTGAATACATTTTTTGATGAAAAAGAAAATCTATTCAGTCATGTGCAAAAATTGTACAGATCTTAATTGCAACTTCTCCCTTGGCTGAGCTTTGCTCATGAAATCTAAGTAAACTGTGTAGTAAAGATCGGCTATGGAGGCATTGGCCAAAAGATTTGATCTCACACCTTTTGGTTTGAACTTTTTGGGGTGGAAACTCTTGGCAGGCAAAATGAATGACAGCTATTCAAAAGACTTTTAGTTTTTTCGACTCTTGTCTGTTTCAGGGGAGATGCATGCTGTCACATCAGGCACTAGGTGAGTGGACTAAAAGGCAGGGCTCACAAAGTGTTTATTTACAGATAGATGATTCTAGTGAAACACACAGGCTGGTCATGGAACATCCAGGAAGGGTCTAAGGGGGCTTGAGGGGTCCACACAGGAGGGAATCCAACTTGCAAACCAAACCAGCAGCCACTCCACACAATCCAAACTCACTGACTCGACTTGAGAGGGAAAATCTCTCTCACGCCTCAAGGTCCGGTGTCCTGAAGGTTTTAGATGTGTCCTTGATCTAACACAGCTGATGTAAATGACTAAATGACCTCCTCAGCGTGTCTTGAACTTCTCCAGAGGCCTGGTAATGAACTAATCATGTGATTCAGGTGTGTTGATGCAGGGTGAGATCTAAAACCTGCAGGACACCGGCCCTCGAGGCCTGGAGTTTCCCATCCCTGGACTACACCAACAGGTCCACAAACTTTCATGCGGACTCCAGCGACCCACCCATGTGATGGGTTCATAAGAGGACCAGACTCAGCAGTACATCTTCACCTAAAGGGTAAAGGTCATTCTTATGAGGATGCCAGTGTTCACATATGGAGCGAGAGCACAGATGGTTTGAAAAAGGAGGCCATCTTTGTCCACTGTGAATGACCATCACAGAACAGAGGTGGTGCCTTATGATGTTTTCTTTCCTCACCTATGTTTGCATGTCATGTTTAAAATGGCTAATATTTTTCACTATGTCTAATATAATGACATCTTCTGAGATATGGCAGCCATGAGCACACAGCAGGCCGCTTTTGGCATATTTAAAGTGTCTGACCGTCATATTTGGGTACACGGATGAGAAACCTTTACCTAAATTACTTGTGTGTGCTTCTTCATTTGCATTCTGTGAACTCCACCTTCTCCCCTCTGGCTGTGCTGAAGGGAAATGACTCATTATGGGGAGCAGAGAGAAGATTCATCTCTGAGATATGTCACGTGTCAGAAAAATCACTGCAAGTCGAAGACCAACTTCTTGAGCACTCGCACGGGCACGCAGTTACGTCTCATTATTGGAGAAGGGGCCGTCCACCTCTTTCACTGCTGCCTTTCATACAGTTACACTACTCTGACATTTTGCCTTTGAGACTGGAATTGCAATAGGAAGGATATAAGGGCACGTAATGTAGAAATCCAATATCCCAGGATTAACTTTGTTCTGCATTATGAAGCCTAACGTTAAATACTAATAAGCTCAGGGAGACGTACCGAGGTGGCTCTAGTGGACTGTTTACCACCACTTGATTAGAAGTGCACCATGAAATGAGATGATGTGTTTGGGAAGCCATTTACACCTAGATAATATCCCTTAACCCAGGGGTGTCCGACTGCAGTCCTCGAGACCTACTGTCCTGCAGCTTTTACATGCATCCCTACTCCAACACAGCTGAATCAGCATGCCATCAGGTTTGACAAAGGCCTGATAACAAGTCATTCATTTTATTCACGTTTGTCGGAAGAAGGATGCGTCTAAAAGCTGGAGGATGGTAGCTCTCGAGGACTGGAGTTGGACACCCCTGCCTTAACCTGACTTACAGACAGTGTTGGGGAGTAACGGAATACATGTACCGCCGTTACGTATTTAAAATACAAAATATGAGTAACTGTATTCTGTTACAGTTACCGTTTAAAAAGGTGGTATTCAGAATACAGTTACTTTGTTGAAATAAATGGATTACACTGCGGTACTTTCCTGTTTCATATTGTCGCGGGTCAGGACTGTTTGGGTTTTGTTTGACAGCTACGTTCTGTTGTTCCAGGCGGCAGCGCTACGGTTGCCATGGTTACAGGGCGACACTCTCTCTCTCTCTCTCTGCGACTGTGTGTTTCCTGGGTGAGAGAGGCCTTTTTGTTGTTGTTGTTGTTGTGCTAAGCTAACAGGCAGAATGCTACAAGCACAGCTCTAAAGAATGTAGCATCATGGGCAGTGTAGTCCGTGTTGCAGGGAGAATGGACTGCCATACATGTTATGTGTCTGTGAGCGAGGAGGGAGAAAAAGGGGAGTGGAAAGGTACGAGTTGTCATCAAGGAAAAACGGGAGCTGGAAGCATGTAAATATAATAATAACCACTGCAGCCAAGAAGAGTGCCTGACGAGCCCAGTTGTAAGTAAGCTGTTAAGACTCGACTGTACACCGTGTTCGTGTTTTCCTCCGGAAACAATAAGTTCCGTTGGAGCAGCCTTTCAACGCCTCTCTCTGTCTCTGCTAGCAAAGTTGACCCACACAACAAAGTAAAGCTATTTTTCGGCTACGAGCCGACAGGGACCCCGCCGTATTAGTCAGAGGTCCCTTTACTACAGTTCGGAGTCGCGGACCTTCAGTAACAGTAATAAATCACACAGCAATAGTACATTCACGTTGTTGTAAAAAGCATGATAATATATTAAGTAATCCAAAGTATTCAGAATACGTTACTGTCATTGAGTAACGTAACGGAATACATTACAGAATACATTTTGGGGCATGTATTCTGTATTCTGTAGTGGAATACATTTTAAAAGTAACCTTCCCAACACTGCTTACAGATCAAGTGAAAGTGACTGAGAGTCAAAGTTTTACATGACTGCAGTTTATGTTGACTCATGACTCAGTAACTCAAAATCTCCTTTAACAGCAATGATGTTCAGTAATTGTTTTCTGACTTTATCAGCCTCTCATGTTATTGTAGAGGAATTTTGTCCTGTTTTTCTTTATAGTTCATTCAAGGTATTCATTCATGCACAGCTCTCTGAAGGTCCCGCCACAACATATCAAACAAGCTGAAGTCTGGGCCATTCACTGGACCACAGCAGCACCATGATTCTTTGTTAAATCAGTCTGTTTTTACTGTATTTGGGATCATTATGCTCTTGTGTGATCAGATTTAGGTGAAGCTTTAGCTGTTGGCCTCTGAAACTTTAGTAAATGGAGGAGTTCATCGCTGCTGTGCCCAGTCCCTGTGGCTTCAAAACAAACCCAAATCACCACGACTGTGCTGTTTGTGCTGATATGTTGTGTTTGATGTCTCCAAATGTGGAGAGAAAATTATAGAAACATCTTTATTTGGGTCTCATGTTCTTTTTAGAGACGTTTCTGCTGGCAGTCCTTCCAAACAAGCCAACTTCCCACTTCAGTCTTTTTCTAATTGTCCTGTCATGAACTTTAACCTTTAAGATTCTAACCGAGGCCTGCAGTCTGACATGTAGCCCTTGGGTTTTCTGCAGTATGAATCAGCTAAGCACAGTCTGACCTTAGTGTTAATTTGCCAGGATATCCAATCCTGGTAAGATCAGCAGCTGTCTTGATTATTCTCCATAATTTCCATTATCTTTCTCACCGAAGAACGATGAACTTAAAATTGTGTAGAAATGGCCTTATAACCCTTCCCAGATTGATGGGCAGGTAGAACTGCTTCTCTCTTCCTTTGCATTGTATTAACACACACCTGGATGCTCCAGACCTGTAAATTGCTAATATCTTTGCTTTTATCCGGGTGCTAACATTCACTGATGATCAGGTAATCAAGTGCATTAGATTAGCAGCACCTGGCTGCTACTTACCCTCTTACCCCTCTACTGCATAGCGTTGCCCTGAGGCAACAAACCACATTTTCATCCCTTACGGTGGCCCTTCAAAAAACAACTTTTTTTTTTCCAAACAATGCTACCAGGTACATCTCTTTCCAATAAAATGATGAGTCGAAGGTGGTGTGACTTTGATTTGGGGGGGCAGGGCCCCTTTCTGCAAGCTGCACTACATGAGATAAAGCAAGATAAAGATCACTATTTTACATGTTTATAGTGAAATAAATGTATATTAAAAAATATTTGCATGTACATTAATATGTTAAGAAGCATATTTGATTGTTTGTTCTACTTTTTAAAATTGATTTATACTGTAAAACTGTTCATTTTCATTCGTTGCCTCAAGGCAACACTGTGCAGTTAGCCCAATTTTTTTCAGGTAATATAATGCATTTGGATATGTGTGTGTAGAGATGTGTTTGTGTGCATTTATATGATCATAGTCAATGTTTTTTTTACTTTACAATCTACTCATAATTACAGGACATGGATGTAAAAACTTTTTTGGAGGAAGCCAAGGGAATGTGCACTTTCTGTCGTCAGAAAGTGAGGACAGGGAGTGACAGCGAAGTAGAGGAGTGGATCCCTGAATGAGGTTTGAGGGACACTTAGGAG
>NW_005187477.1:1373650-1384033 GCF_000239375.1 Pundamilia nyererei | reverse complement strand
AAAAAGTCATGCAGTAGAGGGTTAATTCAGCAGTAAGGAAGGAAGGAAACGCTAAAGGCATATTTCGTTTTTCTCATGGCTGTAGATGCCTGTGTACCAACATGTATTTCAGATTTATGTTTTGATGTGTGTATTTCCCCTTCCTGTTCAGTCAGAGCTTTAAACATGATGCAGTGCCCCTCTGACACACAAGCATGTAAAGCTATTTGTTTGAAAGCATTTACAACTGACTGAAAACAAACCTGGTATTTATCTGCTGTTTCTTCATTTTACCACTAGATGTTTACACAACACACGGTCAGTTATGCAAATAGCTGACCTCTAAATGCCTTTTCACAAGGCAGCTGCAATTCTTTGTTTTTACCGTCATCAATCATTTAAGCCACTGTGATAATTTAGGGGTGAAGCAAACGGTGACCACAGCCACTACAGATATCTGACCACCAAACACAAACAGCAGTGAGGCCAGCTGGAGGCACATGAGTGGATTCATTAACCGGTACTTTCTCAAGCAGAAAGCATAAAGATACTACAGGAATTCAATCACATATTTAAAATGTAATCACCCTGAGCTTCAGCTCATAGGGTGATTATATAACATAAGGACATAAAAAAATAAATAAATAACAAATGTTTCCAGATTTTTTTAAAAATTTGTTCAGGACTAAATTATGAAAAAATATTAATCGTATATGCAAATGTTTCCTGCATTGTAGTCTTCCCTGTATAAGTAAATGATAAGTGCTGTCAGCAAACTAACTGTAATAGTTTGCTGACAGCACTGGCCAAATGGACAGAATCAATAGAGATTGGTATTGTTCCAGCCCCGTGTGAGAAATGGTCTCTGGACACCCAAACACCAAAAATCAATCTGGCTCTGCCACTAATCTGCGTGTTGGTGTTTTTGTTTCCCTCAGTTCCATCTACTCGGTCATCAGCCTGGCAGACGTTCACCTCCATTATGTCTGCAATAGACAGTGGAGGCTATTTTTTACTTTTTTTTTTAATCAGAAGCTCAGGCTGGTGGAACTCGGGCAATGCATACAATTTCTTTATAAACCCATCATTTCAAGTAAGAAAGAGAAACTCCAAAATGCTTAAAGTCAGAGCTGCTGATTTCTCCTGAGACAAAAAAAGATGACAGACAGTTACCTCTGTAACTTACACCCCACGTCTGTTTACCAAGGCTACGAAACGTACGTGATATAATCGTGACTGTGGTGAAACCCACCATGCGGCTCTGCTGTTAATTTAGAGCACTAAATAAAAAACAATAATCAGCTGAGCCTTCTGGGCCTTGTTCCATTATGAAAGAGTGGTCATGCTTTCTTCCCGCATTACGTTCCAAACTTTAATCCACAACTATTTCATTACAGCCATTTCCAGGCATTTTAATAACCATAAACCAAGACGCCAACATTAGCAGCCTCGCTGGCTCCATCCCCGAAGCCCTTCAGCTGAACTGTGACGAGTCAAAATCAGCATGTGGGTTTATTTGTGTGTGTTTGTGTGCTGTTGCAAGACCTAGGTGTACACTTTCTTTCTTTTGCATCATGACTTGTGTGTGTGTGTGTGTGTGCATGTGCGTGTGTGCGCTGGTCAATCAAGACAGTGCTAACATTCTCTGCATGTTAATTCATTTTTTCCCTGAAAGCTCATTACAGAAACCATCGCTCCAGCTATTAACCACCAGCATGTAATGTAATTGAACCCTGTCTGTGTTTATGCTGTAAATATTGTGAGAAGGAAAAAGGAATATAAGAATATGTGTATGTGTGTGTGTGTGTGTGTCTCTAGTTATATATAGATAAATAACTTGTGTGTGTGCTGTGACAGTGTGAATCCTTTTACTTCTATATTTGTGTGTGTGTGTGTGTGTGTGTGTGTGTGTGTGTGTGTGTGTGTGTGTGTGTGTGTGTGTGTAGGTCAGTGATGATTCAGATTCAGAAGCAGATTCTGTCTTTTGATTAGAGGGGAAATTACAGTGAGACCCTGAATATTAATAACTCCATTCTTTCATCCACTTGGTAACAGCCCGGGCTATTTATAGATCTTGCTAAATGTGTGTGTGTCTGTGTATGTGGAGGTTGTGCACATGTGCGTGCCTGTGTCCCTGTCTTCTGATTCTTTGTCTGAGATGGATAACCACCTTAAATGATTTATAGGTAATGGTATATTGATATTTTTTATGTTTTATTAATTGTACTAAAAGACAAAAATATTTGATCATATTTGTCTTTCAAAAACCCAGAAACTGCATTACTGCTTTAACACAAATGTATGAAGTAAGGCCAAAACATCAGTTGAATTTTAATCAAGTTTTGCTCTTCTTCACGTTTGTGTTTTTATATTTTTATTGCCTGACAGATTTCAAGAGCCAGAGCATTAAGTGACCGAGAGCTGAATTTCATCAGATTGGAATCAACAACTTCAGATTCAGGGCAGGAAACGGTTAACATAAACATCTCTATTGCAGAATGAGTGCTGTGCATACATTCCTTCTCTCATTTCAGAGTGAATTAGATCTGTTGGGGCGTAAGATGGACAAAGGTTCATTGAGAGACACCAGCTTGGACCAGCAGAGTTCAAACTGAGGTGACAGAGCCATCCTCTGAGGCTGGATCAGTCTGCATGCACCACTGAGGACGGCTCTGTAAATGGCTTCTGCTCTCAGCTGTAAAAAGTTAATGTGACAAAACCAAAGAAATGGGACATTTTGTTTATAGTTTCAGGACTCTGCAACCTTATCAGATAAGCAAAAGTCACTAAAACAAAGCACGAAGAAGATTAAAATGTGAAAAACACAAAAACGAAACAGCATCACTAGGATTCTTAGTATTCTTTGTGGGGTTTCTTCTCCATGACTGAAGCCCTGGTGTTTTATCTGGTATGTTCTTTCCAAAATACTTTTAGAGCTGTCACAACGGTGAGGACTTATTTGACTTTAGTCCAGTTTAACTGTGGATGGCAGTGATGGCCTACAGTAGTAGCAGTAGTATATACTGATGTCCTGCATGGACTGCCATCACATTTGTAAGTATCAGTTTGTTGGATCTCTGGGATTCTCAGAGATTTTGTTACTCAGTCCACTCATGAATCAGTTTCTTTTTTGTGAGGAATAAGTGCCCAGAGACCTGAATACAAGCTTCAAAAAAGCATTCGTCCCAATTTCTTATTGGCTAGGCAGAGAGATAAAACTAGAAAGGATGTGCAGCAGTTTAGGGTGGTTACGACAAAAATGTAAATATATCGAAAAGTGAAGGAAGTATGTTGAGAAACTGGATGAAGTACTTTAAAACTGAAGAACTGTAGCAACTAGGGATAAAGTTGATGAGCCGAAACTGAAAGTAGGTTAAAAAAGGTGATGATCAGTGAGCAGCAGTAAGGCTTCATGCTGAGAAACAGCACTACAGATATGATGTTTGCTTTGAGAGTGTTGATGTACAGCATAGAGAAGGTCAGACGCAGCTGCACGGTGTCTTTGGGGATCAAGAGAAAGCAGATGGTGTTATATTACTTCACGTCATGATCATGATCTTGATTGCAGTGGTGATGGACAGGCTGGCAGATGAGGTCAGACTCTCACAGTCTTGGTGGAGACCAGTGTCAGAGGTGATTTGTGATGGAAAGATAGCAGCAAGAGTGAAAAATAAGGTTTACAAGAAAGTAGTCAGACCTGCTGTGATGTTTGGTTTGGAGATGATGGCACTGACAGAAAGACGGGAGGCAGAGCTGGAGGTGGAAGAGATGAAGATGTTAAGATTTTCATTGGGAGTGAGCATGTTGGACAGGATTAGACTTGAGTACATGAGAGGGACAGTGAAGGTTGAATGTTTTGGAGACAGAGAGGTGAGGCTGAGATACTTTGGACATGTGCAGAGGAGGGAGAGTGGATTCTTGCATGTAGTGACAGATACACTTCCCCACTGGCTTTTTTCAGTCCCCAAGCTTTACACTTGATGAATTAACCAGAAACATTTAGCTTATAACAGAGAAGCAACTTCCACAACATTGTAGTATTTTTCAGAAACATGTGGAGAAGTGCTACAACGATTAAACAGTGAAGTGTCTGAACACGGAGACGCGAATAGATGAGACGCGCTAATTTGTCTGCCGAGATCATGATATGCTGATACAGATAAAGAGGGATGGGTTTCAGATGTTACTATGTAATGTCAAGTGGTAACATCTGAAACCCATCCCTCTTTATCTGTATCAGCATATCATGATCTCGGCAGACAAATTAGCGCGTCTCATCTATTCGCGTCTCCGTGTTCAGACACTTCACTTGAACATCCTGCTTTATTGCTCTGCTGTCAGTTTTCTCTCCTTTTTCCCAGGCTTCTTCTAACACAAACGCACACACACTCAGCAGCAGCCTAATGAACCCATGTAGAGTTTGCTGAAGCACCTTATTTTTGATTCATTTGGATGCATTACTGATGCTACTGAAGGGTCTGAGAGAGACACAAAGAACACGAGGAGAGCGGAAGAGAGACGGGGCTGTGATGCTGTCGGTCGTTTTGATGTCCCTCCACTGTGTCACGCAACCCGAAGCACATTCATTTGACAGAAAAGCACCAACATGTGATAGAAGCTTGAACTTCATGCCATCAGCTTGTCATCTCCCACAGAGTGGATAATCTGATTAACACGTGGAACTCCTGCTGCATAACTGCGTATGTTAATGTGGAAACTAATTATTCTGTTGCAAA
This sequence comes from Pundamilia nyererei, assembly GCF_000239375.1. NCBI lineage: Eukaryota > Metazoa > Chordata > Actinopteri > Cichliformes > Cichlidae > Pundamilia > Pundamilia nyererei. The sequence continues at coordinate 1,379,318 of NW_005187477.1, read as the reverse complement.
AACATTGGAAATTCTACAAGTAAATGCAGATAATTGAGAAAAAAAATATCTTGATGAAGCTATATTTTCAATTACTGGCTTAGCTACCCTGATGATTTGCCCGATAAGCTGAACTGTTCTGTTTCATCCAAATATTTGGAGCGCTGAAATTAGATAAATATATTTAGATTTATGTTCATATTTGTCTTTTCCAAATATTCTGTAGCTGCGTACGAGATATTTTGCAAATCTCTTTCATTCTGTCTCTGCAACTTAAAAAAGTGTAAAACCTACCTTGAGCTCCAGGCAGAGTGATTACGACAGGACGTGGGAGGTAATTTGTGGACAATATGACTGCACACCGGGTAAACTGAATTCCCATCATATCTGACTCCGTCGTATACGATTGACCAATCTGTCATCTGTGCTAACAGACAGAAGTTACCTTGTGCCATCGTTTGCATCCTAATCCTTGAGCAGGTTTATGATTTGTGAGCTTTCAGGCTGCTCATTAGCGAGACAGTGAATAAAACATCATTATTTTGACAGTTATTATGTCTAAATGCAGACAGTAAATGAATTATGTCATTTCTGAGAGAAAAGGTGTTTTCTTGTTCCTGATTTCGAAGCTCACTTTCTGGACCTTCAAGATTTTCCAGCACAGAGACGAACCTTCTAAATGTGGCTTAAAGGGAGTTACTGATGGTAAGAGTGACAGGTTCAACCATTAGCCAGCATGATTGTTGGAGTTCTCTCTGCATTGTTGTAAGGGCTGTACTTTGCATTATAAAGCACTGACGTTTTTATCTATTTAAATATAAGTGAACTGTATTAAATTGGTTGGTAAATATTCCAACAGAGGTCACACAAGGATATTTGTCTGCTTTGAGATGTCATATTTCCAAACTACAGCACAAAACGTTTGTGTTTTCTATTTGTCAAGTGCTGCAAAAAGCCAATGGAAGAAATGACTTCAGTGGTTTGTTGTCATTAAACAAGTTTCAAAGAAATGTCAGGTTTTACCAACTGCGGGTTTATTTTTGGAAATTAAGTCATCTTTTCTATCAGAGCAGGTAATCACTGATACTTTGGAACATGAACCTCAGAAGATCAGACAGATTAGACTGAATACACAAAGGAAGCACATCTATAATTTGGGTAACACAGTTCTTTGTTTAGTGTTTGTGGACAGTATGTGTAAAACCTGTTACTACACATGTACATGTGAACACAAACACACACAGTTTCCTTTTTTTTTTTTTTTTCCTTTTTTTTTCTTTTTGCCAAACAGTGAACAGCCACTTATTGCTAAACAGCCAGACAGTGAAAATAGACAGTATACCCTCGGTTTCTTAACTCATTGTTGCAGTCGAGGACAGCACAAAAGTGATCCTCTTAAACTGATTTTTACTATTAGTGTTCTTATTTTCCTCTGAGTTTTCAATTCTGTCGCTAGTTAGCTAACATAAACTAATGGCTTCAGTTGATTCAAAAATGCTGCAGGGAGTACTGACAGAGCAGGAGCACTACTGGCTTCTCTTTATTCACCCGCTGTTAAGTCCAGAATTTATTTTTTTTATTTATTTTTAATTCTCCTCACATGAAAGGTCTTGAATAATCATGCCCCATCTTATCTTAAAGGTCCTGTACTACTATATCAATACAATAAAGCAGTTTGCTCTTAGACTGCTGGTTTACTTGTGACCCTGAATCCTCCCTTATGCTTCAGTAGGCCTAGTCTGCTGGGGGCTTCGCATGATGCACTAAATGTTTTGTCTTCACTCACCTCTTTTCACTTATTATGTGTTTATACACCAGCCTGTATTTAATCATTAATTATTATGAATCTCTGGATCTCTTTCATGGTGTCTTTTGTCCTGTTTCCCTAGCATGTGAACCTGGGCTTTGCAAGTTTGGCCATTCATCACTTCAAAAGATCCAGCAGAGCTCAACAGCTTCTCTCCACTCTTGCAGTTATTTACTCTGTGGAGAGCAGAAATTCTGAGAGCTCATTCACACCAATCAAAGTTAAGGTAGATACATGGTTTAGTAAATATACATGTAAATATTTGCACCTAACAGCTAAATATTTGGCCCTGACAGCCACTGGGACTTGGGGGAGTAACATATTTTCCCAATTTGCCAGGATGTTCTGTGATTTCTGTCATTTTTTTCTAAGCTGTCTCCTTTTATTTCCTGCCTCTGTCTAAAAGAAAAATTAAGCCATACAACTTAGGCTGTTCTCAAACAGCTACAATAAGCTTACCTTCACTTCCTAAATGTTGCTGGTTGTCAAGGTCTTTATTTGAGCTATTGATAATTAAATGGCAAATAGATCCTTATTTTAAGATGGGATCTTCCCATCCTGATTATAAAGTGTAATGGAGGGTTCCCCTATGAAGGTAAATATGTTGCAAAATCTGAGAGCTTGCAGAATAAAAAGTGCAAAGACAGGATTAGTAAAAATATTTTACAAATCTTTTAAGATTAACGATGCACAAAGAAATACAGAGTAGTTTGCTTGTTTGTTTGTTTTTTGTTTTTTTTTTAAGTCAACGCTGGACTGCTGGAGAATCAAATCACATAGCTGTACTTCTTCACCCACTGAAATTGGTTGGCCATACTTCTATAATGAGAAATTCTGCCATTGCTTGATAAAACTCCAAGAGTACTGACTTTCTGGATAAACATGGGACATATGAGCCCAATGTGATAGTTAATACATCCCCATTATTAATGTTCCTGGAGCCACCAGGTAGTGGACCAATGAAATTTTAAGTTTTTCACCATGAATTAATCCAACCCCTATGTGTTTTCACACACAGTTTCCTGACTGGTCCATGGAAAATAGTGTCACCGGTTCCTGGCAGACCCCTCAGACCAAACGCCGGGCCATGGACTGGTATCCATGACACCTTAAACGCCAGTCCGTGAAAATATTGTCGGACATAAACTGGTCCGTGGTGCAAAAAAGGTTGGGGACTGCTGCCTCAGACCTCAGTGTGAAGATGGTACGAGGATCTAAAGTTACAGACTCCATCAAAAGTCTTTGTCTTTCCCTCGTGAGTACCAATAAGAAATATAGATTCTCTGCATCATCTTTAGGCTTCTTTCTGTTGACTGCAGGGAATTTTACTGTTCTATAAACCCTGATATATGATCTTAAAACAGGGAACCTGAGCTTTGTACTTTGTGACCAAATAAAATGTGCGAGCCAGCCTATATACTGGTTTGGGTTATTCTTTTTTATTTGTTCACTGCTTGCCATCAGATTGTGAGAATTAGCTTAAAATTAAATTAAAGCTGCAAATAACTACACAGAAATATGAAGGAACGCATGCTTGTCATTGTAGCCAGATCTTTAAAAACATCAATAATCGTGATATGGATAAATCTGCAAGCATTTTTCACAAGCCTTCTTTCCTGGCTTTAAACTAATCAGATTGATTTGGTGCTCTTCCAGTCTTAATCACCACAGCATTTAAAGCACACACACATTAATGCAGGCTTTTTAATACTATGCATACTATTTTGCTGTCTCACTCAAACACAGCAACTGTGCTGGTGTTTAACATATTCATATTTTTCTATTATTTTTCTTTCAAGTTTGCTCTTTGTTTGTGACAATATATCACTCTCCTGCCCGTAGTATCCTGTGTATGTAGAAGCCTGTTTTTTCTTGTAGAGGCATGTAAGAAAAGCATGAAGTCTTTATAGATAATTTCAGTTACAGCTCTATGGAGCACAAAGCATTAGAAAACGCAGTAACAAGCAGAACTGGACCCAGTCTGCTATGAGCTGATAACTCTAGACTCTGCTGCATTAACTGGGGTGAGACTTAAAGACACCGCTTCAATACAAAACCTGAGGCTAAAAACATTGTAAATATTGGTCAAACTAACAGATCATCATTTTGCAAAGATCACATGGATCACGTCTCCCACTCGAAGCCAAAAGCAACGTAGAGGCAGAGCATAATAAGGCAATTAAATTCTGCAGTGTACAGCTCAGGTCGGGCTGTGAATTTAACAGTGGCCAGCATCCCTGGGGCAAACCCAACTTAAATATACAGCAGGACAGCATTAGTGTCTTTTTCCAGTGGTGGAGAATGCCAATGGCCAAAGTCCAATAACAAGACGCTTCTCGTTACTCCCAATTCAACAAGTTGCTTGTGTGCACTGGGCCATTAGCCAAATCCTCAGCAGCACCTCACCCCTATACTAACAGCAGCTTCTGCTGGTAGATCTAAATATATAAATCAATTATCACTACATCTCTTCACACTAGACACTTGCCTTTAGCAAAACTGATGAAAAGGAAATTGGCATTTGGAAATAATTGGGTTTCGTTTGTACTGCATGCAAAGTAGAATTGTGAATGTTTGTTTTAGTCTTATTTAAAGCTGCATATGCTAATAACCTGCACGCTGGCCTCTCTTGAAATGAACTCTCATGGATGATTGTGCGATTATGTGAAATCCTATTTAACCTTTTGCTACAATAATTCACTGAATGGGAAAAAGAGATGGGAGATTTAGCACACTTTACCAAAATTAGGCAAGAAAGGACAAATAAAAATCTGAGAAGTGAGAGAAAAAGAAGAAACGGAAGAGAACGGGATCCGAGGAAAGTGATGGAAGGATGGTTTTATGGGATGCTGTTCATCCTCTTGATATCAGCTCATTGGCAGATCATAATACACTGCACACAGAAACTGCAGGTAGATGCATGCAGGTGTAAACTCAGTGCCTTATCTTAACAAGCTCAGTGATGGATATACATACATATATCTCGCTCACACACATTCTTGGTGAAGACGAGCTGTATCCTCCCATAATGTTTGACAGTTCATTAAATTTCTGTGTTAATATCGAGTGCCTGGGCAGGCCAAGGTTAATGAGGCCATTCAGGCTGCGATAAAGGTTTGACTACAGGCTGATAGACCCCATAAAAGAAGCTATTTGGTCCTCTATCGCACTAAATTTGTAATTTCTGATACTGTGCTGCAGAGCACACATAACAACACAGTGAATGTTTTTCATTGTGCCCAGGAAGGAAACAAATTACCCTCATTACACCAACATTTAAATTTGGATTAGGGTAACTCTATTCATGTTTCAAGTTTGTCTGACATTTTTATCTAACTCACAAGGAGTGAAAGATGGAGCGACAGCAGTTTCTGCTCATCTTTTGGATCCTATACTTGTACTTAAGTGTAGCTGCAAACATTGTCAACTTTACTTGTCCGAGTCTGCATTTCTTCATGTTTATTGATGTCTTATTATTTGGATTTCAGGATAATATACAAAGGAACATAATTCTGTTTAAGTAAATGAGCAGCTGCAAAGAGCCACATGATTTCCACAACTTTAGCTTATACTCTGCATGAGCTGCAATGAATGTCTGCAGTGCCACTGAAAACCCCTTGAATCACCTGAGTCCTTTTTATGATTCGCGTTCTTTTGTTTGATTGTGTAAAGAGACAGAAAAAGAGCACTGGTTCGAAGGGTTTCTGCCAAACCACAAAGCTTGGTTTGAATAGGAGAGAGTGCCTTTGCCATCCCGACTCTATAGCTGCACAGGTCGGACAGAGGCAGCCATTTAACATGTTTCAAAATACCTTTTATCCTTATATTTACCATTCACTGGCAGCTGCTACAGGTAGAAAAAGGGATATATATATATATATA
>NW_005187477.1:1368936-1371992 GCF_000239375.1 Pundamilia nyererei | reverse complement strand
CATAAAAAGTCAAGCTACTTTACTCCAGTGTTTCCTCTTTAGTAGACTTCGTAGGGTGATGATGATTGACAGGAACTTCATGCGGTGCTTCAGTTTTGAAATGTTTCTGCTGGTGCAGGAAGTCAAACACAGAAATCCTGCACAGGCAGGAGAATTTGCTGCTAGTGTGCAGAAGGAGCCTCATCACAATGGGAGCAAACTACAGCATATCAAAGCTAATATATTGCTTATATGTCTACAAAATGTCTGGGTGTTGACTGGTAACTAAACCTGTGATAAACACCATTCCAGTTTTTGGCAGATGCTGACAGTATGCATTATTCAACATTTAGGTGCCACCTCGGGGTGCACGATGGGAATACAGCACTGTCAATCAGTCACATAGCTGCAGGCAGAAATCAGCATAGTCATGCACAGGACCATATTACAGCCAAACAGTCACCATAAAATGATGTAAACGAGCACTGAAAATGCACTATAACTTATCCACACAGACATGCATGACTGCACACCGAAAACACAGAGAAAAGGTAAAAACTGGTCCAGGTTCAGGTTGTCTTTGTGGGCCTGAAAGCCATGGCAACCATTTATGATTTAGTGGCGGATGTGAACAACAAAACTGCCCAGTTAGGCACAAATGGTTTCCACAGGCTAACACACAATTGTGTGTGTGCTTAGAGCCAGAGATGCAGTGGGAACAAGTGTGGTGAAGCCACCGAAGGGTGGCTGGATGTGTGTGTTGTCAGCACAATGATGACAGTTTGCTCAACAGAGAAGGAATTACAGAAAAGCTGTGACATCACCAGCATGCACTTTGTAGTGTTACAAGATGATCTCAGCAGAGGGCAAGTTCCCCAAAAGCAGGAAGTACGTACAAACATCCAGGATTTGAAATCCACGCATGAGGCTGTTGACTTAATTAGAGACACTGGAAGAAACAAAAGAACATGCCGATGACTTACTCGTTCCTCAAACGGAGCAGAGTTACTTAACTTTTTTTAATGCTCTGTTATTTTGTTATGAAGCACTTTGTGATCCTTGTTTTGAAAAGTGCTATAGAAATAACATTTTATTTACTTGCTTGCTTACTTTAATTCTCAAGCTACAATCTAAGGCATTTATCCTGTGATAAGCCAAATTCAAGGTCGGCTGTTGATTAGGTGATTAGACCTTAGAGCATCCCAAAGTGCCCCTTCTCTGTGCCCTCCCCCTAGGGGGGGCACAGAGCCATTGCAGGGAGGGCGCGGGATGAAAAGGGAAAAAAAACACTTGGACACTGCTAGCACGGGTCGCCCACACAAACGCAAAGCAGGAGATGAAGCATCGCTGAATATGTTTCCAAACCAACTTCATTCTAAGCCAAAGACTAGAAAATATGGTGACGTAAATCTTCCCTTTGGCTTCACCTGCACAGGCGCTGAGGTAGGTCTCCCCTGCAGAATTGGTTTTCACTGCGTCGGGAGCAGCGCTGGGCTCTTCAAATCACCAACAAACAGTATCCCACTGCTGTTTATGTTTTCTTGTAAAACAAAGGGGGGCCTAGCAAAAAAAACTTTGGGAACCGCTGGTTTAAATGATGTTAGTAAGAAGCTCATCCTGTGATTTAGCTTTTCAGCATTAATACTAACACAACAAAAAGAGCCACTGTGGCAAAAGCTCTGTCTCCTTTAGTCCTCAGCTTTGTCTTGTGGTCAGCAGGCCCTGATCCCAAGACCTCAGAGACCTGCTGGGGAAAAGCTCAGTGATGTACGCCGGTGCTTGGCCATGCAGAGCTGTCAAAGTTAAAACCAGAATCTCAGAGAGGACTGAAGTTGATGGGGAGCCAGTGCAACTCATGTAATGTAATGCAAAGGTGGAGTTTTTACAATCAGAGTGGTTTTAGTGACACACTAGTCAAAAATCAAAGGAGGAGTTAGCAACAGTCACCGCAAAGGGTCATTCATGAGGACCACGGTAAATCATTTTGTGGTGTTTGTGTGAGTGTGTAAGACAGTAAGTGTTACATTTTAGCCAGTAGGGCATAAGAACATTTTTAGAAGGCATTTATAGTTTTTCAATATTAATAACGTAGCCAGTAAGAATTAAAATGCAGGTGTTTAAAATGTATATTATTACAGTACAAGGAGAAATTTTTTATTTTGCTGGATTTGTATGTTATTAAGTTTTTTTAAGAGCAGTGCTAAACAACAGAAAGTACAATGTAGGCAACTGCTCTGCTTTCAAACTAAAATGTAAGCAGTGCCGTCATATGGACAATGCAGAATGCAGCCTCCTCACGCTTCATGCATTAAGGATATTTTCTGCAAAGCTTTGGACCTGATAAATTCGTTTTTTAATGCCTAAATACGTTTTTACAGGGCGTGAGGTCATGGCTGGTAACCTGACCTGTGGACCCTGCTTTTACCAGTAATTTCATAGAACGGGGAATTGTTGTCAGCTGTGCTACAATGGAGAAATAAAGACAAATGATGTAGTTTATAGAACTGTCTTTTGCATTCTTGGACAAAGAACTGAATTGCAGAGTTGACCCGGTCAGGATCATGAAGTTGCATGGGTTAGTTTGCTTATTTTGTGTGCAAGTTCAATCATGTTCACACATTTGGTCACAATATATGCCTGTCATAGTCTCCAATTCACAACCACGGCAGGTATATGTTGTTGGTTATGTGTGATCCAAAACCTATACTTAGCTGCAACATATCAGCATGATGTCCAGGGTGAAAAGGTGTTTTACTGCATGTTTGCTCAGGTAAATGTTGGGTGTGAAATAATTGTGGTTGTCTTGCTTGTTAATAGACTGAGGTTTCTTTACTGGACAAATTAAAGAAAAAAAATATTTTTCTTATTAAGATGTTTGAAAGCATGGGTATGGATAAAGGTTTATTTAGAACAGGGGTCGGCAACCTTTCTGATGACGAGTGCATCTAAAATTTGCTCAGCAGTCAGTGTGCCACATGATTGCATTAGCAATACATTTAATAATGCTCTATATTAACAGTTACACATTATATAGAACAACTTTCTAGAATTAAATTTGTTCGCAGATGTTGGCAGCT
>NW_005187477.1:1359597-1367449 GCF_000239375.1 Pundamilia nyererei | reverse complement strand
GGGCCCTCTGACCACCACCAGTAGGCAACGGGTGAAGTGTCTTGCCCAAGGACACAACGACCGAGACTGTCCAAGCCAGCTCTTGAGCCACGATCGCTGATGTAAATATCAGGAGGTCAGCTTTCAAATCAATCTGATTTTCTCTAAACAGCATCAAATCACAACAACAGTTGCTTCAAGGCGCGTTATATTGTAAGCTAAAGATCCCACAAGATTACAGAGAAAACCCCAACAATCCAACGAGACCTCCGGCAGAACCGGAGTTTAATAACAATTAATGATCAAATGCAGAGTGGTGTACAAACACATACTGAGTGGAAAAAAGGAAAGTAAACAAGAAACACTTCCCCAGCAGCCTAGATCTACTGCAGCGTAACTAAGGGAGGACTCAGGGTCACCTGATCCAATCCTAACTATATGCTGTAACAAAAGTTTTTAGGACTTCCTGATAATAATGAATGACATTATTCTATATTTTTTTTAATATGTGCATTATATAATAATAATAATATTGTACCCAACACACACAATGGTTGTGCTCACTGGTTTCCACTTTTATTGGCAGTTGCACACAAAAAGACACAGGCCGTGTCTCAATTCAGGGTCTGCAGCCTCAAAGGCCGCATTTTAAGGCCAATTACGTCACAGTGACGTGACGAAGGCTGTCCCAATTGGAAGGCTGCTTGAAATGCGGCCGTCAAATGCGTCCTTCATTTCCCTGAATTTTAAGGATGGGTCGGTGTACCTTTCATGGCCCAACATATCCCAGACTTCATAGCGCGGCGGTGGGTGTGCATAATTTTGCCGAAAAAAACCCCCAACTGTCAGACAGCTGAAGCGGAGCGGCCGAAGAGTAAACTTTTAAAAGTAAGTACTGAATATTATGTCACTTATTTATGTGCAAATGTTTAATAACAAAGAACATTAAAACATTCCTGTTGGTTCACTAACGGTTCACTCGTTAAGCTGAAAGAAAGATGCTTTAATCACAGCAGTCACACATGTGTCCACTGCACCATCTGGAACTCTTCTTGTTTACACTTGTAATAACACAAACACTAAATCCTCCTGTTTGTAGCAGTGTGTACACCTGAGACTGTCACCTGTCTGTCTGTCCTGCACTCTCTCTCTGTTTCTTTCTCTCTGATTGTGGAATAAAAGTATGAACATGTGTTTATAAGTTACACTTGTGTTTGAATCCTGCAGCTTATCACACATTTGATTTCCATGTGTGACGACTGCAAGTGTCCAGAGTGAGGACAGACTGAGGGACCCACTGCTGCACATCATCTGTGAGGCTTTGCACCCCTGATGATCCACCAGGACAAACTCAGCAGTGTGTGAGGAAGAGGAGGAGGAAGAGCCAGCAGCAGCTGACAGATGGAGAGAATAGACAGACTGTTCCCTGTTTGTGAAGGACTGCTAGGAAAGTTTAACATAACTGTCTGTGCTGAATCAGTCTTATTAGGTAATGTTCAAATAATGTCATCATCCCAGTGTTTTCAGTGTGGGAGAAAGTACTCAGAGTACTCAGGACCTTCAAGTTACACACTATGAAAGGCAGCAACAAGTGTAATATTCAGAAACCTAAAGTCTGTATCAGCAGCAGAATGGAGCTAAAATAAATGTTGGTTTCAGTTCCATGAAGCTTTGAGGATTTTGGATCAGTAGCTGCTGTGTTTGTTGCATCATATTGCTGTAACTGTTTATATGCTTTATATATTCTGAGCTAAGTTGATCTATAGTGTTACATCATATTCTATAAGGATGTTATGTGTTTGTAGACTTTCTGCCCAGTTTGACCCATTTAGCAGAAGTCAGCCTGTTTAAGGCTCTGATATCTATTCTGCATGACTTACAGCAGTTATGACATGGTCTGATTTTCTCACCCAATAAAGGAATATTTCATATATCAGTCTACTCTTCATTTTATCAGACACAGTTTTCACAGCTCGTACATTTTCTTTTTACACATATATGTAAGCATTGAGCCAAATGTAATGATGCTAACATATTAAACAAACAATATTTGTCTGTTATATATAATACATCTGTATACACACTGTCACAGATACTCGTCTTTGAGTGAAAATATAAAGTGACAGGACATATAAATAACTGCAACTTTAATCTTTACTGATGCTCAGTATTTGACACAGAGTTCAAGTTCACTGCTGTAATAACTAATATTGATTAATATAATAATAACTTTAATATTGGCCACATTATATTTACATTACCAAAGTGAGATGACTTCAGTCTTATGAACAAGACTAGCTAATCTTAAAATGACTGTTCAGTACAGAAATGAAGCCCAACAACCATGTTGTACAGTCCTGTGGTCTCAGCCTCAGATACTTATCAAATCACACAAAGCTCATACAAAACCAAACAAACAAATGAACAAAAGATTTTCTCCTTCATTTCTGTCAAACAAAGCTGTATGAAACATTTCCAGCGGTTAGTATCATTGTTGCTAGGCAACCTGAGCAGCGCGATGGAGGTTAGACCATCCCATTTCACAAGCCTCGCACTTCCGACCTTAGCTGTCTTTGAGTACGCCGGCATTGTGGACCTTTAAGGCTGCAGACCCTGAATTAGGATACAGCCACAGTCTCGTCTCAGCTCAGGTCTCAGTCTCCTTCTTCCCCGCTCATCTCTTCCTTCGCTATGAAAGAAACTGAGACTGTCATCAGTCCAATCGCCACCACCTGTGGCCTCACCTCGCTCCCGGCACCGCCCCCTTGAGCTCACTGCACCACTCCTCCCTGCAGCTGAGCCAGGGGCCACACGCCACCACAAATGTATTTCAAACAAGTGGGCTGGCTGAGGCTGGTCCACTGAGCTATGTTTGGTCTTGTAATTATATTATTGGCTGCCTGTCAATAGTAAGGACACATCACCAGTGTAGACCTTAAGCTCTTACTCAGGTGAGATTATCATCAGAATCCATCAACCAAGTAAAGCAATACAGAGCAAGTCTCCTGGTTTGTCTCCAAGACTTTTAATGAGCTTGGAAGAACCACGTGTTTAAGGTCACGTTTCTTTTAAAAAGTGATGACTTTCTGCATCTTTTATTTATGCCTTCTTTTCCACAGCTGCTTTGCTTTTTATCCTTAGATTCTTTTGTTCATTGTAGCTCGTTATCAACTGTTACTGATATCTCACACCAATGTAGGTGGCGACTGTCATGAGAATATGAATCCAGGCAGAAAGTCTGGGTTAACAAAGAACGTAGATAACTGCTGTCGTGATACAAATTATCTCAAATTTTTCATTTTAATCGAGCCAGCTAATGAGAAGAAAGCCTGCTTGTTGGTGCACTCTGAGTCGCACTCTGTACAGCCTGACTCCAAGTGAGCTTTGAATACGTTTGTAAACAGGACCCGACACGACTCTGTGGCTCTTTGTATGGCTTTTATTTTGTCACTTTTTACACACACACTTTGAATGCACTTTTCAGTGTTTGCTGCCTTGACTCCCATACTCCACCAGCAGCAGCTCTCCTCTCCGGTCGCTACTGAAATAGGGAAGGCATGATTAGAAGATGTTCACCGACTGTGCCAAGCCAGCCTTCCCTACCACCTTGCCCTGAACCCACTGCTCCACTCCTCCTCTGCAGCAGCACTGCTAACCACACCCCACCATAAAGTTGACCAAAGATTGAGTTCTTGTTGTATCATGTCCCATTTGAGCATTAGCTTGCAATTGGTTTTGAGTTTTTGGAAGGGAGAACTGTGTGTCCTGTACCAGAGCTGGACCCTCACCAAAAGGTAAGGTTCGAGCAGAATAAGATGAAATGTTCTCAAACCGCAACCCTGGAGGGAAAAAAGAAATCCCTGTAAATCCTTCTCATCCTAAGAAAAAAAAAGGGACAATAAAAAATACATTTTTGCACATTTTGCACGCTGCAGAACTGAGCACCATCTTAACCCACCTGTGAACAGTCATGTGACCAAAAACACAATTGATTTGAGATGGTGCTGTTTGGTGTTTCATTGACTGAGGAAGAGCATGAGTGCTGGAAATGTCACTAGATGCAATAAATAAGGAATCTGCAGTTGCAAACCATGAGTTATTTTTCATAGACCCCAACAGTAAAAAGGAGGAAGTAGTAGACTGCTGTATGATAGTTATTTCTGTAAATGTACATGTTTCTATGCAAGATTTATCCTGATATTTTCAATTACCATCAGCTGGAACCAAAAACACTGAACCCAATCACCTGCTTTAAGCTGACTGTCTTGTTTTATGTCAGTGGCACACAAACTGCAGCATTATGTTTCAAGAGGATTAAAACTCAGCAGGAACCGTAAGAGGACAGACTCATCAGGAACGAGCCATCTTTTGATGTTGTTTCAGCTTCTTGAAGTAAGGAGAGGGAACAAAAGTTTCAAAATGCTTCAAAATCCCATCAGAGGAGGATGAAAGGGGTCCAGGGGTTGGTATTAGAGCGGGGAAAAATGGGGATTTGCAAATCGTCACTTCAGTGAGTTGACAGGTTGATTAAATATTCAGTTTGATATAAGATGAGTGTTTAACTCGCCTGACACTTGTCCTGAATGAGCCGCAGCTGCAGTGCTGCTGGACGGCACTCTGCAGCCTGAATGCATTTTGTGACTGAGCACAGTGGGATATATAAAAAACTTCCAAAGACACTTGACCTGCAGAAGAAGCAGCACTCAGAAGAAAAAAGTTGCTATCACAAAATTAGCAGAGATCACATGATTGCAGAACATCAACTAGACCTGAATTAGATAAAACAGAGGAGTATGTAAGGATGCAGTCGACAGGGTCACTTTTAGAACAGACCTCTGTCTTGTACTGAGACTATTTTAACGGTAGCTGCTTTCTCATCCACGGTTTTAATCTCAAGCTTTAGTCACTTTGACACAATCTGTTGTAACTAAAAGTCGTGTCTTACCATTATTATTTTTAGCACAAAACTGCGAGTTTGTCTCTTTACAGCCTGTCCAGTGAAAAATCTTTTAAATGGTGCGTCAGATTCTCAGAAAGAGGCTCTTTTTGCTTTGTTGCCACTACATTTTTCTGGCATTGACTGAGCTGTAACCTTGGCGATAGCCGCTTTTGCAAATTTTGTGTTACTTCTGCTCTGTGCTAACAAGTGATCCCATTTCTGTCCAGTTGCACAAAATAAAACAGTTAAAGTAAGATGTCTCCTTTTTGTTTTACTCTATGTGTTTACAGAATTTGACTCAGATGCCTCAGGTATCATTACATGATATTTTAATGAGTATGCCACTGTTGTCATGAATATTAATTTGGCAGAAAGACATGTTGGAGCCTCCTCCAACATGCATAAATCAAAACCATCGTCAAATGGTACTCAGCTCCGGGAGGCTGTTGTAAAAGTAGAACTGGAGTATTTTACTAACATGTTCAGCTTTTGTCATCGCTGCTCTTGGGTAATGTAGCATGCTCTGATCATTAGTGGATCATTGCCCACTTTTGGAACCGCTCAGTAGTTGTGTAGCCTGTTAGCTGAAAGAGTGCTCATGCTGAGCTTGAATTAGTCCACACATATATTCAGGCTTCATGATGGTTTATTCTTTATTTTGCTGAACTGCAGTCATCCATTTGTTCTGGGTATCTTGTAAGACCAAGTTACTCACGGAGCAAAAACACGAGTTTTATGCTGGATGCCCTTCCTGACTCAATCTCAAAGGTGATAATGAGGAGAAGAAAAACTGCATGTGTTAAGATGTTTCGGTCATTATACAAATCTACTGTTTATAAGGTTGGAAACCTGCAGCCAGCTAGGACTGAAGAAGTCACTTGGATGAGTGACAAAATGTTTCTCCCACTGAAAACGTTACGTCCAGATGAACAGAACCAACCTTTTAACTAGTTGATGCAAACTTCTTCATGCCAGCTCTACATCAGCATAAGGCCCCTTCACATCCAAAACAACTTAGTCCAAAAGAACTTGTTACAAATGTTATCCTAACACTTTTTGCTGTAATACATAGATGTCATCAAGAACTCAACGGGACTGTGGATAACAACACTGGAGACCAACACAAATTACCATGAAGTGCTCCTGCGGTCCTGCAGGACAGCCCCCTAAGCCAGCTTATCACTTATCACTAATGTAATAAAACATAATCTCCTTGTTATCCAAATATTTTCTCTGTACATATGCATAGTTAGATTGTGAAAATACATTGCACCTGGGGTGAGGGCGCGGTCATAAAAACAATGTGACATGCCACTGGATGTTCGGACACATAACGACATGACCATAAACATCGGCCAATGAATTAGAACTGACAACCACAAGGTCGCGGGTATGGCTGTGGAAAGTGCGGTGGAAGAGAGAGATTGAAAGATCATCCACGCAGTGCTGCAAGGCAAGGATATCAAACTCAGCTCAGTAGAATTAACTTGGCATTGCTTGACCACTATGGCTCGTAGTTTACTGAGATGGTAAAAGGCATGGAATCCCTAGCTATGAAGGAAAAACACGTTGTCTGTCAGTTTAAGGTGCAGTTAGCGGCTGGTCCAGCTGTATACTAACTTGCTGGCTAGCAGAGTTGTTTTTCGCCAATTTGTCAGCTGCCCGCTTTATGTGACCGTGTAAACACAGCATTTGCTACGCGGATAGTTTTTATACCGCTAATACGCGTTAGGCGGCCCGCAACGAAAGCTGACACTGATGCATTTGTCTCAATGTGAAATGAAGTGTGCAACATGAGAGCTAATAGGCGAGCTGTTCCACTCCAGCAACACACCTGCACTCATGTAGAGAGCTTGTGTGCGCCTAGATGTGCTGCATGATGAAGTGAGAGAAATAGGAAGTAGAAGTAGCCCACTGTGCTAGCTTTGCCCTGTAAAATGTAATGGACATGTAAAGGAGAAGCCAAGTATTACCTTTTATTTTGTGGAGAGGAAGTAGGCTAAAGCACCTGAGGCGAATTATTAGACTACATATAAACGTACGTTGCATACATGCAGCATACAGTGTGTGTATGTGTATCCATGTATATGAGGTATAAATAAAAAGGTCAATGAAATGGACCAATACGGCAAGGCTGGGATGGTCCACTTGGTAAAGTAAATCCGTTGGGCATCCTTTATGGCCTTTAGACAATAATTCTGATGGCAAAAGAGCCAAACGGGACAGGCTGGAAAAAAAAGGGAACCCAAAGTAAAAGATAATGGAGGCCATATTATATGAATTGATGGCTTCAAAGTGTTGTATCATTATGTCCAAACAGCTTCTGGCTCAGCAAGTACAATCTCACTACAGTCAAGTAGTTCCATGGATGTGGCTTTCAGACCTCGTCGACTGCCTGACAACAGTTGGCATTTTCAATTTCAAATTCCTTGGCAGAAGACTCCATCTGATGTCATCAGGAAGCTGGAAACAGGGAAACGGCCAACAAGACGTGAGAGACTTGAAATCATCCGACTCATTGTCAGTGAAGTCTTGACCATATGCCCAACACCTGGGAAGAAACACCTCAGTGAGATAGCAAGACGGATGACAAAGACCTACCCTGTGGCATTTACTGATGTAATTGAAGGGGAAGTTGTAGGCAGTGGGTATGACGCTCTCACCATACAGATGGTCAGCAGAGTGGATAACCTTAAGAGAGGAATGACTTCACTTGCCATAAAGAGACAGCTTATTAGCAGCAGTGGAGGAGAGGGTAGCACCACTCAAAAGAGAAGGCTAGACAGTTATGGGTGCATAAACTGGCAACCAACACTGCTTCCGCCTGGTGAAACCCCTGGGTCCCAAAAACGTGGAAAGGAAGAGTTACAAAAAATGTACAGAGAAAGATGCTGTGACTCCAAAGCTATTGAGAATATGATGAGGGTCACCTTC
>NW_005187477.1:1348856-1359335 GCF_000239375.1 Pundamilia nyererei | reverse complement strand
GAAGGAATGGCCATATCTGTTTGAGATAACTGGCATGAAGATTCATTTTGAAGAGCTCACTGGCATGGACATGGATGAGAATAACATAGCAAATAAATGTGCCAGAGTTGTTTCATTCCTTAAACACAATGACAAGAGGATGGCAGCGATTTTCAGAGAAATGGAAACATCTAGCAAGAATGTTGCAGACATCAATGTTGCAGTGTTTCTTCCACGACTGCTCAAGTACTTCAATGAAGAGGAAGACCAGATGTTCTTCAAAGTGGATCAAACAACCCTGCCCTCTGAAGTGGACTGTACTGAACTGCCAAGTACACCATACATTGTCCTTTGTGGTATTAATATTTGTCTTTATCTATTTAAACATTGTGCATGATACCTCTTTATATTTTGGTCACCTAAAACTTTGAGTTTACACTACTGAGTTGCGTTGTGGTCTGATTGGTTGTTGTGGCTTTCCTCAATTCCATAGTAATGGTATAGTATAATAAGACCATTGACATTTGATGTGATTATTATACTGCTAATTTCTGTCTGACTGGCGTAAGCATTCCTGGGATTTCCCTATACACAGAGGTTTGGACACCTTGCAGTTGACCGGGGGGCCCAAGCTGCGTGCCAGTGCATGTAATTGATATACATCAGTTGTAACATAGCAGTTGTTAGACTCATGTGTGGATTTGTTTTTTGTCTTTTTTAAATGTTGTTGTCCCCTTGTCTCTTGTTCATGTACACAACAGGAAACTCTACTTTGGCAGCAGAGCACTACATGTTATCTGTGGACCAGACCATTGTGAATGGCCGTATCACTGTCTTCAGCAAGGCACTTATCCTGATGTTTGGCTCTTACTATTGCATGAACATTTCCTATCCAGCAGGCCAAGCAGCAACCTTGGAATTCTTGCAAAGGTAAGGCGGCACCAGACAATTTTATACACTGAAACATCTCCTTTAATTTGCAGCTTAAACGCACACGACTGAGCAATGCTAGAGTGTTGGGAAGATTTGTAGATTGATAAATCAACAAATGCTCAATATTTGCTTTTCAGATGGCTGTCTCTGAAATATCCTTGAGTAATGCTCATGTCAAGTTATAGAGAGGGACCTTTGAGTAGTAGATGTTCACAGATGTTTCACTACCCTGAAATAGTATTTGCAATGGATACTCACAGGTTAACCAAACATCGTTGCATCACCCCTCTGTTCCACAATGACCTGTATGTCCAAACGCACACTCAAAAGCAAGTTCAATCTACACTTAGATTAATTGCAAACGTAAAAAACAAATACAGTCCAGTCCTGTGTTTCTTGATTAAGTTGTTGTTTTCCATTTGACAGATGCCTCTTTAAGATAAACCCCGACAAGGGATCCAAAGTGGTGCGGAACACATCTAAGACACACCTCGCGGTCAGTCCAAAGGTCCTGACATTGATAACCAAAATTGCGGACTACAAGTGGAGAGCCTAAAAAGGTCTTATTTTCATCCTGTGGTTGACATAATCTGGTGTTCAGTAGCACTGGTCTCTGGTTCACAGCCAGTGTCAACAGCACAGGTGGTCCACTTGATAGGGGAAAAGTGAAATATAAGCTGCAACTCCTATTCACATTTAGTTTGCATTCGCTTCAGGTGTAGCATTGTCTTAAGTATTATCTTCATTTCAGTTTATTGTAAAAGGCTATACATTGACACTTGTGGTGCTTACTCTGCAAACACAGTACCATCCGTTCAGTTATTTTCATGGAAGTTTGTATTACAGTGACAACTTACAAGATATCAATACTTATCAGTCTATAATCAGCATAACCACCACCACCACCCCCTCACCCAGATAGACAGAGTGTAATGATGTAGTATGCAGTGGGTTTGCCTTAGCGCCTTAATAGGTAGATGATGTACAATGCAATGAAGTCAGTTTTCGTAATTCATTGTGATCATTAAGAGTATTTAGTGTTCTCTTTTCGTTGTTCCAGATGTGGGGAGGCAGATGGACCTTCTCAGTGACAGTGTCCCCTTCTTTTGAATTGTTTTTTTTTTCAGCACAAGTGGTAGTTCTTGGGTTGTTCAAGGAATGGTTGTTTTTTGTCATTAAAATTCATGTTACTGATTGAAACAATGTCTCATGTCTTATAAGTAAGATACACATCTACAGACTGCTCGTACACAACATGATCAAGAATTAACATAATCTTGATGTAATTATAATCAGGGGTTGACAGATATGACCCACAATCTTACAGTGAGCACACTTAATTCAAACTGACAGTCCAGTAAGTATTCAGGAAATTTATCTTAAATTACACTTAAAGTCTAAATTTACTTGTGATGTTATGTAGTATTAGCAGTGAATTGTAGTTTTGAAGCCAATATCTACTTTTTTGACATGTTTTGACAGATAAATCAATTTATTTTGTGCTATATAATGTAGTATTACATCAAATATAATTGAATATACAACTTTTTTTTTACATCAAATGATTTTATTTAACCCAACTGTTAACTGTATATTTCTGTGGATTTAAGCATTATTATTCATATTGCCACATTCATTGACCTTGTTTGTAGGTAATTTCATTGTGTAATCACATTAAAATGTTCCTAGTTTAATGTCTAAAAGCACTTGGGAAAGGCAAGATCCCATGTAAAATTAGAAACTCTGTTTTCATTACTGAAAATAACTGTATTTTTATGGGACAGTTATTTTCTGTTATTTTACTGTAGTATTTTGGCGTCCCAGCTGCTGGAATATTACCGTTTTTTTAAGATTTTTTTTTAACAGTGCAGATTTACACGACAGCGGCAAGTACCTGGGTATCCCACAGGCCACTGAAAACCAGGATAAAGATTCGGCCACAGCCAAATATCTCCAGAAGGTAATACAGGTGCGGAGGAACCAGCTGAATGGCAGGAATAAGATCGAGGTCATTAATTCATAGGCTCTATAGGTCATCTGATACCCAGCTGAAAGAATGTATTGCAGGAGATAGCTGCCACAAGGACATGGAAATTTCTCACAATGCATGGAGGCCTCCGCCTAGCAACCTGACGCTTGACAAATCAACATCGACAACATCAGAAAGTGGGAGCACGAGAAAACTGAGCAATACCAAGGGCTGAAGAACAACTAGAGCCAGTGTGTAAGGTAAAGTCCAAAGTTGTCTGGGTGGTAACAGGACTGCCTCAATTGCCAGCTGGCTCAGTCCAAAATGTGTACTGTTACTTTTTCTCTTAGGTCTGTTCCAATATAAATATCTAATAGAAAAATGAAATAAGAACCAATAGGAAACTAAAGTGAAACAACATTCCCAACTAGATTAAAGTGTGCCACACTGATCTATTCTCAGACGGCTTTTAGTGTAACGCAGTGCAAGAAGGATGGAGTATATGGGGCTGGCATACATGAAGAAGGCTCCCCAGGGAGTGCATTCTTGGATGCAAATCAAACATACATCTTACCTCTTCTTCCAGATTTTGGAACAGAGTAAATCTTTGCAAAAACGCTCCAGGAGGCCACGCAAATCCTGGATTCAGATCTGATTCTTCTTCTTCTCATTATTTAACTTCATTAACTGGATGATTGCTGTTTTTAGAATGACCAGAAACAAAATTAACTTCAGAACTTCTGTGCACATTCTGTCTCACTGAAACTTATTGCTTTATCCTTTCCAAAATAACAGCATGCCTATATGATGGTCATTATGACACTATTGAGTGCCCACAGTCATCACCCAATGACAAAAAAATCTGAACCATTCCTTAGTTATGCTGCTATAGGCTCATATGCCACTTCTGCTTGTTAGTTACTTTTGGCCATACTTGTCTGATTCTCACACATTCCAGAGAACCAGAATTAAAGACGGGCAGCCATCCCGGTTTCTGCTGGTAGTCTTCCAGTTCTTTCTCCTCAGTGTTGTCAGGCGCTGCTCTTATTATTTCAGCTATGTATCAGATGACTGGTAGAACCCATGGATTAATGGCTGGGATCTTATTCCCCCCATTCAGCTAGTCTCTGAGCATCTGTATTAACATCTGGAGATATTTGACTGTGGCTGAATCTTTATCATGGTTCCCCTTGGCCTGTGGGATACCCGGTACTTGTGTAATTATGTATGTTACTGCCATTCTTATCTCATCACATAGCCCGCTAAAATGGGCTCCAAGATTGGATGGAAACACCACTATTGGCCCACATCGGAAACAAAAAGAATGAAAATGAGAATTCCCATTCATCTTTTTTCTTGATCACTTATCCAATTTAGGGTCAAGAGGAGGCTGGATCCTATGCCTCCTGCCATACTATGTTCACCAGTCCATCACAAGGCTAACACAGTGACACATTCACACCCACAAGCTATTTAGAGTCACCACTTAGCCAAAAATGCCACTCAGGCATAGGAGAACATGCAACTCCACACTCAGTGGCTTCAGCTGCCCAGCTGATTCGAACCCAGAACATCCTTGGTGTGAGGTGACAATGCTAACCACTGCACCACCAAAGATAAAACCACCAATTTGATTGAATAATCTTTTTAAAGCTCAGTGACATAACATAACAGTTTAACCTATTGAAGGTTAAATGCTCAGACGTGGCAAGTCAGCTAGATTCACATTATGTGTCCATGAAAGGGGATGGAGTGCCATGGTCCGGGTTAACTGCTGCATGGTGGCTTAATGTGCAGCTAAACAGAGTGGATCAACAACAAGAGCTACACCTCACTGACCTGTATCTACACTCTCTCTCACACACACACACACACACACACACACACACACACACACTGTGAAATGCACAAACGCCCGCTATCCATCACTCTGCTCTTTGGGAATTCACTCACACATGGACACACAATCTATGCATCAGTGCATTGTTTGGACTTGTTCTGTAGATGGTAAAATGTCAGCCTATAAATAGGAATACATGATGTAACAGAACAGGAACAGCAATTATACTCCCGTTCCTTTCTCTCTTCCTCCCTGTATTTGCAGTATTAAGATTTATTTTATTTTCCAGTGTACTGCTTGAAAGAAGATCCTCTTTGTCCATGTCCAATGACAAAAACAATACATTAAACAATGCTAAATAATCAAAGGTTTGACTTTTATATGCTCTATAGGCATAAATTAAATGTAAACTCAGTAGTAGTTGTCAAATGCCTTCATTGCTTCTTGATGGTGTAGAGACTCAAACATCATTCGAATGGGCAGTCTTTACACATTATGGTTCATATAATTTTCATACACATCAAATCGGATTTGAGCACTGACATCCTAGGACAAAGGAACTGATGTGACATCATCGTGACGTTGACACCATCTCACATAAATACCCTCAATCATACAAGAGTCACCACATCCTCCCACTGTGGGAATCAAAGATGAGTTTTTTCTTTAAAGTCTCACTATAGATTAAACCTGCCAGAGGTCTCGAATCATCTGTGCTGGTGCTGATATAAACTTCCCACTCCATAGTCAACCATAGTCATTTTAATGCTGGAAAATCAATCATTGTTGTCGTTATTAAATCCCACTGAGGTCATAAATGCATTACCTGCCTTTGGAAAAACTCTCGCAGCCCGTTTGTCTGACTGTCCTTGAATGTGTCCTGAAACCTGTTTTATCCTCTTTCTTTGTTTCTTCTTTGCAATAGTGTAAAAGCTCTGCTCATGTATAATAAGAGTGATTTCCGCTTTCTTTATTTGTTCGTTTGTCCTCCTGGAAAGCACTGACATTTACAGTTGTCACTCAAACCTTTGGATTACAGAGGTCGACAGTTCATTTCTCTGTCAGCCTCTTTCTTCATCCTCCTCTCCATCTCATGCTTCTCCAGAGAGAGGACGAAAAAATGCTCTGACTAATCAATGTCGCTGTCCTTTTCTCTGCTGCTCAATGAAAACATACTTTTTGCTATTTGTCATCTTTGTCTCTACAATTTCGACTATCTGCTGCTCAGCTGGTTTGATTATCAACTCTTTTTGTAAGACAGTTTCCAAAACAGAACTTATATGATGTAAATTTAAAAATTCACAGTATTGTTGCCAACTGTGTGTGCTGGACTTTTTAATATTTGCTCTGGCACAAAGAGATGTCAGCAGCCTGTTGTATTGCATTTTTTACCTGAAATGTACTTGTTTGTCCCTCACAAGGACCTTCAGGCCTTGCAGCTCAGTTTTCCTATTACATTCATACTGGACAAATCCTCAGTGCATAATTTATAACCAATATCAACCACCAGAGCCAACACAGGAGGCAGCACGCCCTTAAGGTAGAAAGGCAGGAAGCAGAAGCCAGAAGAATGTGGGCTCTCGCAGATTTTCATTAAATGTTTTTATTCTACAATATCTGTGGATAACCCCTATGTTTGTCAAGTGACCGAGCTGTGTTTGGTCATAAACGATGCAGGGTCCATTTTCATATTTGTCATAAAAGGAAAAACACAGGTGGAGCTCAGCATCAGTAATGCTGGATTTTCCTCTAAATCACACACAGTCACTGTGACGAACAAGTCAATTCCATTAGAAATGTGAAATTTAGCATTTAGCCTGTAAAAGACGACAAAGGGGCTGTTTTGCAGTCGACCGGTCGTCCAAAATCACCTCTGATCCATCCCGTGCTTTTCTGAACAAAAGCAGCCGTGTCAAACCGAGGAGTTATCCTAAATTTCAGCTGACAAACTGACAGCGTCAATCTCTCCTCAGAGATGACAGAAGGATGACAATGTGCCATCACACTCGAAGAGGAGCCTCTGTTTTCCCTTCAGCTGAGGAGGAGCTGCTGCTCTCAAAGTTCACATCCACTTTGGGTGTTGAGAAAAAAAATTTTTTCCTTCTCCTTGTTCAACTGACAGCTGATCTTTTCTTTCAGGTAGTTCCGGTGTAACATTTTTTACTCCGATGCTTCTCCTTTATTGAATGCCAAGTAGCTCTTTATAAATACCAAAAGATGAAATAGGTCGACACATAAGCATTTGTCATGCTAAAGAAAAAACTAGACATGTCGACGTACAGCTAGCAAAAGCAAATAACAGCCATTGTTTTTCCTCGGTTCTCTCACTCGTAACCTTCTTTCGTCGTGCTCGCCTTTTCCTGTTTTCACAGTTTTCACTCGTCTGACACGCAAAGAATTTTTTTTTTCTGAGCTCAATTATTTAAAGTTGATCAAAGGAGTTATAAAAGCTATTAAAGCATGAATTCTTCAATTTAAGTGTTAATCAAAAATCTGTAAAACTGATAGATGTGATGAGTCTGTTGGTGGAAAAGATGTGACATAACAACATCACTGGGATCATTAGTGGGGTGGCAGAACTGTGCTAACCTGTTAACCAAGTAGTTTTATTACCTGAACCTAAACAGCGACAAAAACGAAACTATAATAGAAGCCATCACAGACAAGATGTGAACTACTGTTGTTGGGCTGGAGCTCGTCTGCCAGCTCATCACATACTTGTGCTTTCTCATATTGGAAGTTGATGCAAATGTGATGTGTCTACTTGTGGAAAATGAGGGTTCTTGGACAAGAGTCAGTGTGCGATGGTTGTGTCCATTGTCGTATTTATTCTTCAGGAAACAGAAGCAGTTCTAAAGTGGCCTGGCCCTCGCTTCTTTAGGACTGCATGTCAGGTTTCACAGAGAATTCACATGTGAAACTCATGTAGATGTTTTCAACATTCAGCATTCGCAGACTACAAGCACTGTAAGGCTGGAGGATTTGACTGGGAACTGAGAGGCACTGCTTTTTAAATATGTCTGGCTTTTTAGATTAAACTGGTAAACGGATGAGTCCAAATCACAGACTGTTTATTGCAACATCAAATGTTACATCTTTAGTAAAAGATGTCGTAAAAAAGACCAGAAGAGAGTAAAGTGATAGATGCCTTAAAGACGATTCCAGTTTCCATCCATCCGTCTTCTTGCGCTTATCCGGGGCTGGGTCGTGGGGCAGCAGCCTAAGCAGAGAAGCCCAGACCTCCCTCTCCTCAGCTAACTCCTCCAGCTTGTCTAGGGGAAAACCAAGGCGTTCCCAGGCCAGCCGAGACATATAATCTCTCCAGCGTGTCCTGGGTCTGCCCCGGGGCCTCTTCCCAGTAGGACATGCCCTGAACACCTCACCCAGGAGGCATTTTTGTCAGATGCTCGAACCACCTCAACTGGCTCCTTTTGATGTGGAGGAGCAGCGGCTGTATTCTGTGCTCCTCTCGGATGGACATACTTCTCACCCTATCTCTAAGGGAGACGCCAGCCACCCTTCAGAGGAAGCCCAATTCTGCCACTTGTATCCGCAGTCACCCACAGCTCGTGACCATAGTTGAGGGTAGGGATGTTCCAGTTTATAGTTGCCTATTTTTTTGTCATTGTTTAAAACTTCATGCAATTTAGTATGACGCTATTATACAAACTCTAGTGAGAGTTTATAGATAATTTTTGTTTCTGATAGCATTATTTTTTAAGTTATTTTCAGAATTACTGATCTGTGTTTGGTCCCACCTGTTTGCAAGAATAGAAAGTTATAAAAATGTCATGAAGCTAAAAAAAAAGGCGTCCTGGTGAGTCACTGGGGTTTATATTAAACAAACGTGACATTGTACATTTGTGTTCGTCAGATAGCATCTGTGTAATTTCCTTACATTTATTGTTCCTGTCACTCTGCTGTGTAAATGTCAAATCCTTCAACTTTTAAGACGGCACCAACGCCATCGAAAACAGGATTCAGTTGAAGATGCTGAAAGCGGTTTTCACTGGCAATACAAACATATTTGAGTTTCAGTCCCTTTAAGTGTCAGTACCATCTCACCGTGGTCCCTGAAAGAGAATCAAAGAGAGAAAGAGATGAGTCTGAAAGTTCTGAAAAGTAGAAGAAGAACCACCCAGAAGATTCTTCATCTACTCCAGCCCTCAAAACACAAACTATATTCTGGCTTTGCAGCCAGAATCTGCCTCACAACAGATTCATGTCATCTCACATATGTCACCAGCTCTCGTTGCGATTGTTCCTGTCGCTTTTTGCAGCAATGCCTTAAATATAGACAATATTCTGCGGCAGTTCTGCTTCAACCACATGAAAGCAGGCACTTGTCTGATCACATTTTTTTTTAAAGTTGAGACTCCCTCTAGGCTTGTATAGTGCAGTTTGCTTGTTGTAGAAACTAAGAGAGGAAAAGTGTCTGCTATTCTGATTCGGTTATTTTGATATGGGTATGACGATTATGTGTCTGGAACAGTCTGCTTTGGAACTAACTTGCTTCAGTTTCCTAGAGTTTTGAAGCAAACAAAGTAAACAAATTACATATAGCTAATAAAGTGGTAACCTCACATAATACCATTCAGTAAAGAGCACAAAGATTACAAAAACATCTTTTAAATTAGAATCCAGTTTTGGAAAAATGTTGAAAATGTTGTCGATCACTTGGGGTTACTTTCAGTGTTCTTTGCACTGTTTTCCATGTGTCTGAAAGTTTAGATGTTATAGGATGTATGTTAAAACCCACCCAAAGTGCAGAAATCATTAAAATCTCAGCCAACGGACGAAAAATAATGACAAAATAAAAGTTAATATCTCTCTTTCCTCTCTGCACTGTTTACGATAGTAGCTCACATGACCAAAACTGGACACTTAGTTATGAATGTCTATAATTTTCAGGACAATTGTCTCTTTGTGATCTGACCAGTGGAGATCCATACGTATGCATGCTAATCTGGAAAGAGTCTGGTTTTTTCGATACAATACAGTACAAGTATGTCAGCTGATACCAGGTCCAAGAGTACAAACTGTTTGGAATAAGGAGGCCACAGAGCCGATCCTGTCCAAGCCCAGAGGGGGAAAAGCTTGTTAAGGTTTTATATTCAGCACACGCTTTTTCAAAATCCATTATGAAATCTTCTCTGACATCTCCTCTAAACGTGGTTTGAACAAATAAATGTTGTAGCTTACAAAGTGTATGTGTGAAAGTTTTCGCCTACATCCACACGTACATGGGTATCTTTGAAAACTGAGATATTCTGTTTTTTAAATCCTGTCCACACATGCAGTTTTGAAAAAATATCTCCGTCCCACATGTAAATGCTAAGAGTCAAATGCTGTCAGGAACATGCCAAATCTTAACCATGTAGAAATGTTGGCCAATCAGAAGACTAGAAGCCTGGAAGAGAAACTGGGTTTTGTGCCTTTAGTAAATCTTTAGTACTGTAATAGTAGTGTTTTTGTATTTCCCTGGAAAAGCAACTAATTTTGTGTTACTTTTCAAGTGTCTCCATTGTTAATAACTAAAGACAGTATTTTGGCTGTTGTGTAGACTTACAACTTTGGAATGAACAAAATGAATACAGCATACATAAACTTAATTTTTTTTTAAAATTACATTTATTCAAACGCATTTATCTATTTATCCTGACGTCGGGATTTGGGTTGTGACAGCATCTGTGTTGAATGTAGAAGCCACGGCTCCTGTAGAACCGTATACATCTCAGTCTTTGTAGATGGAGGGACA
>NW_005187477.1:1346546-1348673 GCF_000239375.1 Pundamilia nyererei | reverse complement strand
ACACCTAAACGCAAAAACTGAGTTTTCAAAAATCTGTTTTCAGTGATCGAAAATGCCGTTTACGTGTGGACGAAAGGACCAAATGCATAGAAAAAGCTGCATTATCAAAAATACCCGTGGTTCCTGTGAACGTAGCCTTATTCTGACCAAACGTAGCCGTGCCACATCCCCACAGGTTAATGATTAGAACATGAGTCACTTCCTGTTGTCCTTAGATGCAGAGGACAGCAAGTCCTCACCCCCACAGGGTCACACACCATCAGCCTGTGTGGTACAGCAGCGTCACAGAGGAGAGAGCGCAGTCTTTCACTTTTCTTTTCTGTATTTGAATGTTAGCTGTCCCTCATTGTGTCACTGTCTGCCAGTCCCTGAAATACAGAAAATAGCAGCGTTTTTTTTAAGTCCTCAGAAGAACTGAAACTCCCTGTTGTGCAAGAGAGCAGAAATCCACATCCACACCCAGGAGCAACTTGAAAACTCTCTAAGGGTGCACAGATGGCACTGAAGCAAATGAATGCTGAGGAATGAAGACAGAACGAAATAAAATTGTGTAATTACATTTAAAGCCGTTATCGTGTGACCCCATCATCACCCCACTCAACGTTGTTGAGATTATTTTCATTTCTAGCTTAATGGAGCTCAGTAAGTGATGCACGATTCTCCCTGACAGAAGTATTCCCAATTATATTATACTTCACATTTGCAAACGAACTTTCGGCTCTTATAAATCTTTATGACCATTTGAAGAAAATAAAACTTCTGACACTGAACATACCAGCCAATTACCGTGGAGCAGATGTCTAATGACTCAGACCTTAAACTGTTCTCTGTCCCCGAGATTCATCCATGCACGTTTCATGCTGAAAGGATCATCTTTAAACAAAGGCAAAGTAATTTTCTCTAAAACACTGTGAACATGATGCAAGCCACAGCGCTCTATTCCACATTTAACAGAATGGTTACTGTTAAGATTAAGAACCTGAGAATGTTCTGAATGCTTTTTGATAGCACATGTATGATTTGGACCATTATCCCGTTGGAGGAGGTTGGCTTCAAATGACACAAAGCTCCTTGAATTATCCATCTCGTCCTTCTAATTGGGCTCTGGCACAGGATGGAGGCGTCCCGTGTCAGATGCAGAGAAGCCCCATTAACAGAAGTGAGCCTCTTCCTGTGTCACAGTGGAGATGCTCTTCTTTTCCCTCTTTTTCTTCAGAGGACGTTCTTGTAGAATTATTGTAACCTGACATCATTCGTGTGGGTTTTTCCCCATTTTCATTCTAAAGATGTGTCCGCCTCACTTTGTTGCGTCTCCATGGAGATTTACAAAGATGCTGTACCATCATACGCTGATGTTATGTGACAACTGTTGTGACATAAGACTCCATATTCAATGCAGTGCACACAATTCAACAGGGCCTAAATGACTTCAATTCTGTTTTATAATCCAATATTCAAAGGATGACAGCTGCTGAATACTAGAGATATAAAAAACTGCTGAGATCCACCCTTTAAAATACAGTTATGGCCTGGACCATAACTCGATGGAGGTTTATTTCAATCCAAAGTAAAAACACGCGTAAGCACAAAGCGCCTGAACAGCAGAAGTGATGTCTCTCCCAGCCACATTTCCTTAACTGAAAACAAGCCTACGCACCACCCGGAGACTCTGAAGGCCAATAAGGTGGCGATATGAGATGATGATGAGATGAGAGCCTTTATTTGTCAGTTGCAGGTCTTTTGCCCACAGCCGAGATGACAGACCTTGCCGACCGTACATACAATACACAAACATCACATTGGGGTAACAGGTCAGGCTAGGTAGCGAGGAAAAAAACATCAAAATGTGTAACACAAAAGGATAATACAGGAATGCACAGATATCAACACACCATAGCACAATAAACACAGAAAGCAACATGGGAAAGAGTTCCAGTGTGTACATCTGATCTGGGACCGCTGCAATCTTTCGACTGCGCCTCCAGCTGACATCAGAGGTGAGGTAAGCGTTGGAGGTGGCGTTGGATCCAGGGTAGGGAGGGTGATGCGTCAGTGAGTGCTTATCAGTATATGTATGTGTGTGCGTGTAAACAGTCTTCCAGCCAACCCAGGTGGCCTTGCATGGAA
>NW_005187477.1:1344809-1345828 GCF_000239375.1 Pundamilia nyererei | reverse complement strand
GAGACTAGACAAGGACATAAGCAGGGAAGATAAGGGAGAGCAGAAAAAGTGCGTCCGCCTCCTCCGAGAGCCAAAGAAGAAGAAGAAGAATATAGGAGGTGTAATAGTAGAAATTAAGAAAATGTGTTAGGTACGACTGCTCACTACCTAGAAATGCATGTCTTCATCATGGAGAAATTCAGCTACTTTGCATTTAGACTTGTGTGTTTGTTCCCAGCTGCAGGCTGCAGTCGTTTTAGTAGGTCTGCTCTGACAGCGTCCAGAGGTCGCTCAATATAGTATCGTGTTTTTTATAAAATAATGAAATGCTTTGTTTCTGGAGGCATGTGGACATCGACACTGTATCAGTGTGATTCAAAGAAACCGTTCAAATTGTTCACACACACACTATGAAACTGCTGTGATCAAATATGCAAAAATCCATTTTAATACTGTATCATATTGTAGAGGTCACTGCATTATTAACACCCAATGTAAATATTTTAATGGCCTAGCTGTGTTAAAGAGACAGAGTCCGTAAAAGCACAGGAACAAAAATCACAGCAAGATATTTGTGATCTTACTATAGACTGTAAACAAAAGAGAGACATACACAGTGTGACATCACTGCTTAGTCAAATCTTCTGGTGAAAACCTGAAAGCTGTTTGACAGAATGCTGAACTGAAGCACTTCAGCATCGGTTCCATTTTCCACATGTGAAAAATTCTAGATAACCTCTGGACTAACGTATGAATCTGAAAACATCTTGAGGTGATTAGGATGGAGGAAATGAGGGAGCAGAGAGCAATGAGAAGGAGAAAGACATAATTAGAAGGCGATGATGAAAATAGACATGTACATGTAGCCACTAGGGGTGCAACAATACTCGTATCGATACTGAACCGTTCGATACAGTACTTTCGGTTTGGTACGCATATGTATCGAACAATACAAAATTTTTAATTTATTTTATCAACTTTCCTTCTGACGATGCTGTCTGTGTTGAGTGCTCAGTGGATCTGCGCTCGACAGTGCAGCC
>NW_005187477.1:1335804-1337161 GCF_000239375.1 Pundamilia nyererei | reverse complement strand
TTAAAATCCAATAAGATGGTGAAATATCATTTAAAAGAATCTCTGCTCAGTTAAAAAAACTTGAGCTTGAGAATTGTAATTTGCCCGTAAACTGGGAGAGCTAGTTAAGTTTGTTTGCTCCTGCTGGTCTGGCTGAGCGTCCCCAACGTTTCCCAGTGACTTCCGCTTCCTCAGAGGGATAGACGTGAGCGGAGCCAGGAGAGAAATGAGGCACAACATAAGCCATCTCCCGAGGGACGCCCGCCTTCATGGGCCTCCCTCAGGAGGATGGTGCGGTGCCCTTCAGGTGATCCTCGTTGGGGTCTCGTGCTCTGGGGGCATCTTTCTTGGCCTTTAGCAATCAGCATTATTGTCTGAAGTACCGAATGGGACAGGCAACAAAAAAAGATAACACAAGTGTCACGGCTGCAACGGCAGACATGTGGAGTTTATGAGAGAGGCAGGCACAGGCTGTGATGTGAGTGAGCTTTATTCCAAAAGGTGAATACACAAACAGAAGCAGAGATGGCCAGAACAGAACTAAGAGCAACAAACAAAACATACCAGAAACTGTTTGTTTGGTTTTCATTTATTTATAAACCATTGCAACAGAGTTGACCAAAGTGCTGTACAACGTTTAAAAAAACCAAAAAAAAAACAAAACCCTGAAACGCAGGAGCACTGGAGAACACGCACTAATATACACAAAGGGAAACAAGGAAATTGCACACAGGAGGGAGACACAGCTGAACCTAATAAGCATGATGAGACAGGGAGGATGCAACCTGAATACACTGACATCAGACAAGGACCTTCAAAGTAAAACAGGAAGTACACAGACAGAACTCAGAGACAATATACTGACCGAGAACAGAGGGAACACACGAGCAAGGATGACTAGACACTAAACAGAGGGAGCACAGAGTAACACGAGAAGCACAGGAACCAAAACCTAAGAACAAGAACTATAGAACAGGAACCAAAACACTAGTAAACATGAACCAAGAAGAAACCACAGACTAGTAAAAAATAATAATACAAAACCAAAACACTGGGTCACAGACCCAGGACCATGACAAGAAGGCTACTTAATGGTTTTACTTCACCCTTAGAATTGACATATACTCGCGTCAGTAGTGTGTTGGTGACTTGACAAACAGAATCACTTTATATTCTTTAAAATGATCCATCAGCTTACAGAACTCTTATTGTATCTGTCTTTTTCTTGTGGGCGGTTGCAGCTGTGTTTTTGTTTGTTTTGTATTTTTTTGGAGAGTGCATGTTCTGGTTTGCAGGTAGACTTTCTTGGGCCTCATTAGCTTGAGTGTATAAATGTATGATGTAAAATTATATATTGATTCTGTAAATCTTTTTTTTT
>NW_005187477.1:1332410-1334951 GCF_000239375.1 Pundamilia nyererei | reverse complement strand
ATCAGGCTGATCCTGCCACGATTTGTTCCCCGGTTCAAATCACGGACAAACAGGATCCCACAGCTGTTTATGTTTTTAAACCCATTTTACACAGAGAGGCATTTTTTGAAAAATGTATTGACAGCAATGTTGAATATTATTACACAGGAAAAAAGATAAGATGAGATAAGATAAGCTTTATTAGTCCCACACGTGGGAAATTTGTTTAACAACTACACGTAAAATAATCCCACCGTGACGCCTCTGCCTTTGTAAATAGAGGGACAGTACCTGCGTGTAAAACCTGCAGACAGTCAGATTAACAGTATTTCGTCTCTATCATTCTGCAATTCATCTCATGTAAACAATAACGTGGCGCCCGGGTTGCGTTGAAAAAGGCACATACCTTTGACGTTGCGTGACGAACTCTGTATTCCTCGTCCACACGTAAACACAAAAAAGGAGTTTTAAAAAATCTCAGTTTTCGGTGATTTGAAACGCCGTTTACGTGGGTGAAACAGCTGCGTGTTCAAAAATACCCGTGTAGGTGCGGACGCAGCGTAAAAGAGTTAGTAGTTTATTTTCTTACTACCTGTAATTTATTGCAGTTTACTTGTATTTTCTTAATTGTTTACTAAATGTTTGAGGTGTGAAATAAACCGCAATGGAGCAAAATATGGGCGTGTGCGGAGGATGTGTTTGTGCCTGCATGTGCACACGGGGGGGGCGAACATTTTTCTTGTAAAACAAAGGGGGGCCTAGCAAAAAAAGTTTGGGAACTACTGCTTTAAGCAAAGATTCATTCATAGGTTGCAGCGTGACTGGGCTACGATGCTGCTTCAAGGAGAAACTAGACAGTGACAATGACACCTGGTCATCCTGTGCATATTTAGTTCCCTCCCCAGAGAGAATAAGAGTCAGGAACCACTGCCTGCTTATGCAAGTTGCCATTACCAAAAAGCAAACATTTCAAACCTAAATGTTAAAAAAATTGCTCTTATTTACTGGTAATGCGTTACTTTTCATCTCAAAGCTAAGAGGAGCGAAGTGACATGAACGGCTGCAATAAGAATACAGGAGAAGACGACGAGGGGGGGGCGAGAAAAGAAACGACGGGGAGAGACGAGCATGTGTCAGCTTTCTGCGAACCACATGGGAGCAGAAAACAAGGCCATCATCTGTGCATCGATGTGACAGCTGGGGGATGTTTGGCTGCACTTCCAACACTTTGTCTGTCATTGCTAAAATAGAGCAACCGTCTAAAGCTCCCCGGCCTACCGCTGAAAAGAGGATCAAGAGCTTTCATGAAAGGAGAGCCAAGAAACGCTTCTGCTGTAGCACGTACGCTGCCTCGTTTCTCTACCTGGCACTCTTGTGTTCAGGCATGACACACGGACAAAGTGAGTTTTGAAGGGTTTTGTTCAGGAACGTAAGGCAGCCATTCAAAAGACAAAGAGCAACACTTAGACCTTCCGCTGTGGTGAAAACTTAATCAGTGGTTTTAATTTCATTTGAAGGATTATGAGTGAAGCAGTCATCCCAATTTAAACTGAATTTAACTGCAGTTATGTGTGTGGGCGATGTTATTCCAAATTGCACTCATCACATTCAATCAGTTGTAATTAGACATTGTTGTTTCCTCTAAGTGTCTGACACACACATTCACTTTGAGGCCCAAACAGAGAAGAACTGAAAGTTAGAATCATTGCCCAACTTCTGCCACAGCCTGATCATGTGTGTGCTCGGACTGAACCGTGACTATTGTTGCATTTACTAATGTCTCTGTGAGAGCAAACAAACAATTTCCAAGTCTTGTGTTTATAGTCCTTGGATCCTAAGTACACTCATCACTTATCACTCCAGTTTGTGTACTGCACCAAACACTGATTTGGTCAAAGATACATTGTTTGCCTCTGGGGGTTGTAGTAGTTAACAGGAGCACAGGACCAAACGGAGAAAACGGGGGGGGGGAGTAAAAGTCTAAAAGCTGAATCTTTAAATAAAACACGTTCAGGCCACACAGAGAAAAAGCAAGAAAAGGGCAGGCAAAGGGAAAAGTCCAAGAAGGTCATGCACAACAGGAACAAGAGTAGGAACAGGAGGAAAACAAAAGAAAATACAAACTTTGAAAGTAGACACAAAGAATATTAACTAAGAAGATAGTGTGGAATAGCAACTAGAAAACTGATGGATCACCTGACTTGTGGAAACTGTCACAGTGCTGGGTTTTTTGGAATTATTATATCATCTCTGAGTTGATTATTTATCATTTCTAGACTCTTGGCTTCTGTTCCTGTGCTCCATGTTCCTGCTGTCTCTGTCTCAGGTCATGTCCACACTGAGATGGCGGTTTTGTTCAAGGAAAACTGAGCTTTTTGAAGACGCTCTCCAAAGTGGATACATTTGAAAACGCTGTTTTTGCGTCACAGTGTGGACTGAAGCGGGGGCTTTTGAAAACGATGACTCAAACTTGGGAAACATATTTTGTTTGGCTATACAATAACACTATCAGGACTGAGAGATATTCATCCATACAGACATCTGACAGTAAAGTAAAGTAAA
>NW_005187477.1:1328761-1330796 GCF_000239375.1 Pundamilia nyererei | reverse complement strand
TCCTGGGTCTGCCCCGGGGCCTCCTCCCGGTGGGACATGCCTGGAACACCTCACCCAGGAGGCACCCAGGGGGCATCCTTGTCAGATGCCCGAACCACCTCAGCTGGCTCCTTTGGATGTGGAGCAGCAGCTGCTCTACTCTGAGCCCCTCCGGGATGGCCGAACTTCTCACCCTATCTCTAAGGGAGAGGCCAGCCACCCTTCAGAGGAAGCTCATTTCTGCCGCTTGTACCCATGTTTTGGTTGTTTCACTGTTTGGCCAATCTTCCATGTAATTCCAAACACTGTAAACAAACTAGGATTATGAATTTCATAAGACAATATGAAAATAAAATTGGGGGGTAAACTGGTGAAATTCTATGTTTTTAGCCTGTTACCAGGTGATTGATTCAACAGGCAGAGGGTTGATTATAAAGCTTATTCAGCTGTAACAAAATTAGAGTTTAAATGAATATTTACTGCACATCTTCGGCTGAAACAGCATCAACATGGGCTCCTTTTAGAATGACACTTGAACCCTTAGCATTTTAATAGGTATGTGACTACTGCCTAACGATGTGAAACACAGCAAATTAGTGCTGAATGCAAGACAACATTATTGATATAGTTTGACCTCAGCAGTTTGCGCTCACAAACATGTCATAATTATGGAAACTAAACTGGCTAAAATGTCAACAATGCAGTTAGAATGGAGCAAATTAGACAAAACCTTGCATTTGTAGATTCCTCCTCCATCAGAGTTCATATGTGTCACAGTGTCACGTCACAGGTCTTTAGAAAGGATAAAGCTGTCAATCGTCACTCACAGCTCCAGTGCAGGTGTTTTAGAAACTGAGGCGTTGTTGGCGATGGTGCACAGAGATAAATTTGCCAGTCACATTCAGAAGGATGAAGCACAGAGGAGGTGAAAATAAGACATGAGGAAAGCTCTGTAACAGACTCGAGGATTAGCAAT
This sequence comes from Pundamilia nyererei, assembly GCF_000239375.1. NCBI lineage: Eukaryota > Metazoa > Chordata > Actinopteri > Cichliformes > Cichlidae > Pundamilia > Pundamilia nyererei. The sequence continues at coordinate 1,329,841 of NW_005187477.1, read as the reverse complement.
GTGGTGGTAAACCTCCACTCATCTAACAACCCACATTCTCACAGGTTGCAGCTGTCCCATTCTTTTCTTCTTGACATTTTGCGTTTCAGCATATATTCATAGTTTTGGTTTTTAATTATTTAATTATTTATTTTTTGCAAAGACAATTTAGAGAAGAGGCACCATCCAAACAGCAAACGACTTGCCTTGAACACTGACCCCTGGTTAGATTCATTAGATGAATACAGTTAAAAAAAACCCAAAGAGTCGTGCTGACAGATTTCTGTCTTTGTCACAGCAGCTTTTTCTTTATCGTGTAGAAAAACAGTTTAATGTAGAACTTCTTTACACTGACAGAAAAGGCGGACCCTCACTGGTCCAGCCCGCCATGTAAGATGAGTTTGACATTGCTGCTCTAAACCCTGTGACTATTGCTGACTGTTGTGGTCTTAAAGGTTGAGGAAAAAAATCAGTGAAATAACGACCTCAGATGAGCTCAGTGCGACTGATAGACTAGTCCTCCAATCAGCTGCGGTTTAACTATCAAGATTGATCTCTTTAAAAGGCCCCGAGGAGTTCTTTACTCAGTGATTATTGGTCCTGTGGGAATCATGTGGATCTCATCCACATGGTCAAACCTCCAATCAAAGGATTAAACCTGCTGCAGCCTTTAATCATCACTTTCTTATCCCCAAGCCGAATCAAGTCCCTGTGGAGCTGAACAGCTTTTGGAGCACTTGACCTACATGTCCTGTAACAGCGAGAAATAAAACCCATCTACAGGGTGTCCGGTAAAGAGGATAATATTCCATGATGAAAAGACAGATAAAGAGCATAATACTGAGGTGGTGGCAGCAAAGGGAAATTCATTTAGTTTGTAGAAGATGCATCGATTATGGACAGAAATGGGGGGATTCTGACTCATTGCTAAGACGTCTCTTTGCAGTAAAACACTTGAAATGTCATCAGTAATTTCAGTGTCTCACAGCTGGAGTGACCCAGTGGTTCAGTTCGCAGTAGCTGGAGAGTTGTTTTCTCCTCGATGCCGACTCTCATGAACAACAAAATGCAGAAAAAGACACTTTGATTATTAAACTGTGT
>NW_005187477.1:1326030-1327731 GCF_000239375.1 Pundamilia nyererei | reverse complement strand
TGAACCCATAATGAGTTCAGCCCTGGAGAGAGAGAGGACTAGAGAGAAAGAGGGAGAGACAGCTGATCAGCGACCAGCTGAACCTCCAGACCGTGACACCCACATGGAAAAGATACATAAATCGTATAAAGTTTGTGTCGGTCTTGTGTGAAACTTGTATGAAAAGCATACAAGAGTGAAAACAGATTAAGATCCCTTGAAAAAATATATAAATGAAACTGTTATGTTTTGGATACTTACTAAAACAATATATGAGAAAGTGGCCACTTTCATGAGACTAACTAAATTAGTTTTCCCACTTTATTACACTGTGAAGTGTTACAAAGATATTTTTATCAATTTACCTGGTGTCCATCTGCCACAGGATGGAGGAACAGAATCCACATGAAAGGAGACGAGGAAGAGCTTAAATCAAGCGGGACACTATAACTCAGGTTTGGTCAGGTACCCACTAGTTCAGGGTTAGGTAAGTTGAGAGAGGCAGGTTAGGGCTCAGTGAACATTGAAAAATTAAGCTGTGTGACATCTTTCGCAAATTTGTATTTGCTACTAATTACGTTTTAGTATTAATTTAGTATTAGAATTATTACTTCCCATGAAAACATATGCAGAGCTTGTTACAGACGATATCTTACAGATGGAGAGATGGCCACCCTCCATTAGGTCCTCCAGCAGAGTGACATGTTGAAATGGAAATGAAACCAAACAGTCATCTCGCTGGCACACAGACAGGCAGCTGAAATGAGCCTGTCATCTTTTAATTTGCTTTAGTTCAACACCTGCATGAGTGCCCATCTCTGTCCTTCTGTTTCTCTCGCTGTCACTCACTTTTCTTTTATCTGTCATTCAGACAGACACATGGTTGGGCTGTTGTTCTCTTGTTTCCAGTCATTATGCCTTTCTTTTCTCACCATTTGTGGCTCTCCTTTTTAGTGTTTGGCAGTGTGTTTTTGCACTCTAATTTCTTCTCTCCTGCAGCTGGTTGTTATTATTTAAAGTGATCATGTAGAAAAAAAAAAAGAAAACTTCAGACTCCTTTCTTTCTTTAAATATTTTAATCATGTCAGTCTCATTACTCCCTCTGTGCTTTATTCTACCCCCTGTGTTTGAGATGATCATTAAACAACTAAAAAAAAAATTAAAAAATAAAATGTTTTGTTCCCATTTCTATGTTTTGAATAAACATATGTCATCTGATTTTTGAAGACCACCATGTTGGAATGTCTCCTGATTATTATTGAGAGTTTTCAGTTGGAACTGAGAAGCTAGGAACTGCCGTGGAAATTTTAAATAAATTGCAAACACTTGGTCACACACCAAAATGGTTTCTAAAGATGGCCGCCGCCTGCTCATGTCTTATATATGACCTGGCAAAGCTCACATACAAAGAAACTTCCACAGCACATCACGTAGCTCTATACCTCCTAGTTCAGCTCATCCTCGGACCCTTCCCCCCCCCCACACGAGAGTTACGACTAACCGTCACCTCCCTTACACGCAGCGCCTGGATGTCATCAACCCACATACAATGGCCCCACTGTGAAGGTGTGATAAACATAAGACCCACTTGTGGTAACATCAGGCCTGGCCTTAACCAATCTGGCGCCCTAGGCAAGATTTTAGGTGGCGCCCCCCTACATCGGCAGTGTAGTGTATGTACTCTCAAGAAACCAAATAGCTTTGTCTTTGACCTTTTTTTTT
>NW_005187477.1:1317281-1324878 GCF_000239375.1 Pundamilia nyererei | reverse complement strand
CAACATTTGTGGCACTGGCGTGGCGCCCCCTGATGGACGGCGCCCTTAGCATTTGCCTATATGGCCTATGCCACGGGCCGGCCCTGGGTAACATCCTACATGAATATAACTATGTGACAAAGATACTACTATTACTAAAATGATATTGTTAAAACATTTGATCATTATATAGAAGAAAGAAATTTCCCATCATAGACTCTAAACAATAGCACAAGGAACCCATACAGCAGAGAAGATATAGGACACAAAGGGCAAAGGAAAACACAGGGCTTAAATATACGAGGGAGTAATGAGGGAATGGGAAACAGGGGGGAAACACAGCTGGGACTAATCAGACATAATGAAACAAGGGGAAGAAAAACTAGATACACTGCACACAGAACCAGGACTATCAACATAAAACAGGAAACAAGAGACATTCACAAAGACGGGGACTTGACACTGAGGCAGAGACAAAGGGAACACGGAGACAAGAGGGACTAGACGAGGAACATCGGGAAGGCAAAAATAACATAAACCGTAAATCCTAGGAACTAAGAATAACCGGAAGCAGAAAAACAAGGATGACAATAATCCAACAATATAAATAAACCAACAAACACAAAACACTGGGTCAGACCCATTATTCTTACAATTATTATCAATGTTAAGTTTCTTATTAAGTTTCCTTTGCATGCTCATGTGAAATGGGTGATTGTGTTAACATCTAACTAGTCTCCTGGGTTTTATGGATCATAAGAGGCTTCTTCCTTAGAAAATGCCTATGAGAACGATGGCTGCCTACTCTAGATATGTTATCGAATGGTGATTAACATTCTACAAAGAACATAAAAATATAACTGTCCTTTTTACAACAGTGTTGCATCTTTACTAAGGATGACGGTTAAGGTAGTGGACTGATAACCAGCCTCGAGTGACCGTTTATCCATACTGTCAGTGTTAAGGTGAGTAAATCTACATAACTGAGTGATACTCTGGGTATGCTGAACTTATTTCGTAACATAGGGCCCTGGTCTGGCCTCTTCAGTGCAAAGTGTTTCCCTGTATAGTAGCTTCTTGTTTCATTTTGATAGTCAATTGTCTAATTTTGTCTAGTTTTACTTTCTTGCCTTCTTTGTTTTAATTTGTTTTAGCTTATCGAAGCCCTTCTTTTCTCTTTAGTTGTGTCAGAGGGTCTTTTAATCCTCCTCCTGAGTTATCTGCCTGTGTTTTAGATTCTTTGCATCACTTATGTCCTCAGTTCTTCTTTTTGATTTTCTGGATTGAAGTGGCCTTGTTTACCTTGTTTAAATGATCTTTTTAATTCTACATTTTGTTCCAAACTTTGCTTTCATGAAAAACTTTTGTTGTTAAGCTGTTCACACAAAATACACTGAGATACTCCGGCCAGTGAAGGCCTTGGTCTCTGTAAGGACGAGACACTAAGATTTTTGGCTTTTGCTCTCTCTGCCTCAAAGCAAAGCTACAGTTATACATAGTTGGATGATGAAGTAGGAAAGCCCAGAAATGAAGGCCAAAATCTAAGAAGAAGCAAAATGTAAGTAGAACTATCCACACAGATGATGACACTACCAATGAAAACACAAGGAAACCCAAACGTGTAAGAAAAAGTGACCGGGACGATTAATGGAAATCTTGAGTGTATATTGGCAAGATAATCTGAAAACTTGAATAAAGCACGACATGTATCCACTAAAAAGGTCAACTGGGTAACTGAACACAAGTTGTACAAAACAAGTAAGGAAACCAGAATTGAAAAACAACATATGCACAAGTGTTTTTATTCTCCCCTCTCTCAGAGCTGTGACTGCCTGAAATAGCAAAGTTTCAGGGTTCTGTCAGACACAAAGCTATTTACATCAATAATAAATGCACGAATAGCAGTATCTACTCATCAGCAGCAATTCAAATCATAGATGGGGTTGACATCTGAGTCCGGTCCTTGTGATAGTGTGAAGCCAACGCCTTCTGCTTAAATAAACAAATAGAATCAACTAGAATGCTGCAGAATAGCAGTGCTGTGGTTAGCAATATTACTGCTCAGCAGGAAGGTCTTGGGTTCAAATCCACTGCCCAGGTGGGGCCTTTTGTTGTGGAGATGAATGGAATAGTGGTGAGTAAAAATGTATTTGGTGTGACCGAACCTCAAGTTTCCAGTGAACTGTGTGTCTGCCCACACGGCCCATTTCAGGTTGGTCCTACCAAATCTTCCCGGATGCTTCGGGATGTTACAGTAGAACTTTGCATCGACGGCTTGACTCCATGGGATGAGTTCCAGCGCAAGACAAACATCGTTCTGGTCACACTCCTGATGTGATGCGTTTCTTTCAGGCTTGTGTACTCTTTCATTGATAAACTCCAGTCAGCCTCTGGGACTTTGACTCGAGTTTCACGTTGACAGGCATCACTGGTGATACGAGCAATTTGACACAGAAGTTAAGATTGACTCTTTTTAAGGTCCATGGTGCAAACATAACAGCAGTACTCAAAATTTTCCAGAAGACTCAGCACCTCTATGATACCACCCTGCAATACACAAAGACAACATTAACTCTGACTATTGCCCAAAATAATGACAGTGCTGATTAACTCTCCCATCTGTGCTCACTCATATAGGGGATTAGGAAATCTGATTGGAGCCCCTGCTGCTTGAAATCCTTTAGGCATCTGATCTAAATGTTTGCTGGACCTGTGGATTTTGGCTTATTTCTGAAGATTTCCTGGGCATTTTAAAATGATAGGAGACCCTAGGGCGGATTCACATCATGCTGGACAGATTTCCCTTTCCATCTGGCCTGGGTTACCTCAAATTGGGCTGAATTTGGATGGACAGGGCCGAGGAGAGAAGGGCCTGGAATACTTTTCCAAATCTGCTACTGTTCCAACCAGAACATATTTAAATGGTTTTGAGTGAAAGTAGAAATTACATTGTATAACAACTGCAGCTTCAGTTTGTCTCCAGTGACACTGACCAAGGATGATTTTATTAGTGAAAATATTGGAATTTAGTTTGAGAATAATTTTTGTACACACACAGAAATACATCGATACACAAACCCAGTGTTCATATTGTGTATACACTTCCCTGCACTCAGTATATAATAGCAAAGGGAATGAAGTGTATGTACAAACAATCATTATGTGCATAACGTTTATTTGGCACACACAAACAAACCTGACAGACAATAACACAGAAATAACTATTTCGATATTGAACACAAACATTGGAGATATTCCTGCCAGGAAAAATAACACATAACTATGTTGAAATACACATGACTGCAACTATTATTTATCTGCTCTCTTAAAGTTTCAATAATAAACGCAAACAAAACACCAAAAGCCTGCCAAGACAAGAAAACACCCAGAGAGAGACGGCACGCTGGCTTCTGGCAGTCAAACAACAGAGCACTGACTTTGAATAGAGCGCCGCAGTAAAGCGAATCCTTCTGACCTTAAAAATCTGCTGCTTGTTTTGATCTCAGCCATACTTTTGCAGGTGGACACATGTCCAGCTGAGTGTGTGTGTGAGTGTGTGTGTGTGAGTGTGTGTGGCAGGGGGGTAGAAAACTGGACTGGACTACAGAGGAGATCAGCTCTGATTGAGTTGTAACACTTGCAGGCTGTTGGGGTGGAACCTGCAGATATGTGCCCTGATTTTACTGCAATGTGAAAATGAGCCTAAAACTCCGGGCGCCTGGACTGCAGAAGGGAATATGTGGGGAACTGGGATTGATTGTTTGGCAGTGGCCGTTCTGGCTTGGCTGTAGTTCCTGTTTTCACTTTCTCATTTGTTTTGAAAGTCTCTCTCTGCAATATTGGCACAGAGGAATGGACACACTGTGATTTGAGACAGAAAAATGTCCAAAGTGGCGCTATTAATCAGCAGCGGTGCTCTGTCTACAGTAAGGTTTCACCCAAGTTATGATGACTGAGTGCCAATTTGGAGACCAGCTGTAAGATATGATATATCTTGGGAGATGAACACATCGAGTAGTGGATACTAGTTCATGTTGGTGTAACAGCACAGAATGGCTTATAACAGGGAAATATTAGTATAGGAGACCAACAAATTATTGCTAATTAATGTTGACCAATAAAGCCACTTGTGAGGCCAGTCTAAGACATGACTCTGTTACAGTGTGGCCTACTGCCTTTGAACAAAAATGTTTTACATAGAAGACCAAGAGTGTGCAGACAAGACAAACTGGACAAACTGTGCAAACGTCTCGACTCATCAGGGCTAAACTCACAACAAGTTCAACACAGCTTTGGAAACTGAAGTTTCTGAACTAGCAACAAGCTCGCAAACGCTACATCAGCAAGCTTCCTGCTCCACATCTGGTTTATGGATGAGTGCATTTCAGTTGCCCTTGGCTCCTATGTAAACTAGCACAGCAGAAAACACCATTTAGGTTTCAACTGTAGAGCAAATTAAGTCATTATGCACCAGCAGCTTCAATAACTCTCGCTCAGAAATCCATAACCCTGTCCACAATACAGATAATTATAACAAAATGTGTCTTTGTAATACATGCTATAGTACATTTGCTCATTAGATATAATTAGAGGATAAAGTATTCAGATGCTGCAGAAGTTCCAAACACAAAAAACTCTTGAGCTTAATTACAACTCAGCTGGTGCTGTGAATTTAAACGTTGTGTCACTGCATGGCCGTGCAGCTCGAGAGCCAAGAGGAGGAAAATAAAGGCATTCACACCAAAGGCTGACTGCTTCGTGATTTGTACCAAAGTGACACTTCAATCCATTTTCCAAAATGATACTGTCAGGTGTTAGCTGGCTTGCTGCACACTAAGCCCCAGAGGTAAATGGGCTACATAATATAAACAAATGCTGACATTAAGTCCAGAGAGTCAACAGTGAAGAAAACCGTCTAAACTTCCTGCAAAGTTCAGTCGAGTCCGGGCTGTTGAGTCGATGAGGCAGGAGGCAGTGGCATTCAGAGCTGCTGCAGATATCTGTCAATACGACAGTCACATGAACTGAATACAAAAGCTTTGTGTGTCTGTGTGTGATGGAGTGCACACATTTTTGTGTGCAAGTATTTTTACCAACTGGTACAGTCTAAGTGTCCCTTTAATAATCAGATTTTCCAAAGATGGCGAGGCTTCACAGAGAAGAATTGATTTTTGGACCCTTCTACTATAGAAATGGTGTGTGTGTGTGTGTGTGTGTGTGTGTGTGTGTGTGTGTGTGTGTGTACGTACTGTTGTCTTTGTCAGTGGAGTCCTAAGAACAGCCGAGATGCTGTGCAGAAAACTCCCAGGTCTGTGTTAGAGGACCCAGTCTTGAGGATCACACTAATAGCTCAGTGTTTAGGTTCTACGTTACAACCAGTCTTGGTTTTGGAGCAGTCGCCCTCTGCTGGATATTAGAAAGTATGTAAATTATTTAAAGCTGCTTTAAATGCTTCAAGACCCTTTTATGTCCAATCTGAGTGCAACGTGTTTTTGACTGAGAAACAATGGCACTGGAACTGAAAACATGATGACAGTTAAGCAAAGTTAACAAGCACGTCTAATAACATGCACGTGTGCATCCGCTGGTTTTATGTGTGAAAATCAGTTTCTTTAAACTGAGTAGTGAGCAGATGGTGGGATGAACAAAGAAGCATGAACAGAGAAATAATAGTGGGTTTTTTTTTTATCAAAACCAACAATTTGACCTGAAGAAGTTGGTGTGTTTCGACTTTTCTGGTACATCCGTGGTCAGAGTCAGAGTGACAGAGACAATCACAAATACTGTATATGGAATATGGAGCCAGAATAAAGGAGGAGTGGTGCAGTGATACAGCGAGACTGGTCTTTTTGTCAGGGAATGTTTGAAATGGTAGAAGTTCATAGAAAAGTTCTACAGAAGAGACAAAGTGAAGTGAGCTTAGAAAAGTAGAACACCTCTTATTCTTTTCCCTTCCATTAGATTTGTGCTCCTCATCTTTGAAAATGTTTCCCAGGCGTGCTTCTGCCTGTAAATACTAGGCCCCCCACTGCTTTACGTTAGAGACATGACCTTGGAAAATGAGGTTTATTGCACCTGAAAACGCTGCAGGGAGTCTGTTCTCATTAGAAAAGTGTTCGGCAGCTGCTAGAATGAGCATTAAAAGCACTTATAGAGCCAAGCTGGCAACTATTCATGCACAAAGTACTGTTTAGAAAGTAGGCTGGGAACAATGTTACTTTGAGAAAACCGCAAGATGTGTATTCAGGTTTAACATTCACCGAACAAACAAAGCCGTTTGAAGTCTGGCTCATCAGGTACTGGCAGTTTAGTCGAATGCATCGGAGGAAAAGTGTAAGAATGTTTTTCATGGCCCGAGAATCAAACAATCCTGAAAATCATGATGGTCCATAACCAGAAAACATGAGCTTTGCTCCTCAGACCTGAGACTCTGGATTTCTCTCTTTATTTAATCAGATTAGTTCTTCGGATTCTCGGCTCAGCTGAGCTAAGGTTCCCTCGCTGCTCTGCACAGCCAACCACAGCTCAGCCCTGCAGTAATTATTCATCATTTATCTCACCACAATCCCCTGTGTGCTTATCTTTCAGTCACATCTAGCTATCGCATTCATGTTGCCGGAACCTTTAAATGTGTGTAAATAATGTGTTGCTAAGCAACCAGACATGCAGACATGCATTTTTGCCACACTGATTTCTGATTGGTCAAAATTACTCAATGTTAGTATCAGTGGTAACTTTTCAAAAATTTCTTATCCCACACACCCCAAAATGCAGAATGATGAATAAACATGTAGATGATTTATTCTTTAATTCATTCATGTTTTTACAGAGGTAGTTAACTCGTGTCTGCAATAATATTGTTACCAAATATTTCTTCTTGTAGTGAAAGTGATTCATGCTGCAGACTTTTTTATTCATTTAAATTGTGCACACCTTCACCAAGTTTGTATTAATATATATATATATACACTTCCTATTTATGTTTATCTTTAATAACAAAAACATGTATCAAAATCCAGTTTTCTTGTATGAGCCCTCTGACGAAGGAGAAAAAAACCCCTCATAACCAAAGTGTCCTTTTATCTTTTATCTCTGAAAATATTACAAAGGTATTCGTGTTGTTTTTTCAAAAGCTTTCTATGCTGCATCTTCTACTGATTTTATGGTCTCCCAGTCCATCTGCATGTTTGTGTTTCTGAGCGATCTAACAGCCATACAGAAGGAATCCTGCGTGTCTCACATCCAGCGCTCCGTTGTTATGCCGTGTGGTGTAAATAAACAGTAAACTCTGGAGATGATAAATGGTGCACGAAAGAAGAAACGTACAGGGAAAAGAAGCTGGAGCGAGCAAGCAGCCAGAGTGCTGATCTCAAATACTCCTCTGCTGAGTTAAGGGAACCGTGTCAGCCACGGCTCGGTGGTGTTGACCACTGATACTCCAGTGAGTTAAAGTAAGACGAGGAACTCAAGGTTCTGCTTCATTCTGGGCTTTTTGGTGGTAGAAACTGACTGAAATACATGATGCTCACTCACAGGTCAGAGTAATTAAGCAACATTAACTTGAAGTTGTGTTTTGCTGATCTCATTTCTAGCTCTGCTTTTGGTTGTGACCAAAGCT
>NW_005187477.1:1314471-1316008 GCF_000239375.1 Pundamilia nyererei | reverse complement strand
CACCACAACAGAAAATAAGCAATGACAAAGATCTGAGGAAACATCAAGCAGAGTCATTTATTTGGCCAAATGAGACACTGTAATTAACTCAGTTTAACTTCAGTTTCAGTCATAAAAACTGAAACACACTGTGGGAAAAACACAGAAAACAAAGCCCTGGGATAATTAGACAAAGGTTGGATCCCCTGAAAAGCCTGAACTGGTGTTTTCATAATTCAAAACTTCATTTCCACTTCCTCACATTAATGTCCAGCAAACTGCTAAACTGCTCAAACAATATCTCAATACATTGTTTCATCAATAATCGGCCTGTATGAAATCTGGTGATTTCAACTTATATTTTAAAATCCACCTTCAGTGTCTCTCTCTGTTTTCCAGTTCTTGTTCGGAGTTATGTTTTTGGGACACACAGCCCAGTAATTCTGTTTCATGCTGAATTTGCATATTCTAATAAGAATACTATTTCCAAAAAAGTGTTTGGACTATTTCTTTCTCTAAAGAAATGGTTACTACAGTCACTGCAGTTTACACATAATCAAGTGTGTTAAAGCCTGAAAACCAACATTATCAGCATTGCGTTGAGTGTCAGATAACCTAAATTTCTCCTGCAGATTTCCTGTGGGCTTTGGCTGGGCTGGAAACTGCTCCAGAAGTATGTTTCCTTCTTCATCACAGAGCATGCTTTCTGTAAGGATCTGCCTCAGTTCTGAACAGTGTACTTGGATGTGTTAATGAGAGGCTCTGCTTTAGCGTGATGCTGCCACCACTGTGGTCTACTCTGCGTTTATTAAGGCTGTTGTGTTTTTAACATGTTTTAATGCTTTGTATCTTGCTCTATTGAATCTCAACAAGCCCCTAAAAACAGTCAGTGATCACTGTCGGCCTCTCTGTTAATTTTTAAGCTCAGTTTTTAAGCCTTCCGATGTAGCTACAGCCCAGCAGTATATGAATGACTAACCTCGTATTGTGGATGGATTATCTCAGTTGTTCTCCTGACTGAAGTTTGGTCCGTTTACAGCATCCTGTCCCTAACCATCGGGAACCCTCATGTTAACTTTTTTTGACTGGAAAACAGTTAGCGTTCATCCTCCATCTTCACTGTGTTTATATTATGCTAACATAGCTGTGTCACTAACATTACGTAGGTGAGAAGAGGTTTAATCTTAAACTGCATTGCAAGTTGGCTAGAACAGCTGATGCCACCACGGCAACGGCTAGTGAGGCCTGCTGAAAGCCTGCCTCAGGTATCCTTCCATCCACACCTGACTACGTGTGGTCAATTAGCAACAGCTGAACCCACTGAAGAGATTAGGGGCTGCAGAGGGACGTAACACTAGCCAAACTTCAGTAACCCTACAAACGTCACTGCTGTTTAGTTTCCTGTCTTCATTTATGTTGGAAGTGATAGCAGAGCTGTACGTTTGCATTTTTCAGAAATCCCTCAGTCAGAACATGCTATATCATGCTTAGATGGAAACTACACAGCAAATCCAGCATGTCCAAATTAACACTGTCGGATTTGATTTCAACACTATTA
>NW_005187477.1:1303940-1312090 GCF_000239375.1 Pundamilia nyererei | reverse complement strand
TAAAGATCCAAACGGGACACAAAAAAAAAAAAGGGGAAACATAGGGAATATAGAGACAAGGGTGACATGAAACATGTGACAGGAAAAGTAGAGTATACATGGGAATATATATATATATATATATTAGCTGAGGAAAGTTGTACAAAATAAAGTCCTTCACACTTCTCAGAATTTCTAGCTTTGTATTGCAACTCTAAGTTCTCTGTATGAACTGAAATGTAGGACATCCTGATTGAGCAGTACATTCATGCTTCACACACTCCTGGTTTTTGAGAAACAAAGCAAAAAGGTTTTACACATGTGGAATAAATCTGAGTACTTTATCCAGTTGTGAACATTTTTAAATGCAATTTTAAATTGTATTTACTAACAAAACCTTGTAAAACCTTGTTATATTTAAATTCATTTTAAATGCATTTTGATCCAAAACATTTTTCTCACAGTTTTCATTGAAAAAAATCAAGGTTGACCTCGAGCAGTACTCAGTGTTTTCTAATTTCCCCGAGGTAGCCCACAGTTAAAGAAGATGCTGTTTTATTCATAGCAAGAAGAAAACTGTGTCCCCTGGTATCAAGCTTTCATGAACATAGCTTAACCTGAATTAAAGCTCGGCTAGCGCACTGGTGGTAGCTGCATTAGTGTGTCGAGTGGGATTATCCACTCGCTTGTTCTTTTTTTGCTTTGTTATTTTTATGATGGGAAAATTCTCACAGTGCTTTCTGGGAACAAATACATGTATGTGTGTGTCTGTCTTTCATTTTGTCAGCAGGATGTTTGCGTATTGATGTGTTTATTTTGAGTCTAATAACATGTTCTCTCCTGTGTCCTCATTAGTAGTTATCACAGCACTGTCGTGTCAAGTAGCGACAGCTTCCAGCCTGGAAAACTCCCACCGGCTCTGCAAGCCTATGCAACACACACACACACACACACACACACACACACACACACACACGCATGTACATGCATTGCAGATAAGACCACTTTTCCTTTAGTTATCTTTCACTTTCCTGCCAACATTTCCGATACATGAAGTCTCCTTCCAACTCAGAATGCTGACTGCGTTTCTCTTTTATACACAGACTTTTTGGTTTATCATTCCCAACATATCTTTATCCTGATTGCCACATCAGGGTTAGTAATCAGGTAAGATAAGGGCAAACCGTCACAGGAAGCTGTTTGTCAGCTCGCCAAGATAAACCAGGTTATCCCAATGTCCCTTTGAGCTCATATGAAAAGTGTAGCATTGGTGTCTGACCAATTACTGTTACAGTTACAGTGCTGGCAGCAGAGCTTCCTTTATAAACAAAGAGAAAATCTGCTTTTGCCGATCATGTGCTTTAATATCAGTTGCTCTAACATTAAGATACAGAACAATTTGATGGATCATAATCTGTTTAAATGTAATGTTTAATAGACGGATTTAATTTGAGTTATTAAAACCAGTGTTTAATGAGAGCAAGAAAAAAATAAATATAAAAACACAAACGTAAAAACTGTTTGCAGCCAACAGCATGTTAGCTTGGCAGCTTAAGTTACCATGGCAATGCATCCCTGCAAGGAGTGAACGACAAACCCCAGGTTAACCCCAAAGACAAAATCCTGCTTTGCAGTGCAGCTTTCAGTGCTTTGACATCAGAGGCTCCATTTTTAACTCCTTTGTCTCGTTTCAGGAACCTTTGGAAATACATATGTTGGAATAAACTTAAACACTTTGTAGGTGGTGTTTGTTGAATGGGGATTTGAACATTTCCAAGATAAGAATAATTCAATAAGATTTATTCGAGGACTTGTACTTAAAGCACAGGCTTTGACTGATTTCAGCTCCGGTTTATCCATCTGGCAGACATTAAGAGGATCATGGTGGATCCTCTTAATGTTTTTAGTTAGCACTGCAGAAATTCTTTTTCAGCAGTCCTTTGTGAGAATATGCCAGCCTTATGCATAATTAGCATTAGAAACAGGAAATGGTAAATGGTAAATGGCCTGTATTTATATAGCGCTTTACTAGTCCCTAAGGACCCCAAGGCGCTTTACATATCCAGTCATCCACCCATTCACACACTGGTTCTGGCAGCTACATTGTAGCCACAGCCACCCTGGGGCGCACTGACAGAGGCGAGGCTGCCGGACACTGGCGCCACCGGGCCCTCTGACCACCACCAGTAGGCAACGGGTGAAGTGTCTTGCCCAAGGCCACAACGACCGAGACTGTCCGAGCCGGGGCTCGAACCGGCAACTTTCCGATTACAAGGCGAACTCCCAACTCTTGAGCTACGATCGCCCCCAATCAAATCAATGTTCTTTTTTGAAAAAGGATAAAATGCTGCTTGAAGAAAACTACTTTGTCAGTGGTGATTAACCTTCAACAAAAAAGAAAATAATTAGACTTTTAGATGATCTGAAACTCGAAAAACAGCTCTGTTAAAGTGGTGGGAATATTTGGGGCTCTACTGAGTATTTACAGCAGACTTTGAGTACATGAGGAAAAATAGGATCAGTCATTTGTCTGATGACTTATCCTGATGTCTAATGACACACTCGGCAATTACAATCAACACAACTGGTGGCGGTGCTGAATAAGTCTACGTCCACATTAGCCCGGATAGATTTGAAAACAGCATTTTTGTCTGAAAGCGCTCCGCTACCATTTTCACATTGTTCACATTGAAACGGCCAAAGCCACTTACATTCCAGTCCTGCGCATGCTTAAAATGCAAGAAGATTCAACCTGCCTCATTTAGGCTACGTTCACCCTGCAAATCAAATCCGACCCTATGCGACTCATATCCGATCATGGTATGACAGTGTGAACGGCACAAATCCGATATTTTCAAATCCGATCTGGGTCACTTTCGTGATCCTTATTGCTGTTTTAGAGGAGCGGTGCTTCAAAGGATAGTTGCAGATTCTGACAGAAATCTGCAACTATCCTTTGAAGCACCGCTCCTCTAAAACAGCAATAAGGATAATCATTACATTATTTACATTATTATATAAATAACAAAATAACTTTAAGCAAAAATTGGGAAACGTAAAGTCCGAAGTCTTTATATTAAGGGCCATCAGTCAAACAATATTGTTTGCTCTGGGTCTAAACAGAGCCTGTTGTGTGTGACGTCTTCTTTTGCACATGCGGCCGCTTTGAGGGTTCACACTGAACGCTTTTGCTGTCGCATTTTATTTGTAGTGTGAACAAGCAGACAAAAAAATCGGATTTGATCAAAAATCGGAATTGAGCAGCCCCCAAAGCCAGCAGACTAGCTAAAGGATTTCCATCAGACCAGGTCTGACCGGCTGAGCTTCTAATCCTGGTCGACCTCATGTCCAGGATGGAAAATCATGTCACAGTGAAATTTTACTCCACTGTCTCAAAATGGAAAATACAGGAAAACAGACGTTAAAAGCTGCATGTCTGCGCCGTGGTTTTCTATGTGTGGACTGCTAGCTTGGATGTTGTTCTCGTTGCTTCCTGAGGCAGAAGGGAATTTAGCGAACAGTAATGCACAACTGATGAAGGGAGGTCAGCGCAGGCTTATACCCACACTCTGCAACCTGTGAGTCAGGCTCTGAGCTCTCTTATCTGATGCATTCTTTCTCTTTGCTTTGTTTTCGTGATAAGAACATTTGGTAAAAACGTTTTCTGGGAAATGGATGAAAGTACAAGCTCGGTCATGCATAAATGACAGAACAAACCACACAGGATCTCTACCTGGTGTCGCATACAAATTTATTTCCTGTGTGTTGCACCTGGACTTTGATGCTCATGCATCACGTCTGCTGTCTGTAGTTATATTATCTTTTTAAAGCAGCCTGAAGTGACCAGGAAGGTGTTACAAAAATTATACAGTAAAAATAGACAGAGGAGAAGAAGAAGACTAATAACATTATCAGTTACAGCTACCTATACAAAAATAGTTGCTCTGTCCTGTAGGGTGGATGGTGTTGCCGCTGTGGATTAAGCTTGCTTCGGCACATGGGATTGGGATCTCTTTACTGGAATATCTTGGCCTCTTTGTTGTGTTTCTCACAAATCAGACAAGTCTCTTTGTGTTGTAGTTGGATACATTATTCTGTTAAGTGAGTCACCTACAATCACATGGGTGACTGTAAGGAAATCTACATGAATGCCAAGACCCAAGGTGTCACTGCAGAACCTTGCTTTTTAAGGAGACTGAGATGACATTTTAATGTTGAATCTGTCATGGCTGTAGTGAGGAGCCAAATATAGACACAAGACACAAGGAAAAGAAAGAGAGCAAAGACCACAAATACTCAGATTTAAAGCCACCGAGGATCTGTTGGCAGATCAGTTCACAAATGGAGCTGCAGCAGCTGAGAGGCTTTAACCTCAAATCCTGATTGTGTTTGGCGTGAACGCCTGGTGTCTGTTTACTCCTCGGGCCCTGATATGTTAATGACCATTTAGCTTAACAGCACAGTTAAACTAAATGGTCATGTTCACAAAGGTCCAGCAGCTGGTCTCCTCAGTTCCCAGATGTTTACAGGCTGTTGTTAAAAAGAAGGAGGGGATGCTACACGGCGGGAAACAACACGGCCCTGTCCAAACTTTCTTGGGACTGCCATTAGATTCATAATGAGCTCGTGTGTTTTTGTAAAATTTTACATTTTCTCAGTTTGAACATTTGATGTTTTTTTTTAAATTATATTTTCAATTCCCGCGGTACCCAACCTTTTTTGTGTCCGACAATATTTTCACGGAGTTTGGGACTGGATAAATACAACAAGCCGGTACCGGTAGACCCAGGGAAACCATGTTAACGATAAAAATGAATAAATTTCATAATTTCACATGAACTCTTGCAGCCCAGTACTGGTCCAGGGCCCGGGGGTTGGGGACCGCAGCTCTGTTGTGAGTAAATCAAAAGGGTTGGATGTCAGGTGTAGCTGGTGGTTATGTTAAGTCACAGTTTCCTGTGCTTTCATTTCTGATTTTGTGAACTCATTGTCTGTGTGGAATTAAGTGTCTATATATTGCACCAATAAAGCTATTGTTTTGTTTTTATATGTATACTAATATTAAGTAATCATGCTTGACAGTAGGCTCATGTCTTATATAGGCTTTGAATAGGGTGGAATTTTGGTAGAACTGCACAGATGTGACTCATCAGAACAAACTGTTAAAAAAGGCTCAGTATCAGGGTGTGTTAGCCAGCAACACTGTCTGACGTCTTTGAGTCATGTATGAACAAAGGTGGGGAAAAACGTGCGACACACAAACGTCGAGGTTAGCGTACATTTAGAGCAAGCGACAGAAAGGGTGCAAAGATACCTGTCCACGGTGGTTATTTGCACCTTTTTTTGTCAAGAGTGTCTTACACACAAGCAGACACAGATGCAGAGGAAAAAAACACCTGTCTCCTGCTGTTAGCAATACTTACATCTAACACATGGTTAGCTGTGTCCAGAGCAGCAGAGCCCGTGCACTGTTCCTGGCACTCGGGTCTGTTTTGGTCGACATTTTGGTGCGCGCGTGTGTGTCAAAGTGTGAATTAAAAAGGCTAGCTGTCCACAGGAGTTGGCAGCGCTGTCGCCTGATGTGTTTGTGTGAATGAGAGTGCAGAGAAAGTGAGTAGGAGTTTAAAAGGGCCACCTGTCCACTGCAGTTAGAGGTGATTTTACTGGATGTGAACGCGAGAGCAAAACAATCCGAGTGTGTGTGTGTGCAGGTATGCTTGTCAGATAGATTTGAGGACACACACGTCTCATGTCCCCTCTTTTGCCCCAGCTTCTAGTCATCAGCTGCTGCACTGTCACACTGCAGTCACATAATCGCACAAACACACCCAGGTGTGTGTGTGCGTGTGTGTTTACATATCTTTGTGGAGACCAAAAGTTGGATGTTTGCTATGCTTGTGGGGACCAACAGTCCTTATGGGGACAAAATTCTGGTCCCCATGAGTTTGAAGGCATTTTTCAGACTCAAAATGTGGTTTTAGTGTCAGGGTCTCAATTAGGTTATGCTTAGGTTTAGGCTGAGGGTTAATCTGCTAGGGAAAGCATTATGTCAATTAGATGTCCCCACAAAGATATGAAAACACGATTGTGTGTGTGTGTGTGTGTGTGTGTGTGTGTGTGTGTGTGTGTGTGTGTGTGAGAAATTCAGACACAAACGACCATGCATACAGTTTGGGTGCTAGATATATAAAGAAGATATATAATGAATTATATTTAACAGAAGCCGCATGATTGGAGTAATGCTTCACTCTAATTATTGTCCATAATTGAATTATTATGTGCATGTTAATGCACGCAGTGATTAGAAGTAGCAAAGCAAACATTTAATTATGACAATGAAATATGTGGCACGTCACTGCGTGTGATTCCCAGGTCTGTCTTCACGCAGCAGTGTGTGCGAGCTTCTTTTATTTTGACCTGTTACAACCAAGAAGTGGGAGCAGATGGTGATGTGGATAGATGTTACACAATCTCTGTAATTGCACTTTGATAAGATTATAATTGTATGTCTAAATTTTAAGTTCCAGCCTGTTGAATTTGTATGGACTTTGCTGAGGGGCGGCCTTTTCTCTGAGAGCTTTATCAGTGCTTCTGACAAGTGTATTAAATTTGGGTTTCGTATATTAGGAGAGTGCAGAGATGGACTTTTATTACTTTGTGAGGTTTAGTCACAGGAGACAGTTTTTATTACCCATAAATCTCTCTGATAGTTTATTGTAGATTAGGACAGTCCAGAATTAGACCTGCCATCTTTACAAATATTGCCATTTGTACCAATTTCCAGCGCAGTTATCAGCGCTATTATTGCTGATGTAAAGAGTTTGTGAAATGGCATTTCTATTAAATGAAGGAAGTGAATGGTGATGAAGTTAGTGAGCCAGAAACATAAGAGGCCATTTTATTTTCTGAGACATTTTTATATTTGCATCTTATTAATAGAACTCATTACTATTTTTCAAATTGCATAAAAGCCTGTTAAACCACTGTCTCCATGGTTAGGGAAAACCACGGGCATGGCAAGCACATCACGCATGGATAAAGCGGCATGTTTAAGGTTTGCCCGTGGCTAAAAGAGAGTACTGGGCTGTGGTTGACTCTTTGGTGTGAGCAGAATCATCTGCAGCTCAGACCGGAAACCCTTGAACATTTTTTTAGTGCAGGGGGTCGATGTGGAGGACTATAAAGACCTCGGAGTACACACAGACAATAAACTGGACTGAGCTAAAAACACCACTGAGGAAGGTACAGAGTTGTCTCTGAGGTCTTTCAACATCTGAGTCTGTTGTGGTCAGTGCCATCCTCTATGCTGTTGCATGCTGGGGCAGCAGGTTGAGGGTTGCAGATGCCAACAGACCCAATAAACTGATCACGAGGCCACTAATGTTGTGGGGATGGAGCTGGACTCCCTTAAGGTGATGTCTGAGAGGTGCACGTTGTCTAAGATAAGGACAATGCTGGACAATACTTCCCACCCACTCCATGACATGCTGGCCAGTCACAGGAGCACGCTCAATGAGAGACTGAGCTTACCCATAATGCACCACTGAACGACACAGGACATCATTCCTGCCTCTGCCTCCCTGTACAACTCCTCCTTCCAAAGCACACTGCAATAGTTACACCCTTTACATGCTCTCCAGTAAAATAACAGATGATAAAGTTTCACAGGTTAGAGTCAAATATCAACCATATATATTTCACCTCTTTAATATTCTTGATATTTATGATTGAGCGACTTGTATATATTAGTGCTATTTCTTAAATTTGTAAACTTTGTAACATATTGTTTAATTAGTTAGTCTGTTACTGTTACTGATTTGAAGCAACTGTGACCCACATAATTTCCTTAGTGATTATTAAAGTATTCTTGGTTGGCAATGAAAACTTTGTACTTTTCACGCTCAACCTGGTTCCCGAACGCATTCAGGGAAAATTAATTGAATCTACTTTTGATTAATTAGCTCACAATTGTTTGTCTTTGAACGATTTTCACAGTGAAACAATGAGCAAACATTAGCTTCCATCTAAATGTCAGGAAAGAATTTTACAGTGTCATGGTGCTGCTCTGTTTGGAGTTTAGATTTTAAAGTTTTTAGTCTCTGCATCATTTTCTCTCCGTGTGTCTTTTCCTCATGCTAAGCTTACTTTTTCGTTCTGGGTTTTTTTTTTTT
>NW_005187477.1:1301062-1303031 GCF_000239375.1 Pundamilia nyererei | reverse complement strand
CTTAAGATCTCACTGTTGGGTTTGTAAGGCCATGTTACTCCTAAATTTCTTTCTTGTTCAAAGAGAAGATATAAAACAAAGTTCTGAGCTAAACGACCTTAGTGTTCTCCTTTTTTAAAAAGAATCGATAAAGAATCGAATCGTTAAACAGAATCGAAAATGGAATCGGAATCGTGAAAATCTTATCAATACCCATCCCTATATAATATTCACTTTTTTGTTTTCAAACAAAGGAGAATGTTTGTCCATAATGTAGGAATCATTTTAACTGTATACAGTGTTAGTGTGCAAATATTTACAAACATAGGAGATTATTACCAACATGTCATTTTATTTAAAATATAGTCTAATACTACTCAGCCAGTAACAAGATCAGTGCCAAGCTGTTACTTGGTTACATTACCTTGGTAATGTATTAATGTTACCTCTTCTCTTCTTCTTATTATATTACCAAGCTGTAATATAAAGTGCCAATGACACTACGTCCAATAACAGCACAATAACAATAGTCATCTTCATGGATTAGTACCCGATGAACTCCAGCTGTTTGTGGATAAGTCTGTATTTTTCTATTGTCTATTGACGCTGCTTTAGTTTATGGGAGTCAAAATAAACCTCAGTGAAAGTACTCATGCTGCCAAAGAACATGTCACGAGTGGTTCCCTGATGTTTCTTTTCTTTATTTTTTCTTAACAGATTGTACACAAACTATAACTCTATATTTGGAGCATACACAGCATATACAATAGGCTTTAACACGCTTCATATTTGCTGTTTTTCATAGTTGGCTTGGATGTGCACGTAGGATTTTAGAGAAATTCAAACTTCTGTTTGAACGAGTGCCCACAGCTGCCTTTGTTTTCCACACTGACAGTCTTTAATCTCTGTTAACAAAGCTGACCGATAAACAAAGCCTGTTGTTGTTGAGTGGAGCTGTGATTAAACAGTAAAGGCAGACCTGCAGGTCATCGTGTGTGGACTGAGTTCATATAGAGTTTCAGCAATGAGTCCAATTGTCCAGCACAGTGGACAGCAACAAATTGTCAGTGTTCACTCAGCAACTTTAAAATATGTCCCTCCTACACTCCAAGCACCTAGTGGGAGGTTTACACAGAGCAACTGCTCTGTCAACATTTGGATTATTCACAAGTTAAAGTCTTTTTTTTCTCCAGATCTTTTAAACTTTTTAAATAAAAGCAAAAAATCATGTTTTGGGGTTAAATTGTAAGCCAAAAATAAATCAAAACTCTTCGTGTAGGAGGAAGAGCGTACAACACAAACTCTCCCTCAGACCACAGACCCACAGAATCCTTTGATTTGTCTTCCACTGACTCACATGGACGATAGTGGGTTTTTATTTGGCGTTGCATTGGACCGCCTGAAGGTACAAGTGGAGCTTTATTGTTCAGATGCTGAGTGTTTAACGCCCAGAGGGACAAGTTCTCTTTATGGAGAAAATGAAATCTGAATTACACCAAATCAAAGAGAATAAACAGACACTGAACAGAAACCAGAAAAATGTTAGTAGATAAGAAACAGATATGCAATTTAAACTGCAATGAGTTTGGCCTCAGGTGGTACCGAGACACGCAGCGATGACACGTTTGTCCTCAGATGGTGAAACTGAGACGAGGATTTAATGCTAGTAATTACTGAAGTATGTCTGGCTGGAGATGGCACAGATGAAATGGTATTTTTATGTCTTTTGGATCAAATGGAGGATTAGGACTGCGTTAAATTATTCTTCCTTTTGTGTGAGGTGCACTGAATTTTTTAAAATGTATTTTCACACACAGATGGACGGCTGGAGGGTACTCACTGGATTGAAATGAGTCTTAAGATGGTCGAGCTGAGAGCCCATGTTGTGTTTTGATATGTTTGGCATTAGATGCTGCATCCAGAAGGCCCATATTGGAGTTTGATGACTTTGGCCACGGATGGTGCAGCTGGGAGGAACACGCTGGAGCGC
>NW_005187477.1:1296834-1299953 GCF_000239375.1 Pundamilia nyererei | reverse complement strand
TGATACGATCCCTGGTGTTGTTTTAACACACTTGGATGCTCAGTGTCTGATCACTTGTTGTTAACAAGTTATTAATCAATAACCATTCAGAGAGTCTGTACTATGGCCTGTGAAGCGGGGTTGGATGGAAGGATTATTGTGAGGTTTGGTTTGAAATAAAAGGTTCAAAGACACTGATGCACTTTTCATGGAAGCCATGTAAACGAGCTAGAATACCACACATATGAGTCGTGGCAGCTGATTCGACAGGCACTCGATATTTTATTGTGTTTATCTAAGTATGTATGAACTTATTATTATGATTGTTGTTGTTGTTGTTGTTGTTGCTATTATTTTTTCAAGTAAGGGCAGCTGGATAAGAACGTAATATGAGCTGCCTGCTTCAGTTTGGATTACCTGCAATTTAGTAATCAGTTGAGAGAAAACTTAATAGAAACACAGCAAAGAAAAACCAAAAGCTCATTATGTGTTTGTGCTTCTGGGACACTTAGTACTAAAACCAACCAGAGGTTTTGGTTCAGGTTGCCAATCGTGGCATTGAAACAGAGGCTGCTACAGTAGTGTTATATAGCAGTAACAGAAGATGTGCATCAGATTCAGGAGAGTTACTGTGCAGTATTTTTAGGGCAAGTTTAGAAACACGAATGTTACTGAACCACTACGACTAATCCGCTTAGTTTGATAAACAGTTTCTGGCCAAAGTGTTTGATTTTTTAAGTTTCCTTCTACAGACATGAAGACCTGTTATATTTCAGATTGTTCCCAATTTTTTCTTTCCCTAATGTGAGAGGCTTAAAAATAGGATAGATGCAAATGCAGGAATCAGCGAATTCTGCATTAAAGTCTGTGGACCTCACAGGTAGATAATCCATGAAGCAAATATGAAAGCAAAGGAGCAGGCAAAAACCTCCAGGATTTAAAACCGGGATTAGGCATAAGCAGTACTAATAATTAAAAAATATAGATGTGACACACACACACAGTGCAAAACAATTGGACAGAGAACTAATAGAAGCATGAGAGTATATACACCAGCTGAGTAATTACTGATGGGTCAACAACAGGACAGAAGACCACCAGCAGTAAAACAAGGGGATCATTTTTTGATTACACGGGTCATTGTTCTTTGCAAACACAAATTATTAATGAGTTTAAAGGTGGAATTGAAAAAAACAAACATACAAACAAGTCTAATGTCTGTCTGCAGCCACATGTTTAATGCTAACAGTCAAAAACATACAAAAGATCCCACATGGAGCCTAAATGTCAATGAAGATGCTGCAGAGTGCGCTTATGTATGTCAACCCACATAAAGGTTTTTAGCTGTGGAGATAAAATACGTTATAAAATAAGTTATTGGAGTGCGTGTGTGTGTGTGTGTGTGTGTGTGTGTGTGTGTACCTGTTTAGACATCTTTGTTGGGACCAGAAATTGGAATGTTTTTTTACTTGTGGGGACCAAAGGTCACTTTGAGGACAAAATGCTGGTCCTCATGAGTTTGAAGAATTTAAGGACACATGTATTCTTTCTTTCGTTTTTTTTTCCCCCAGATTGTACATTTCTACCTTCTATTGTCATTCAAATGATTACAAATAGTAAATAACAAAATAACAGGGATCAAGATGTTCCAGAAGAAGCCCTCCGATTGCTGGGTTCGCAGCCTGGAGATCCACATCCTCTCCTGCCTCTTCCTCTGGCCCTCCATCCACGTCGCACAGGCTTGAAGTCCCGTTATGTTCCAGTACTGCAGTCGGTGTATTTGAAAGTGCAAGACCAAGGGACTGTTCAGTCTGTTTTCCCCAACGCTATAAATGTGTTGTTTTAGTCTGTCTAGTAGTGTTTATACTGTCTCTCCTACATACACACGGTGACATTTTTAACATAAAATACAATAAATAATGTTTTTCATGTTCAATGTCATCTTGTGTAAAATGGGTGCTCCGGCTCGTCCATGGGGGTTATATATAAACTGTTGTGGTTTGATTTCACCAGCTCTATTCTACCTGACTGTTCAGGTAATTTAGCTCTGACAAGCATGTCCTTTAAATTCTTGTTCCTCCTATGAGCCGAGATTACTCTATACTTTGGGGATGGTCTCAAATCTTAGGTATACTTATTAAAGTTTGATTTTAACTGATGTTGCAATGGTAAGTAGGAGATGTGAATAGGTAGTAACCATAAGTCTGCTCGGGTCCTCCAATTGGGTTTGATTCTGAGCCACATCTTCATTTGGCTCATCTGCACCTGCACTTGTTATCTTTGAGTTACGCATCGCGAGCATACTGCTTTTAATTGTTCTAAGGAATAGCCCCTATTTCTAAGACTCTGGGATAGTCTGCTAATTGACTCTTGAAGATCTGAGTCATGTGAGGAAATTCTATAGAATCGAATAATTTGAGGTTTGATAATTCCTTTATACGTGTGTTTAAGATGATAGCTGCACTTCTGTAGAAGAGCATGGAAATCTGTGGGTTTGAAATAGACCTCGGTAGAAATCTTTTTCCTATTTGAATCCAATTGTTCCAGGAGCAGTTGTGTCCAGAAAGTTTACTTGTGAAGAATGTAATTCATATTTCACCTTAAAAGAGGGATGACGGTTGTTTAAATCATTAATAACTTTGCAAAACTTTTCCTCACCATGAGACCATGCTCCTATGATGTCATCCAAATACCTGAGAAAAAAAGTTGGTTTTTGAGGGCATTTAGCCAGAGCCTCCTGTTCCCACTGACTCCTGTACAAATGTGCATATGAGGGGGCTTACCTATGCCCCATTGTTGTGCCCTCCACCTGTAGATACTGTCTACCTGCGAACTCATCTTAGGGTCCCGATGCCCCTTCAGAATAGCTTCTATTGTTTTTGGCCTTAGTTCTGTATTAATGTCCGTGTGCAGGCTGTCAATGTCTGTTGTGAATAAATGTGTGTTTGTCCAGAGTCTCATTGGTTTGATTAGTTCTAGAAAATGATACGTATCTTTCAAATAACTGAAATAATAATAAATAAATAACTGTATAAATAACTGTATAAAAAGTCTCTTTGTTTCACGGTAATATATTTCCTACTGTATAGTTTGTCCACAATAGCACGAGTCCGAATTTGTGTATTTTTCTGAATACTGTC
>NW_005187477.1:1269669-1296146 GCF_000239375.1 Pundamilia nyererei | reverse complement strand
CTGTTTTTTTAATCAATTTTAAATCGTGCTTTTTATTGTTTTTGTTTTTTAATGTCTCTGTAAAGCACTTTGAATCACCTTGTTGTTGAATTGTGCTATATAAATAAACTTGCCTTGCCTATTAGAGAGTTCCCTCGCCGCTTCCATTTCTCCCTGCCATTTGTAGGCTCCACCCAAGGTCGAAACTCAGCCTTGCCACGCAGATCAGCTTGGATCAGTCTCCTCACTCTCCCATATTGTTCCCAAGAACATAGATGGGTCAAATTTGGCAGGAGCTTTAAGGGGAAACTTGGGCTGGTTCATATTCATTAAAGAAGATCTGTGCCAGCTTGGGGAAAAACCAATTTAACATCTGTCCAAACACAGTAAAGACAAATGTTGACAAATGTGAATGGAAATGAATTGTGATGTCACACCAAGGATGGATGGATGGTATCTATAGAGAGACAAAACAAAAGAAAAACAGAGAATTGGGTAATTCTGGGAATACTTGTGTTTGAAGGATTAGTCTGGTGAAAATGAGAAGATTGTTGTACTTTAGCACTATTACACATTTTGAATTGTGCAGAAAAGCAACAAAGAGAAGCTAAACTAGTTATAAGTGTGATGTCTCCCTTCAAATTGTAAGGAAAATGTGAAGAAGGGAAAAGGGACTCTCAAGAGTAACAAGGATTGAAAAGGTTCATCACAAGCCGGAGAGGAGAAAATGTCTTAAAAATGACTGAGGAACATATCGCAGTTTGGAGAAGAAGCAAGGCTGAAGATGAGGTTCAAAAGGAAAGGTTGTATGAGGACGCAGTGTGGCTGCTGCAGTGTGTAAGCAGATAATGACAGACGGACCTGTGGGGTAACCGTGCTAGTAAAAACAGCAGCGACCATCTTCATCCCCAGTGCCTCTAAAACAACTTCACACTACCTGCTGTCTGTCTGGTTCCATTTACACTGGAGCATCACACCCTTTACAGAGTGCCATTAAGCACCAGTGAAGCCAAAACAGGTCTGTGATGGTATCACACATACTTCTCTCCCAGGATGTAAACTCGAACTAATACCTTGCGATGCTGGTGTCTTTTCCAGGCTGCGTAGTGTTGTAGTGGTTAAGTATTGTTGTCTAATAAAGGAAAATCCTGCTTTCCTATGTAGAGTTTGTATGGTGTCTTTTGCCTGAGTGGGTTTCCTCCTTCCACACTACAAAGCCATACCGTTAGTTTCATTTAGACAACCTTGTATTTTTACAGTTTAAGAACATACCTGTGAAACTAATCAGTGATATTGAGAAGAGGGAAGAAAAATTAAATACTTCCCTGTATAACCTGAGCGAGGGGTTAGGCTGCATTGCTGGAATTAAGTTAGTCTCATTCCCATTGAGTATCTGCCTTTTTCAGAGCTGCTCTTTTTCACTGATTCTTATTTTTAATTAGAATTTTATGGACAGTTTTACAGGCGGTCAAGCGGCCAAACGCTTCCACTTTGATGGCCTCAGGAGCTCGTCTCTGCGTTTTGCAGATGATGTGGTCCTGTTGGCTTCTTCGTGTGGTGGCTTGACAAGTCACGGGTT
Source organism: Pundamilia nyererei (assembly GCF_000239375.1). Lineage (NCBI taxonomy): Eukaryota > Metazoa > Chordata > Actinopteri > Cichliformes > Cichlidae > Pundamilia > Pundamilia nyererei. The sequence goes on along the minus strand of NW_005187477.1, from coordinate 1,294,588 downwards.
GATCTACATCCTTACTTTCTTCTGTATTCATGAGCTCTGAGTAGTGACTCAAAAAACAAGATCACAGATACAAGGGTGGCTGGCCCCTCCCATCTGAGTAGGAGACTCCTGAGTCCCACCTGGGGAGGTGTTCTGGGCATATCCTTCGAGGAGGAAACCCTGGGGTACATGCAGGGCACACTGGAGAGATTATGTCTCTCGGCTGGCCCAGGAGCAGCTCCAACAGATGGGCTACAGCAGGTGGCTCAGGAAAAGAAGGTCTGGGCTTCTCTGATTAAGCTGCTCGGACCCAGTCCCAGATATGTGGGCAGTGATGGATGGATGAGATCATTATAGAATTAGACAGCGATAGGAAGTTTTGCATTTTGTATTCAAAATGCTGAGAACATAAGGGAGGGCTAGTTCCAGCGTTATAATACGGTAATAGTACCGTAATATTTATTTAAGCATCAACTAATATGACCTAAAGGGTTTCAGACATACATGTATTAAAATCAATATAAACCAGCTGTTTTTTCATTTAATATCATGATAATGTCTGATAGTGATGTCATTGACAGTAGACAATATCTAATCAAACCTTACTTTGACTTTAGTTTTTATCATGTGAGTAGTTACAGGAATTCATAGAGGTGAGGTGACACATGAGTGAGGAGGGAGGGGGAGAGACGAAGCTACAGCTGAAAAGCCATATGCAAGGACATGAAGCACCCTGAGGGATGGGGTGGAGTTCATTACGAGTTCAGGGTCAGAGCTCGGTCAGAGCTCCGGCTTCTTGTCTGTGCAAGAATGAGTAGAGTAGCAACGCATCGCCGTGGCCGTGCACTCGTTTCTAAACACTGAATAAATGATCACAAATGTGGTTGTTTTAATATGAATATATTTTCTTTGTAGTAAAAAGACCCGAGGATGGAAATATAGAAATCATGCTTTGACAGTTAATACAAAGGCTCTGATGAAATTTGCTCCTTGGTGGTGATGATCTTGTGACCCACTGACCTAGACTGAAGGGTTCAGGGTTTCGTTTTAAATCGCTATGTGCACAGTTTTGAATAATGCGAGGATATCATGCTGTTTCTGAAATGTTGATTTGACAGAGTTAATTTTTAATGCAAACAAACTCACACCTAAGCGAGGGCTCTGATATTTTCTTGGCTGATGCTTGCTGAGCCGAATTTCACATTTCATTTCCCAGAGCATTTTTTGGCAGTTTTTTTTTTTTTGCAGCAGCAGCAGCACCTTGATTCACATTAACGTAGCCAAACATTCACACCTGCCGCAGAGATTTGTTGGCCACTGAAAGTTTGCTATAACCAGAATATTGCTGGCTCCTCTGTAGCCCGGTAATTACAACTGAGGTTCATTATTTGGGTGTTGGATTCAGTTATTTAGGTTATTACTGGAGTTAAAAACTTAAAGATTCCATATAAATTGTGATTTTAGAAAATAACCCCAAAATTAGCCTGGGAATCCCTCGTAAACAGATGGTCGTGTAAAAAGGGGAAAAGCCAAATAGATGTCTCTTTTAAATAAACATCTTGATATTTTGCTCCAACAGTGCATCGACTCCTCGCTGATCAGCTGGGATTTGTTCTGCACATATTTCTGATATTATAAGAGCAGTATTTAGCTCATCGCTCAAAAAATGTGGTAAATAATCTCTTGACAATGTTTGGCAAGTAATGCAGTTATAATATTTGCTTAGTTGTTTTCCATTCAAATGAATGTGTGTGAGTCCTAAGCGATAGGTTCGGTTTATGTAAAATGCAAGATGTTTAAAGAATTGATGAAAAGATTCAGAGATGGTAAAAAAACATTTACACTGACAAATGAAGAAATGCCGAGTGTCGTTGACCCTGGGATTTTGCCTGACTTTTGAGTTTTTGTTTTCATTTTTGGATTCCTGTGCTTTTGGTGTTTGGCCTTGTTTTGTTTTTAGGTGTTTTATTCTCTTTGTGTATCAGATATTTAATGTCTCAGTTTAGTCTTTCCATTTGGTAGTTTTTGTTTCGCTACCTTTTGCAAAGTAGTTTCTGTTTGAGGTTATAATGAAAGTTTAAATCTAATTTCTTGAATTTCAGTTAATCGTGCCTCCTGTTCCTTGTCTCTATATTAGGTTTTCCCATTATGCTACTTCCTGGTTTATGTTGCTAGCTGTTGTCTTTTGAGTCTTGTTCGTGGTTTTTTCTTCCTTTCCTGTCAACCTTGATTAGTTTCAGCCATGTTTTGTTTGCTCGCCTCTCATTGGCTCCTGTATATTTAAACTCTCACTTTGCTTCTGTTCTTTGTCTCATTGCACTGTTTAGTCTTCCTGCGTGGCTCCTGCATCACATTCCTAGTGTTTGTAGCGATGTTCCTCATGCCTTGTTTAATTTTGCCTACCATAAACATCACAGTTGTGTCTTTGCATTTGGTCCCAAACACCTTCACTCTTTAAAACAATGCTCCACTGATTGTGTTTCATATCTACAAACTGCTGAGCCATCACTTTTGTCAGTAGTACCACATAAGGAGCCATGCGATGCAAACTATATTGTAGGAAATGTACATGCAAGTCACAGACAAAATCTTCAGCTTACAGCATTAAGTGGGATTTTGGCAGTTCACTGGTTTGGTGTGTGGAAAAGTCAAATCCTGCCTCCACTGATGCCTTAAAGGCCGTCTGGGCTGATGCACTGCACAGTACGTGTGATCATAATTGTGTGCTTTCTTCACCCAATCAACTCTGAAAAGGAGATCATTTGTTTTAAAGCAAAGATTATTTTAGATCTATACACTGCCTGTATCATTGTTTGAATACATGAATCCTTTATTGCAAACTGGAAATTTGTGGGGTTGTGTGATTTTCACATTTTGTCTTAGATTTGTAACCTTGCTACACACAGCTGTATATATTTGAGTGCTTGACAAAAAAGCAAATAAAATAAAATAACCCAAAACACCCCCCCTCCCCCCACTCATACCTAAAAGAAACTTTTAAAAAATCATCGTATTTCCAAATCTGCATTGATTTTATGTGAAAGTAAGTTAACATTTACTCTAATAAACAGACACAGAAGCCTCGAGGATAAAAACGTCTGGGCAGCATGTTTCTGAACCTTCTCTCCATTTTAAACTATGTCTTTCTATTTCCAGTGATATTGTACTGCGCTAACAGTTTAATCCCAGACGTTTTATATGTTCATTTGGGGTCAACGACTTTTTATATCACTGTTTTCCTACCCAAAGGAAAAGCACAGCAAATGTTAATAAAGGCCAATAATGGTCGGTCACATCAAACAAGATCAAAGTTTCAAATATCGAGGTCAGCGCATGTAAAAGTCATCCCTGTGAACCAAGAGCTCAGGATTCTCCTCAGTTTGAATGCTCTACAAAGAAAGTCTCCTTAATACGAGCGTGTCAGGGCAGCTGGTCAGTCCTTTTGTTTGTGAGGGACAGAAAGTCAGTTAGCTGGGAAGCACAGTATAAGATCAATCATGCAAAGCTACACTAGTGAAGTGAAAATATAGAAATGAGAATAATAGCTCAACATGAATGTAAGTCAGAAGCAGTGCATTCGATTCAGATTTGATTCACTCATGAGTGTTAAGAACATTTAAAAAAAGACTCTTTCATTAGACAAACATGTCAAGTATAGACTGTATATTCATTTATTGGGCAAATGTGTTATCAAGGAGAAGAAAGGGTCACAGTGAAGGGTTTGTACGAACTTCCATGATTCCACTGTCTTCCAAACAAGCAGCCAGGATGTCCTTGACGAGTCTGCAGATGCAAAACAAGTTGGCAAACAGAAGGTAGTCAGTTCAGCGCTCTCCAAAAAGGTTCAGCAGTCCTGACCTCTCATAACTGGAGCAACCCCAACCTTCTTATTTTCACTTAATAAGCTTTGTTCCTACACAGAACCCTCAGTTTATGGTGGAAAATAACCTCCCACCCTAGAAATCTTTAGATACTGAGTTTCATTTGTAAAAGAACTCCAGAAGATCAGCATTCTGAAACTTTAGCTACCAGGAGCCAAACACCGTACTGTAGTGACTCATATTATTGAGCAGATTTGCCTAACAACAGCTGTGGAGAGAGGTGGCGAGTTCATCCTGGGTACGACTTGTGGCTGTGTGGGAGAGAAAATTGTGGGGACACAAACAACATTTTCATAATCGTGCTTCTCGTAGCTTGAGAGATGTGGGACAAAGAAGGAAAAGAACATTAGCTGTAACAACTGGAGACTAGGTTTATATAAGACAGCCAATTAACATCAGATCCTCCAGAATTTCAAAGCCCCAAGACCTGCCCCGATGGGAGCGCCATTTATATCCTGTCCTGCAACGACAGAGGTGACGGCAAAGAAGTCAAAGCTCAAAGGTGTTAATTGTCAGTTTGACAAATACATATTTAAAAAATGTGAAGAGTCTGTTTGTAGCTCTACTGTTAACATTTAGTCACACAGAGGATGATTTCTAACAGAATGCCAGTGGAGAAAAGAAGCTACTGTAGCACCAGCTAGCAACAACTGTGAGACCATGTAGACGTATCCAACAGATCAATATATGGAGTGTATATTAATACTACTACTACTACTACTAATATAAATAAAAGTAAAACAGATAAACAAGCACAGTCTCAGTCACAGTCTAGAACATACTTATGTATTTTTCCAAGGTTCAACCATCGTCGTAAGTGATAAATTGTGAATAATTGTTTTGACTGTTGTAGTCTGGATCAGTTTCCCTCCACCTTTACTGATAGCATTAACTAATAACACTGACACTAACTGACTGAGATTTATAAGTGAAGCGGCCTCTCTGTTATGAGTGCAGTAAAAAAATGTTGTTAAAGGTTTTTGGGATATGTATAAAAAATGGAAACATTTTGTTTAGCATACAGATTATTGTTGCAGATTATTTGTAATTGATTAGATTGATGTATAAAGAACTTTTCATGGAGTCTCCATTTAATTAATGGTTGAATGGTTTTAATATTTATACATTAATCATAAGTAATACAAGAAGAAATGAACAGTTCCAGAAAGTTATTTATTTTTATTCTATTTTTATTAGTTGCCTAAAACAACTTTTTAAACGTGTTCTAGGTGTTTTTTTTCCAAGAATAAAACCCCCTGAATGGCGCACATTTAGCTGCATCATTCTTTTTATTCTCTCCCTCTCTCGTTCATTGTTGTACCTGATCAGCCAAAGGGAACTTTTTCTAATAATAACTGCAGGAAGTCTTTGGCTTGTTTATGTTAGGTAGGCTGGATTACACAGATGGATTACGTGGCAGAAACACACACGGATGCAGAATAGTTAGTGATGCAAGTTTTTATATACACGAGTAAGGGGGAATATTTACAAGGGAAGGGGCTATATACAGTGATAAATAAAATGTGCCAGGAGATAAACACCGAGGCGATGAGACGGAGTCGAAGCATGCAGGTAGGCAGCAGACGCACCGGAGCTACCTGACAACAGGGAACAAAACAGGGCTTATGGCGTACCGTTGATAGCCGAACGTTAAACACAAGTGGACGGAGAGAGTTGGAGAGCTTACTTGACCACCCAAACCACAGCCGCTGCGGTGATCGCCGCCTGATGGTACGTAGCACTCCGTCGCGGATCCACAATAGTCAACACAAAATCCTAGGTAGGCGGGCAGGCGATGGAACAGGCTAAGACAAAGAAAAGTAGGCGAAACGTGGATCCTTTAAAACATACAGCTCCACAGCGTAAAATCAACAGATGCAGCCTGTGCTAACTCGTTACCACTTGTGACAGCGATAATACTCCGACACCAGACGTCCGTGACTCTGCTCCCTAAGAGCGCTCACTGATGACGTCCGATGCGTCGCAGGTGTGTTGGAATGCCATCAAGCCCCGCCTCGCCTACCTATAACCAAAAAGGAAAACAAAACCCAAACAACAACAATACACCTACCCACCACCTCCTAACAGTTTATTTCTAAACAAGCAGCTGCAGAGCGAGCAATGCAGTCTGCAGAGTTGCATCTAATGCATAGATTAAGAGTGCTCATCATTCCAGTTTTCTGTAATATTACTGATGAAGCTGGTAATGGCAGAAGAAAACAATCCTTCAGGTGGGCCGAAAGCTATCTGTGGCTCCTGATGGCCCTCTCCACTGCTGCTGAGCACATCACTTCCCTCCAGATTACTGGAGGCCGCTGCCAGCTGCTTTAAGCACTGAACCACTGCAGAGCCCCAGAGCGTTACAATCTATGACATTTAAGCCCATAAATGCTCTCTTTTTGTAATAAATCCAGCAACAATAAGTTAATTTTAGTTTTTTTTGTTAATAAAGTTATAACAAATTCAATGATTTTGTCTCTAATCCACACAGTATTTAACTATACTCTATTACATTACTGTTACATACAGAAGAGGATTAGGACCACTGGAGGGGGAATGTGGGGACGTCTTTTTTTCCAGAATTTTGAAAAGAAAGTCTAAAACAAATAGATCATTGAAAATATCTTGATGGTGAGAGTGGCATAGAAATATAAAACCTCTGACTGCCACGGCTTTGCACTACTGACCTTTGAACTTTGTGAGGTTACAAAACAAAAACAGAAATAGCTAAAATTAGACCAAGTTTTACAGACCTCAGTTCAGTTCTGATATCATACATAATCTTCCTGATGGTGATAGAAAGTATTTCTTTCACTTTTCTATCTTGGTTTGGCTAAAGGTTGTTTTTTCAAAGATATTTACCTCGTGATGAAGATGCTACTGCAAAAGCACAATAACTGTTGCATAAATTTACAGCAAAAATCCTGCATTATGGGGAATGAGATAAATAATGGTGATGATTAAGGTGAGTAATAGTGAATGTGAAATGTTTTTAAATTTAGACTAGATTAAAGTAATGTGAAAAATGCATTTCATATTCTAAATTATAGTTTACATATTAGTGCATTAATTAAGATGAATGTGACAAGTCTGCAGTTTCATGAACAGGTTTTATTTGGAAGAAATCATTCAGAGTATAAACAAGTCTTTAACAAATTAAAGCACTAACAGTTTAAAGTTATTGATTGCTGTGGCATCGCAAAAAAGGCTCTTTTGCTGACTGACAGCAGTAATGACAGCAAAGGGAACGCATTTGAGACTTTACTCACAAATTAGAAACTTTATACTTTAATACAGCAGATAGCAACCTGAATTATGCCATTAGTTAGTTAATGAAGACTACTTCTGAAGTTATGAGATGAGGGTTTTTATTATTGCCATCCTTGTTTTTTAAACCAGATGCAGTGGGCAAGGGTGTCTGACTGAAACCACACACTCGTGTCAGTCATTATTATTTAGCCAGTGACTATATCCTGAAAAATCCTTCTTCCTCACACCTAGAATGACTGAGGTCCGGACAAATGCCCAGAAATCTGGGAATGTTCCACCAGTGGTCATTCAGAAGAATGCAAGTTCAGGGCACTTCCATGTTTGCTTCACTTTTTAAACCAGCAATCTCCATTTTTTATCATGTCTGTGCTCCAACCATAACTTATGAGAGAACTATAATTCATTTTGATTCAGTCACATATGCCACAGATTAGGATGTCAAATCTTCAAGTTAGTGTTAAGAGACAAAACATTTCAAATTCAAATACTCCAACTGAGAATGCAGAGAAATAAATGAATGAAAAACAAGCAAACAAATAAATCTCAGTTTTTCTGCCAGACGACATTCATGATATTGTTGTCCTGCTGCTCCCAGACAGCCTTCTGATGTAGGTGCAGTGCTGTGTCATCTCCCTCACCACATAATTTTCCTTCTGAAAATACTGCAGCTGGTAAAGTACGCAAAAAAGCAACTGATAAAAAAAACTGTACAAAGAAGAATGTAACCAAACAGCAACAAAGACACAAACAAAAAGAAACAAAAAGCAACGGAAAATCAAATACAGAATTCTATATCCTCCTGAGAACCAACCTACTCATTTATGTCCTCTGTTATGGACATTTGTTTTGACTTATTTGAGCAATAGAGGACATCCTGACCTTTCCATTCACGTGTTTGTTTGGCATCTTTTATCTCCAAAGAGGCAGGAAATCACAAAATAAAGTTTAACTGAAAGATACTTTTTCCTTGGTTCTCATTAGCATTAGCATGCATTAGCATATTATGAGTCTGCTTAATCATGCAGACATACAATAATAAATATCCAAACATGACATTACAGTTGAGAGCAGTTGTGCCAGCAACCTCCTGATTTTTGCTATTCCAGGTTATCTGATAAATGTGAAACCACTGTTTACTGTAACACTGAAATAAAAACAATTTCAATTAGTTTGATAAAGACGGTGTAGCACCTCACACTGGGTTGGATGGGCCTTGGCATGCATTCCAACATGGAAAATGCCAACTTCCGAAGGTACGGCCAGTACAAGTAATATCTTTGTAGTAGAACTGTTGTACTAATAGCTATAATGTAAACTGAACTTTGAGTTTTCATTTTACTCCTTACATCCTCAACAAAATGGTATACATCTGCATCCGTGGCAAGGAGTGTACCATCAAAATATGGTTTCTCTGACCTTAATGGAATAAGAAAGGAACAAAATGTCCAATAAAATGGGCACACTTGCACACTTCATGCAGTCTTTGCATCAAAATATGTACGTGGCTGCAGTCCAGATGACAGGGCTGTGCTTTCTCCCACTCATCTTGGGCAGCAGATTGATGCAAGCGCCATGATGCTGCTCATTATTCCCTTTTAACATCTGTTGTGACCAGAATTTCCTGCAGTTTCTGTATCTCACTGTCTGAAATACACTACATAAGCATCGCTTTAATACTTTTTGCTTGTTAGAATAATTAAGCACAGTGGCGAGCACTGTTTGACTGGGACACAATGGGCACCTCTGCAGTGAACACAGATTTAAAGAACGCCACCGCTCACAGAAACAACTGAAAAGAAATGAGAAGAAATATATTGATTACAAAGATAATACAGAACGGCCGCCTCATGATTTACAACAGATATTTTCTACAGAGTCTTATGGTATAAAAATGTTTAGATAATAAACAGGTTTTTTTTTGAAAGAATTACCATGTCTAACAAGTCTAGATCTTTGTTAAGTGGGGTTTTGTGAAGCAGGCTTTGAGCTTAAAGTTCCATCACTTTAAAAAATAATCATTTAAACTTTGCTGCTTCACACTCCATTTCTACTGGAAATCTTTTGATTATCTGAGGACTGAAGTTGTTGAGATTCAGTTAAACATCCTTTGATGCGTATTGAGTGTTCTGGTCGGACAGTAAAAGTATATTTAAAACATAAAAGTCAATCACTTATGTAACAGATTCATCCATCAGTCCTAACAGCAAACTTTTGTTTTAAAAACAGAAACTATTATTTTCAATTCTTTGTCTTTCATGATAAAAGGGGCCACTGCATGAGAACCATGTTCTTCAGCCTATTACACAAATTTCACTCTTGAATTCACAATGTTTTGTTGCATGAGTATTATATGCGTAAATCATATAATACAGATACTCGCCTTTTCTGGAGCCAGAAGGATGTCTGCAAGGAAAATGATTCTGTTCTCCCTTTGTCTGGCTGAGCAGGATTTCAACTATACTACATTAGGAAGATAAGTTCAGAGAGGGCTCTTGATGTTCAGATCAGGGGTGTGTAGGGGCCATACCATCTGTTACAGGTCCATGAACTAAAATAGTGCTGTATGTCACTCACTGTTAGGTTGCAAAGCTGGTTGTTGTCATGCTGCATAATGAGTTTTTAGGGTTGATTAAATGCTTCCCTTTCCTCTGGAGAACTTCAGGACATGCTGAGGAGGTCATTTCACCATTTAAATCAGCTGTGTTGGATCAAGGACACATCTATATCCTGAAGGACACCGGCCCTCGAGGCCTGGAGTTGCCAAATTATATCTTAAATACCGTTTCTGTTCTTTTCCTCTCCCAAAACGTTTCTCAGCCAACACTCTGTCACAGGACTCAGACATACAGATGATTAGACCCAATCCAGAATCCAGTTGAGCCAATTATTCATAATAAGCTGTTTTAACTTATTTTAAGTCAGAATTTATCAACAAGGCATCTGCTGCAATGATAGAATCAAATAAAAGAAAAATAAAAGTGTATTTGAGTAGGAGAGAGACTTTAGGGCAAAGTGGAGCCTGAGTGAGGGACGAGAGGGACGAGCTTTGACACGAGCTGTCAGGTTTGATGATGTGATGAGCTGCAAAGCAGAGGGAGCAATGAGCCGGCAGTTCGATTCCCTGTCAGAAGTCAGGGATTCTGCCAGGGCAAGATAACTACAAACACACACCCTGAGCTGCTGCACAAAAAGAAAGAAAACTCAGTTTTGTTGAGAACACACACACACACACTATCCCACGGGGATCATTGAAGTGTCGTCTTATCATAAACAGCCGCAGTGTGTTTACATTTAACAGAGTGAGTGGACTATAAGAAAATAATATTAAGTCTCAGATGTGTTAGAGGCGCCTGTATGCTGGGAGGTACAACAGGCTGGTGGTTCGATCCCTGGCTGATCCAGTCTGCATGAGAAACATTCTTGGGCCTCTATCCTGTCTTCCTTCTCTCACCCCAACCAGTCACAACAGATGGCCCCGCCCTCCCTGAGCCTGGTTCTGCCGGAGGTTTCTTCCTGTTAAGTTCAGGGCTATATTTACTATGTGTGTTTAAATCCCTGCATCATAAGTCCAGGAAGACCACTGCCCCTTCCAAGCTCATCCTCCACCCAGTGAGCTGCCCCTCAGCATCACAGCGGCAGAGGTAAGTTTTTCTCTGCAGAGGGTTACTCCTTGAAATGCTGGATGGGAACTCTCCCCAGATGGCATCCCAGGTAGGGCACTAAAGGTCTGCTCACACCAGCTCTCTGAGTTGTTGACAGATATGTTCGACAGCGTTCCCACATACCTCAAAACTGCTGTCAATATCCCTGTGCCAAAGAGGGAATGATTAGTCCCCAGGGACTCCTCTGAAGTCATGATGTGACACCATCTCTTTAGTGGTTCTTCTGGTCCTCACTCATCTGGAAGAAAACAGCTCCTACTTTAGACTAAAGCATCATCCTAAAGACACCAGTAAATACACTGGCTCTGTTAGGACGACTATCCACACTGGATTTTAGACTTTCTTACAAACAGATCCCGAACTGTCAGAATTCATATCTCCTCCTCCATAAAATACTGGTCACAGGGATGCTTCATGAGCGCCTTCATCCACATGCTGCTGATCTAGGACTGCACTGCATGTTGTGTGTGAAACAACTCTTTCATCAACACAAGCCAAAAAAAGGATGCGGTTGTGGGCAGCAGCTGCACCCCACCTGCATCGAGTACCTGTGAGCATCCCCGGGTACTTGAAGTGGGTAACACCAAGAAGGCACACCAACCTGAAGCTACAACAAGATGGTACATCAGCATCTTTGCTTCTTCCAAAGGCTGAAGGAAGCTGGAGTGGCTCCCTCAGTCCTCGCCTCCTTCTACAGGTGTGTTGTGGAAAGCCTCACCTGCACCGTGCAGCACTGCAGCTGCTCGGTTCCACCATCAGTAGCATTTAACCTAGCAGGTGTATTCAGGAAGCATCTGCATCATGAACGATGTCGTACACCTCACACATGGCCTGCTTGTACTTCTCCTGTCATGCAGAAGGTTTTGCAGCTTCCAAGTAAAAGCCACCAGACAGCCTTTCATCAGCTTTAAGACTGTTCAACTACAAAACAAAAACCTCACTGTAAAGAGAGTGTGTGTGAACTGAGGGGCTCCACTATAGATTATTTTAAGCTGTACATTCAAAGCTACTTTCATCTAAAGGTCCAAGAATAAGAATACTGCACAGATATAAACCCCAAACTAGAAGAGAGATGGTAAGAAACAATGTCATGTCTAAACATGTTGGTGAATTTCATGCCTTGGTTTTAAAGGCTTTAGAGGTAAATCTGAATCACCAGCCACATAACTTGGCTTCCAGGCACCACATGACACAGCTGTGTCTTCAGCGTTGCCATAAACATGTTGGTGGGGAGTGGCTGCAACTGCTGACTTTATATAATTTACAGATTTTCCCGCCGTTGGTCTAAAAAGACTTGCCCACTGTGCACGACCCCTGAGCTTACTGAGCTGAGAAGGAAGCAGGGAACAGTTGGAATAGACGAGTCAGCGTGTTTGCTATTACAGTGGAAGATGAGAAGGTTTAGGCTTGTTTCATTACCACGTGATCATAAATTCTTCATAGATAAAGACTATTTTGATTGATGACCTGGTTTCTGTCAGTCTTTAAAACAATTATATGAAAACTCAGATATGTATTCATTTTTTTTACTTTAATTTCATTGCTGCTGATATTTTTGTGTGTTGTGGCCATTTATTGTTAGTCCCTTTTTCACCTGGTGTAACCGTAGTTCTGTAGCAATCCTACGAGGATTGCACATAAAGTTATTGGCTATTAGCTGAAATATAACCAGCAGATTAACTGCTGCCCACGCAAAAAAGTATCTTATCTTGCACTATATCTGTTTACTAAGTGAAGAGTCAAAGACTTTGTTGTCTTCAAGCAGTTTCCCAGAGAAACTGTGAACAGTGTTTCTGTGTAGCTTGGCACACTCTGCTGTTTAAAATCCATTTCCAGATTAATGAATAAGTCAATTCTGTTCTCTGTGTAATGGGGCTAACCAACTCATTTGGCAAATAAAAGGCATTCACTTCCTGTTTTGAAGTTTCTGTATTATCTAGACACCCCTTTCTCCCTCTTTTCTGTTTTTTATTTATTTATTTCTTCGATGTCTGTCATTCTTCCCTCTGTTGCCATCGCAACATGTTCACCAAGAGGCATCGTGGGCTCAGTCAGAGGACTCTTTAATCTGTGTTTAAATGGAGGCTCCCAGTTAACAAAATTAAAAGAATTATCCAGAGGGCAGCTAATAGCTGAGATATTCTGTCCATTTGAATATGCTTCTTGTGGTACTTGATGGGCCGAGCACTTCAGTGAATTGGGTAAATGAAGCTAATAAGCAGAAGTGTGAAAATGTAAAATTAATCTTCAGACACGAGCTGTGAATTCTCACTACACATCCTGTTTTCATATGCAAATGAATTCCAGTTGTAGTCTCACTGTGCGATCGCTTTCCTGCAGGGGGGACTGGCAGCAAGAAGCAATCTGGGAATTTGGTTCAAGCGGCGTCGGTTCAAATTCCACCTGATACAACACGTCTGTAAACCGATGAATTGCTCCTAATTAATAGTTTTAAAGTCTGATTGTGAATAGATGGTGACCACATGGGTATTTTGAAAGTGGAGATAATGAGTGTGGGGTGGATCTGTCAGCATCTGTCAAGGTTAACCTGCCCAAAGCATAGACTGCTCTGTGCTCCTAATGGCAGCAGTAATTCACAGACCTGTTGCATAAGCTTTGTAACTAGTGAATGAGAGCCTCACCATTTCACTACTATGGTGATGAGTAAGTTGATGGTATTGTGCTCCAAACGCCACAGTCACACATGCATGCATAGCCACCTACTACTGCAATGATGCTGAGCAGCCTGATGTATTTTTGATGTCACTTGATGCAAAGTCACATTATTTTAATAAAATATTACAGATTCACAGCAGTCTTTGCTTCATAGTCGACCGCCCCCTTCTTGGATGTTTGCTCACGTCTCACAGAAACACTGCATGATGGCATCTGCATAAATACACTGTTGAGAGGAGATGAAACCAGCGAACATGTGAAAGGCAGTTCTGTTTAAGTGAAGCCACTACAAGTGAACAATGAAAATGGAACTAACAGCTATCACCATGAGTACCAACCAAATAAAACAAATAAAGAACTAATTATGCCTTTTTAAAGTTGTCTTTTCAGTCATATGAAAGAATATGTTATGGAAGCAAAATATATCCCAACATCGATGGATGCACTCATTCGATTTTTGTATTCAGTCTTGTCTCTTCATTGTGATTCACCTCGACTCTTGTCTCACTCGTTCCTTTCTGCCACAAACAGGAGTCTCTCAGGATGAGTTGTATTAAGACAGCAGTGTTTACATCAGCTGCTTTTTTACTTCTTGTCTTGACTTGTTTTCCTTCAGCACTTAATGAAAATCAAAGGATGCAGTGCACCTCAATGTATTTTAAAAGGCACACCTCTAAAAGTACAGGAGATGAGTTCCTTACTGATTTATGTCTTTAACGAATATAAAGCGACTGTCACAGTTACTGATGCTGGACTCTGTACTGTGCAGCCAAACAGAAGGGGTTGTTTACAACACTGCTGGATATTATGCAAATAGAGAGAAGAGGGTTCCAGGGATTCCAAGGGCAGGTCGGGAAAGGGAGAAGCACACGCTCAAACTCCTTTTCGTATTGGAACACAGGGAAATACACAAGAGCCAGCACTGGGCTGCACTAACACAGGTAAGCGAGGAACAACACTCCAACAGGGCCTCAGGTATGGTTGAGGTTCATCAGCCGTGATGAGCCACAGGTGTGCGTGGAGAACAGGTGAACACTGGAAGACAGGCGCCACCCTGCAGAAAAACACAGCACCGCAGGAGCCACTGACGAATCATGACGACATGATAAAATGTTTAAAGTATATTTTTAAAAAACCTGTCTAACACAGTTTCTAATGTGCAACAGCTATTCTTGACATACAGTAGGAGCTTATACAATAGTGTATTATAATACCATGGAAGACGTAGCGCTGTCCTTGTCTTTATTTTCAGTGATTGATCAGTGCTATCGGTGGGTGTCTCAAGCTTTGGTAGTGATGTACAGTTCTAGGTCCACTTAGTGGGATGCAGCTAGAAACACTTTTAGTTCACTGGTAATGTCAAAACATCCATTCATGTTATTTTTGTAAGCTACAGGTTTTTTTAAAGAAAGAAACAGTAAAGGTGCTCACACATCACCTCATCATTGTAGTGTGTGTAAAAGAAACAGTAAAATATAAGGATCAAAGATTAGAAAGAGACGTGCTTCCTTCTAATAACAGAAGTGTCTCGTCTGCTGGAACTACCAGGTTCAATCAGGAGCTTTAAAGTCAAAAAAGAAGATTTTTATTCCCACCTGGATTCATTTCTGGTGCTCCAGAATAGACAGAAAGTGTTGAAGGTGGCTGCAGCTGCCTGAATTTACCACCACACTTCAGAAAAGCCCAGGTGTGGATCAGGTTGTAATGTGAGAGCCTTCTGAAAAGCATATAGTCAAACTATGAAAAACAGATTTCTTTCTGGTTTTATACCCACTGCTGCTGTTAGTGGGTATAAAAATAGGAACAATATAAGAACAATGATACAAACTGTGTATAGAGCACACCTAAAACTGACCTGCTACCTCTCACCCCTTGTTGGTCAGTAGCTTCAACTGTCATTTAATATCACAGTGTTAAAAAGTTTGCATTTCTCTGCTCGTGTGTAGCTTCTGTCTTCTGCTGATGATGAGCCCTCCAGCTAATCACTGATGTCACTGTCACTGATTTAATTGTATTACCAGTGCTGTTTAAAATTCCTCTGTGACCCAGATCTCATCTGCTCATTGCTGGTGAAACACTGTAGAGACGTGTCGCATTAGGCTGAATATCAGATGCACTGTTGCTGTGTTAATTTTGCCAATGAGAGCTTGGGAATAGAGAGGTTTTTTTACTCCCACTGGCAAAGATCACTTCTTTGGCACTTGCGATGTATTTACACTGACATTTGCTACAGCTGGTTTTAGGTTGAAGGCTGCAAACAGCCCTCGTCCTGCTTAATTCAGAAAAAAACTCACTGTCTAACAGGCTGTGATGGTCCTGAGTTTGGTTCTATTTTGATTTCAGTCTTTTACGTTTCCTTTTTGTTCATATTTTCCTTGTGTTGCCAATATTTCTTCGTCTGGCTCTGTTTTATCAATCAGTTCCCTTGTTTTCCTCATATCAACTTCCTGTTTTATTTTGGTAATTGGAGCCTTACAAACAACAGCAATTGACTTCCCTCTCTCTACCTGGGTTTGATTTCCGTCCTTTTTGACTTTCTGCCCGACCCCGGTTTCACCTTTGTCCAATCCACCCCATGTATGTGTTGCATAATTCTGTCAGATTTCAGATAATCTGTTTACCGCCTCTTGTTCCTCGTGGATTTCTTTTACTTTGAGCTGATGAAAGCTCTTGTTTTGTTCTCCAGCCTGCCTCCCATTCTGCCCTGCACTTTGATTCCTCTCTCTGGCTTATCCTGACAGAACCATTATATCATTTTGATTAAATTAAGGTGTGAAACTTGAAGCTTTAATCCCCTTCTAAGTCCCTTTGATATAAATAGATGCTAATTAAATAATCTGTAATTTCCCGAAGGTTTAAACAGATCCCAAGTCCCTTTACTGGTTTGTTGTTACACTCAAAAAAGAAATAATTGAAATATGAGGAAGACATTCAGATAATAATAGAATCAATTCAAATAAAAAGCAACAAACCCAAAGGAATTGTCACAAACAAGGATGCAGTGGACTCAAGAGCAGACTCGATTGCTTGAACTATGTACAATTTATTGAAGGAAAAGGAACTTAAACAAGACTGGGTCTAACAGAAATCATTCGCAGGAACTGAGGGAGGCCTGAGGGCGGAGAAACGGACGTTGAACACAAGGAGAACACGGGCGGCAACTTCTGCAAACACAGGAGAAGGGTTTTACTTAATGGGAAACAATTAAAGGGCAGAGGTGAGTGGTACTAGTGGAAAGTCTTGGGCTTACTTGAAAATACCGTTTATTTGGAGGGGAAGGGGTTGCCGTGGGAGCGTCCCAGGGATGGTTGAGAGTGTGGGGAAGCTGGTCCAGGTTCCAAGGTGTCCAGGGAAGTTGAAGTACGGGCTGGAGGGCAGGCTGAGGAGAAGATGAGTGTGTGGTCCTAGGGTTCTAGGCAGACTGGAGAACGGGATGGAAACAGAACCAGCGCTGCTGATGAGTACGACGGATGATGAATCTGGAGAACACAGGAGAACACATTAACCCACGATCCAGGCACACAGAGTCCGAGCACAGAGGAGGCCAAGTTTACCACGGGTGGTAGCAGGACGAACTGGCGAGGAGTGGCAGGCAGTGCTGGCTTAAAAACCCTCTAGATGGAGCCCCAGAAACTGGAAGCAGGTGACGAGTTGGCCAACTCCACCCCAAGGGACAGACAACAGGAACCTGGACCACACCCGACCAGACACTCCCACTCCCATCTGGACACTTAGACAATGTAATGGAATTGACATTAGCATCAGCAACACCTTTAGCCTGTTGTGCATACACATTTTTAAAATGGTAAAATCAATTCTATAGCCTGAAGTCACCAATAAAGGGCAGCAATGATGAGAGTGAGCTGTGATCTCTGCTTTGATTTGTGTTTTTTAAACTGTCCTGCTGAGCACAAAATAAAGTGAAGATAATAACATATTTGCCTATTTGTAAGCTTTAAAATATCTAAAACTCTATCTCTTGTGCACTCTTGTAGAAAGAAAAATGAGGACTAAAGATTATGGAAATCCAGAAAAGCAAGCAGGACAAGCTGAAGGGAAGTTCAGGAAAACTTTAGGACTGATGAATGAAGCCAGCTCCTCAAATGGCCACTTACGGCCGACTTCAAATGTACAAGTTTATTTGTATAACACCTTTCATGCAATTCAAAGTGCTTAACCGAGGCAAAGGAGATGAATACATTAAACACAAAACAAAACATTAAAATAATATATATGAGAAAATAAAATTAATGATTACAATAAGTTAAAAATCTAAACCAGTGGATGATGTCACCACCTCTGTGTCCATGTTTTGCAGAGTCTGACATCCAGAGCCACATCCAGCACGCCACCTTCAGATGCGGTGAGACTCAAATCTCGCTTCCCTGGAAAACAACAAAACAGCTCAGAGATTTTCCAAAAGAGCCACAATGATGTACCATTGATTGTACCATCTGCCACTTTTCCCTCTGTGGATCTGAACCAGTGTCCTCTGGGATACATCCTACCAAAATCTGTTGGCAGGAAATTCCCTGTCTCGTTTGGGCAAAGTAGTGATTTCATTTGGTTTAGCACCCCGCTCTATTAAAAATTCCTGTGTGACCTAATTTTCTTCGCTTCACTGTGGCTTCAGGACAGAAAGAGACATCATATCTGACTCACATTTACTTCACACATCAGATGTTCCTGCTTAAATTAAGTCAGAGTTTTGGGCGTCGGGGGAGGATGACTAAGTTGTTTCTACAGAACCAGTCCAACGGTTGGATTTCTTTACTCTGACTATTTTTTTTACATTATGTAAGAAAACAGAAGGATTCATGAAATAAAGTGTTTAACAAAATGTTTCCGAGCTTCTCACTACTTTCTCAAAATAACGTGTTCACTATGGGCAAACTGCGGTATTGGTCCCACAGCAGTTAATCCAGGAAACAGCCTCATTCAGTGTATGAATCCATATTGGACTGGAAGGGAGACAATGATGACTACAATGGCTTCCTTCATAGAAGATCAGTTGAGGAGATGCATCAATGCTCAATATAAGAGAAAAAAGGATTATTTTGAACTGTGAATCATGCAAAGCCACTGTTGCAGAGTTCAAACATAAAAGTACGAAGGATGTCTGAAGGATGTTTCCTTGACAAAAGGAAAGTGCAACTGCCCCCCTCTCTTCTCAGATTGTCCATTCTTGTTCCTGAGGAACACGAGGAGAGAGGAGACGAAGGTCTCATTTTATAATGATGTAAATAAAGTGCATCTCAGATTGCTTTGTAATCTCCCGAGTCGTTCTTTATTTTATGATCTCAGATGTAAGCTTTTAACATTTTCATATTCAGGAGTTGATTACTTTCAATTCACAAACAATCACACACAAACGACAAGGAGGGAAAAAAGCAGATTATCTTAAATAACTGAAACAAGTCATGAAGACAAAGAAGTTTTGAGAGTCCTCCTCACGGTTTGCACAACCCAGCTGTGTGCCGCTCCTCTTTAAGGCTTACCAGGTAAAAACAGCTCCTCAGTGATGGGACGTCCTGCAGCCTCCTCTGTCTTCTGTCCTTCAAAACAAAATCCTTTAAGATTTGCACTGTGAGAAGCTTTATATACCCCCATATATATTTATTTATATATATTTTGTTTCTGTATATAACGTGTACATTACCTCTTAAACGTATTTTTATCTTTATTTATCTTATCTTCCTATCCAAAGAATGTTTATTGTAAAAACCTGCAGCTGTAAATGGAGAGATGTCAACCTGTGTTTCATTGCTCTGTTAACAGTGACAACAAAGATCTGTCTTATCTTATCTGAAACATCAGAACCAACACTAAACACGAGAGAACGTAACAGGAGAAAATAACACTTGAAGTATTTAAAACTAATAGAAGCCACAGAGACCATGACAACCATGACCTAAAACTTCTGATTTCCACTGCAGACCATGTTAGTGTAACAGTGTTTATGTGGTCTTATTCCTGAAATGTCAGTGCACGTCTTGGTGTGGCCTGTTAGGTGAGGCTGGCGGCAGTAATCACTGCCCGTCTGCTGAAGCTACACGAGAGGTGAGTTGTACTGTCCCGCACATAATGCGGTTATGTATTACAGATGGATAAAACGTGTTTGATCAACTGACGCACACAGAGCCTCACGCCAGTTTGTGCACTTTTCATTTGTTTAATGTTGTGTAAAACTCTGTATGCTAAAGTGGATGCTAACAGGATGTTCTGCTTTAGCGTGCTGTGCAGCCATTTGTACTGACCCGACACCATGTTTCCATTCAGGAAATAAATCTGCATCAATCAAGCAGAGACTCCTTGTCTTCTTTAAAAATACAACACAACGCAGAGTCGAAGGGTTTATTTGGGCCGACCTGTTTCAGCAGCATGAAGCAGAACCCGCTTACATTAGCAACACTACAGGATCCACACTGGTATCTGCAGAAGGTAGAGGCCACCAGTCGCTGCCACCGTGGATTCATTTCTTACAGATGATCTGACAGAGACTTGTTGTTGCATAAAAATAATAAACAGGCTGCAGGAGACTTCACAGTGAAATACACTTTATCTAATAAATATGTACATTTCCATGGTTACATTCTTTTTCTCCCATCCATTTGCCATTGTTAATGCACTCTGGCAGCTAACTGAATGTTTATTATCTATTATTTGTAATTCGTGCTTTGGCAAGTACTTGTCTGCTTTTGTACTAATGAAACACATTTGAAATGGAAATTGATAAAGTGAGGAAGACACAAGTAGAAAGAAGCCTGTGTGTGTGTGTGTGTGTGTGTGCGCGCGCGTGTGTGTGTTGAGCCTACAGGACAGGCGGTCCTATTAGTGCTGATCCGGTGTCACCCAGCGGGCCGCACAGGCTGTGATTATTCAGATTAGGGTGTTTGTTAAGGCAGTTCGCTGATCAGATGTGTCAGTCGCTGTGACTGCAACACTGGTAATACACTTGAGTTGGCAGTTTTACATCCAGTAGCTGTGGGAACTAAATTTGGCTGAACAAAGTCTTGCTTTCTCTCAGGAAGCTTTTACGTACTTGCCAAACAAGGTCCTCACACATGGGGCAGAGCAGGCCTGAAGGCAGGAGAAGAGTGCTTCTGCTCAAAGGTTACCAGATTAGTCACCTGACAGCAGGTAGACAAAACAGAAATAGTATCATTTACACCACCGTGGTGCCCTCGTGGAAGGTCCTTAACCCCAGGGGTTCAATGGCAAGCAGGTCACAGTGTGTGCTTTACTGTGTGCATGAGATCAATTATACCGATATTCAGTATAATTCAGGTTTATTCATATATATAACCCTCCTCTCGCCCCTGCAGGCGGTCTTTCACCTTCAAGCTCGAGTCCTGTACCAGAGGCCTGGGAGCTTGAGGGTCCTGTGCAGTATCTTAGCGGTTCCTAGGACTGCGCTCTTCTGGACAGAGAGATGTTGTTCCTGGGATCTGCTGGAGAAACTCGCCTTGGTTGCGAGTCGCTGCATCGAGTGCTCCAATTAACACTGGGACCACAGTTACCTTCACCCTCCACATCTTCTCGAGTTCTTGTCTCAGCGCTTGGTACTTCCCCAGCTTTCTTGATCTCGTGTTCCTTCTTCCTGATGTTGCTGTCATTTGATGAAGCTCTATCACTACGGTCGTCTTCCTCTGCTTTTCCAACACTACTATGTCCGCTTGGTTAGCCATCACATTTGTCTGTATGTGGAAGTCTCACAGGATCTTAGGCCAGTCACTCTCGACCACCCTGGGGGGAATATCCCATTTCAACCTCGGGACATCCAGGGCATACTTGGCACAGATGTTCCTGTACACTCTGTCAGCCACTTTATATATTATGTATAGTTCCAGTTTCTCTTGATGCATCCAGCGAAGGAAATCCCAGAAAGCTGTGTCATCTTGATGTTGCATTGTTAGTTGGAGCCAATTTATAACAGAAATCTCCTCAAACAGTTACCTGATTTAACTCTAGTTTTAAACTTTTTGAGTCTGTTAAAAGTAGAAATAGTGTCTGTCTGCTGAAACCAAACCTGGAGCTGGTTCCAAAGAACAGGGGCCGGAAATCTGAAGGCTCTGCCTATTGTTCTTTTGAAAGCTGTAGGAAACATGATCTCAGTTGCTCATCCCTGTGATTATTTCAGCTGTAGTCTTTTGGATGACCTGCTTTGAAGAGTCTAATATTAAAACATTACAATAGTTCAGCCTCAGTGTAACAAAGCTAGAAAGAGAGTTAGCCTTGTTGCAGAGTTAATAGGAACCCATAAACTCAACAACATATGCGTTGGTCTAAAATACAGTTGTGGCCCTTTTGCCTTATGGGAAACATCTGTCTCGTGTGCCTCCTTTTTCCTTTGTGCACACCTCTGCATTGACAGGTGTTCATCAGAACGCGATGAGCTTCCACTTTATATAAGTGTTATAATCAGCCAGACCCAACAGATGTGGACTGTCAGCGTTTGGCGCACTTATTAATTTTCATCCGATGTCGTGTGTTACTGTGAAAGACAGCTGACATCTGGGACAGCGTGGAGTGTTTCCACAAACAGTGACCCACAGACAGTCATTTAAAAACCTGAAACATGGTAAGTTGTTGAAGTAACGACACACCCGTTCAGGTTTGTTTTGGCAGATTGTTGAGAGTCCTGTGATTATTAATTATCTTTTATTATCATTTTATTATCAGGAAATATATATTAGATAGAAATGCTTATTTCAAGATGACTAAACAAAATAAACTGCATTGTTGTACTTTGTCATGTTTCTCAGGTCTTTGTCTGAATTTCTACCAACATGTCATGTTCTCATGTTATTGCTAAGGATTGTCTATTGCATTGGAGTCACACTGGGTTAAATATGTACACTTGGGTTTTAAGGGGTATTTATTATTTTCTTCTTTTTTTGGGTTGTATGGAAGCCCCAAACGCAATTTCATTGTTCTTGACAATGACAATAAATAAATACTACCTCTATACTACCTCTGGTGCAATACCCGGAAAATGCTCAACCAAACGTTGCTTCATGGAGACTCGGCAGTAAAATCGTGAAATGAGAACAACTCAACTGAATTCTTCTGGTAGAATATCGAGGCTGTGTAGTCATGTCATATGTAAATGATAGAATGGGAAAGAAAAAAACTAAATAATGTTAAAAACAAACAAGCCTTTGAATGTGTACCTTGAAAACGTTTAGGTTCCATCCTCCACTGGTTCACCCACCAAGTTTGAAGGCGATCAGATGGTTTTTGAGACAGAAAAGAAACAGATGGAGATATTTCTTCATTTCGAGATTTCAGAAGAAATGCAAATAAAATCTCACAGTTAAATAAGCCAAGTGTTAAATTCTATAAACTCTATAAACACTCAAAATACATGCAAACAGTGCAAGATGATGGGTACACTGCTTTAACACACAAAATATGCACACACACACACACACACACACACACACACACACACACACACACACACACACACACACACACACACACAAACAATGGATCACTATAACGTAACAAGGGTCACAGTGGGAAGCTGTAATATGATTTCCCCTTCGCTCAGTCTGCAGCAGGTGGGCTGCAGAAGAGTCTGATTCTAACAAGCAGCATATGAGTGCTGTCAACTTCACTCACATCATTTAGCGAGCACACACATGCACACATGCAGACATGCACAAACACAAGACAAAAAACCGATGACGCAAATACAATATTTAAACGTGCACAGTACCTTTGCAACAAAACAAACCTTCACCCAGACAGAAACACACTCAGGCAGATGAATAAAGATAATGCAAAAACATGCTGTCACTACTGCAAACTAATAGTTATGTTTACTGTTGGAAGCAAAATTACACTAAATATCAGCTGGATGCCAACAGTATCAAATACCATCTGCAGGTTTAAAAGGTTGCTTTTAGAATCCAACTGATATCATTTTGCTTAAAGAAGCACGATAAAAACTGTCCTAAGTTACTGTAAAAAATCTAATCTATGGCTGAGCATGTCTACATGTGTTCTGTAGGACTACAGGGACAAAATGGAGTCCAGCTACCACAGCTTTGACACCAGGCGACTGTGGAACGGACTGCGCTGCATCACTGACTACAAGAAGGTCAACACAGTCAGTGTTCAGCCCACTGCATCTCTTGCAGACGAACTTAACAACTTCTATGCCCGTTTTGACGCAGACAACAGAGAGCAGATCCTCTACCCTCAGGAGGACAGTGAGGCTGCAACTTTAACTCTGAAAACAGAAGCTGTGAGATGGACCTTTAAAAAGGTAAATCCTCACAAAGCTCCAGGACCGGACGGCATCCCAGGCCGGCTACTCAGAGTGTGTGCAGACGAGCTGGCAGAGGTGTTCACCAACATCTTCAACCTCTCCCTGAGGCAGTCAGTGGTCCCCACGTCCCTCAAAGCATCCACCATCATTCCTGTTCCCAAAAAATCAGTGGTCTCCTGTCTGAATGACCACCGTCCTGTTGCACTGACATCCGTCATCATGAAGTGCCTGGAGCGGCTGGTCAAAGGTCATATCTGCTCCTCCCTCCCTGACACACTGGACCCTCTTCAGTTTGCCTATCGGACAAACAGAGCCACAGAGGATGCCATCGCCCTGGAAACGCACACCACCCTCACTCACCTGGAGAAAGGGAATACATATGCAAGGATGCTCTTCATCGACTACAGCTCGGCATTTAACACCATCATCCCCTCAAAACTTGCCACGAAGCTCGTCGACCTTGGGCTGGGAACACCGATCTGCAGATGGATTCTAAACTTCCTCACAAACAGGCCCCAGGTGGTGAGAGTTGGTAAGCACACCTCCTCATCACTCATCCTAAACACAGGTACGCCACAGGGATGTGTGCTTAGCCCCCTCCTATATTCCCTGTTCACACACGACTGTGTTGCTAAACAAGAGTCCAACATCATCATCAAGTTTGCGGATGACACAACCATCATAGGCCTCATCACAGGCAATGATGAGACGGCCTATAGAGAGGAGGTGATGGCGCTGCACGAGTGGTGCCTGGAAAATAACCTGACTCTCAACATCAGCAAAACTAGAGAGATGATAGTGGACTACCGGAAACGACCAGTCAAAGAACACCAGCCCATCCACATCAACGGTGTCAAGGTCGAAAGGGTCAGCAGCTTCAAGTTCCTTGGAGTCAACATCAATGAGGACTTCTCCTGGACCCTTCACACAGACACTGCTATCAGGAAAGCTCGCCAGCGGCTTTACTTCCTGAGGAGGCTGAGGAAGTTTAGCATGAATGCCAACATCACCTCAAATTTTTACAGGTGTGCAACTGAGATCTTGCTGACGAGCTGCATCACGGTTTGGTACGGAAGCTGCTCTGCCAACAGCTGTAAATCTCTACAGAGGGTGGTGAAGGCAGCAGAGCACATCACTGGCACGAGGCTTCCTGCCATTCAGGACATTTATCT
>NW_005187477.1:1225156-1265692 GCF_000239375.1 Pundamilia nyererei | reverse complement strand
CTCTCTAATATTTTGCTCCTTACTATTTTTCTATTTTCTTTATTATTTTATTTTATTTTACTATTGTGTTATATGTAGTGCCGACGTAGGACAGTTTTCCAATTTCATTGTACTACTGTACTATGTATGACTGTGCAATGACAATAAAAAGTTATCTTATCTTATTACATTTTCTCCTACTGTATCATGCTGCTGAGTGACTGCTGCTCGTCAAACACATTTCATTGCAATGTTGACCCTGTGCTAACTTGCATATGACAAATAAAATTGAAAACTGAAACTGTACCTCTGTCAGAACCTCTTGGTGTCTCAGTGTCTGCTAAACAGTGCAGCGCTCCAGAACATGGACAGCATGACAGCTCTCAACAACCTGTCTTTAAATTTCGGATTCTTACAATGATGATGTGTCACAGTAACATAGCACGTTGGCTCTTGTCAAAAGTGATTATTCTGAAATTATCCCCATCCATCCTGACTGAGCCTAAGTTATTCTGCCAAGAAAAAAGGGAGAAACCTCTGAAAGGTACGCCAAGCTTGTGGGATCATCAAGAAGAGGTTTTAGAGGCTGCCATTCCTCGGACACTTGCTTTTAACAAGTATTACGTGAGAAGCCAATCATTTCAGGGATTTAATTTTATTTACAAAACAACCAAAAGATATTTAATTCTAATAAATACCAAGTGTTGAAAACATCAGGCACATTTTTGAATCCACTGTATATAGTTTAGGTTAACCAGAAACAGCAGAATATCCCCGTATGTGTTCAGGCTCAGCTGTCATACCTGCTGCTGTTCTTTGTCTTCTGTAACACAACTGTGCCTTTTTCCACTTGTCATCCTATCACCTTCTTAAGCAAGGATCATATGATACTTATTATTAGCTACACATGCTCACAGCGATGAATAACAGAAATCTGTCGTGTTGTTTTGTTTACCTCTCTGAACGCCAGACAAGTTGAAACTTGTGAGTTTAGTTTTGTCATTTTAAATAGGCATTAAAAAGGGGATAAAATTATGTTTTTAAATGGACATTTTTTGTCTTACAGGTTTGCATACAGCTGTCAGTATTTGAGCTGGGCTCTGGAGAGTGTAAGTGTTGATTGATACCAGCGTACACAGAAATCCTCACTGCTTCTTAAAGACTCTAGTTTTCAAGGTTATTAAAGTTTTGTATATTTCTTTAATAAAAGGAAAGACTGCTTCATGATCTCACTTGTGGCCTTAGAATAAGTGTTTAAACATCAGAATGGAAAGAATGTGGAGATTGGTGCAATCATCCAGCCTGTTTTCACGACTCATCTCTGCTGACTCATGTCGAGCCTGTCCCAGCTGACACGGTGCAGTAAATGTTTTACACCCTGTACAAGTTACCGATCCATCAACAGGCCATGCACAGAGACACACAACGCTGCACGCTCACACCTGATTTAGAATCACCAATTAACCTAACAAGTATATCTGTGGCTGCAGTAGGAAGTTGGGAAGACCATTAGCTCGTTATTTGAGGTAGTGCCATGTAGGCGAAACGATATAGAGGCGACAAAGTCCACATTAGAGGATGGCAGAGTTATTATGGGCTTCATCGGCTGACTTGCTGCATTTTTAAAAAATATCATTAAACTAAGTTTGGTTTTGTTGTGCATCACCTCTCACTCACTGTTTGGCCAGGTTTAGCTGGGACCACAACTTGTTTTCATACAAAACTTCTGCTTTAGGTTAAAAAAGATGATTCACTTTGAAAGCTGCATTACTTGGATTACCTGGGTGATAAGGACGGTGGGCAGATTCGCAATCACAAAAGGTCACCTACATAATCTAGTATGACTCAGCCCCCAGCTGTCATACAGCGAGAGGGAGGGTACATAGACAACCATGCGCACTCACACCTAACCCAATTTAGAATCACCAATTAACCTAACATTTCACCAGGCGTCCTCCCACAGCTCCAGGGAGAAAATCCACACAGGCACATGAAGGACATCACATAGGAACTTCATACAGAAAGACCCCATCATTAAAAAACCCCATCTCAAAGGACAGTGATCACCTGTCACAGTGCATCCTCATCTGTGGTTTGTCTCATTGGTTTTTTGCTGGGATTGCGTTTGGTCTTCACCAAGCTGACGTGATGCTGGGCTACCACATCGTTCCCCACGTGTGTTGATAAATGTGCGGTTCAGAAGCTACAGAAGTTACTGTGAAATGTAAGAGACCACGTTACAATAATTTGGTTTTGGCTTGGCGTTATTTGTTCCTTTATTTATTTCTGTGTGTAGCCAAAAAATGGAAATGATATGGTACGTTTATATTTTATCCTTTTTGAAAGATCAGTTACTATCGTACAGTTGTTAAGAGTTGGTGCTAAAATCCAGCTGTGTGTGCATGAGGGTGTGTGTGTGCGTGGCCTAAAGGTGATCCATATTATCCGGAGACCAATGAGGATGACCTAGAATTGTGATTATTATGCTCACTAGACACTTAAATAACCAAAGGCCTGAACATTTCTCATTGTTACAGCGACTCCTTGAGACTTCCTGCAGGTCTCTGGAGTGAAGCAGAGCAACCAAGTTTGGAAAGCCAGCGGGGCTGACGATTTGGGAAACAGCAAGCTTTGCACATTTACCAAATAAACATCTCTGTAATAATGAATTCAGGCCAGTGGTCCCATACTACCCGTTATGTAACACGGTGCTGTTTTCTTTGCTTTTCAATAGTAGATGCTGAGATATCGGTAAGATGGATGTCTTAAGTGTAACGGACAAAAAAGGCCACTTTTAAAACACTCAGAAACTTTTCCTGAAGGACACTAAGACAAATTAGCCTGCTGAGGAGAGATGGGGAACGCCTCTTCTCATTACGGCCTTAATTTATTCTTTGGATGTGCAGGAATGAAATAAGATACATGTGCCCGTCATGCGTAAGTGAGTTGTCACTTATCTAATAAAATCACAAGCTCTGCTGTGTTCCAGTCTGCTCGGCTTCTTATTTCCAATCAGACAGGGTTGAAAATGGCTTGGTCGATCTGACTCTGCATGTCTTGGAGGAGGTTCATTAAAAATGTGGCTCCAGATCATCTAAAACCATCATGACTAAAGTTTGGTAAAACAAAAGTGAAAACACCTTCTGCATTCAAATATAGTTTAGTGCTGACAGGTGTGTGTGTGAGCTGAGTGTGCGTTGAGTGTTAGATACCACCTGCAGGTTTGACAGAATAGCTTTTCCCCTTGTTCCCTGCTTTATATGTTTACTGTGACATTTTAAAAGCAATAATATCAGTGAATAAAATATAAAGTTTGTCATATTTTGTCATACTATTTGTTGTTCATTAGGACTTTTTAAAACCACTTCAAATGATCTCAGTGTTGTTACAACAGCTACCAACAGCGAATCAAAGACAGAACTTCCTATTATTTTTAAAGGAACTTCTGGGATCTGCAAGATGCACTGAATTTTCAGTCTCTATTTGTCACATCGGCGTCCTTGATCAGAACCCGTTGGTATCAAGTTTTGGAGATTATTCATAGCTGAGCTTTGACAACTGCCAGAAAAGAAGAGCCATCGTTATTTTATTTCATTTGGGTATCATAAGAAGGATTTTCTGTAAAACCAAAAGTATGGTGTCAAATCTCTTAGTGCACATTTCCTGCTTTGACTAAGATGCAATCTCTGAAGCTGAAAAATGCATGTGCGCTGTTCCCCCAGCTGCTACTTGAGGCACAAGTCCACACAGAGTCCCGTGTTAAAATGCCCAACTTTACAGCATTAAAAGCAGTGTTGAGTGACAGAACATGCAACTGGAACTGATGAGAATCTGCAAGACTCACGTTCATTACTTCAAGTCATTAGCCTGAAGCTTGTCCTACTGAGAGATAATGAGGTGTGTTTTTTATCCTTCTTTTGTTTTTATCGTGGTCATTTTTTATGACTTTGCTAATAAATTTGTCGCTAATCGTGTCACACCACTGTGCTTTTTAAAATGTGGTTTTGTGGTTCCAGAGGACTCCAGTCCAAAGTACCCAATTCCACCTGTGCAGTTTCAATAAACTGGACTATTTATTCGATTAATTAAGGCCTTTTAAATTAAAGCATCACGCAGTATCACGGGGGTAGGAGCACTTTATTAGTCATTTTATAGAACAAAGACTGAAGTTATTAGAACATTCAAAATGCTGCTGGATCTACCTGAGACAGGTGGGGTCTGCCCTGAAACCAAGAGATGATGCTGCTAAACTGAAAATTGCAATAGCTACCATAATTGCAAGTTAATTTGTTGGACATGAGGGAAGCTCCACCTGCTCATGTGACTGTCCAACATTTGGCTGGAAAATCTATTAGAAGAAGGTGTCACCTTTGTGTGCCGTATCTGCCGTGTTAGCCTGTGTTTATCTTTTAGCTGTTTTTAGCTTTCCCACAGCTGTCCTTTGACACTGATTATAGCCATAAAATTTGTCAACAGTATTTACAGGAACAGCCAAAGGGTGGAGAGTGTGAAATTGGTGGTTTCATAATCTCTTCTCTTTGCAGATGATGCGGTTCTACTGGCTTCAATGAACGATGACCTCGAGCTTGGACTAGGTTGGTTTTCAGCGGAGTGTCAATTGGTTGAGATGAGAATTAGCACGGTTAAGTCTGAGCTCATGGTCCTCAGCAAGAAAAAGGTGGAATGCTCTCTCTGGGTTGGGAGGAATGACTTGTTGCTCCCAGTGAAGTTTAAGCATCTCTGGGACTTTTTCACAAGTGAAGGGAAAGTGAAGCGGAAGGCTGACAGACTGGTGCAGCATCTGTATTCATTACAGCGCAGTACTGGTCTGTTGTGGTGAATAGAAGAAGGTTTGAAATCAAAACTATTCATATACCCCCCTGCTAGCAAGCCACAGGTACTGTCCAAAAGAATATGATCACAGATATGAGTGTTGGAAATGAGCTTCCTCCAAAGAATATCTGGGTCTCAGAGTTGAGCTGCTGCTGCTCCACACTGACAGGAGCCAGTTGAGGTGGTTCAGACATCTAACCAGGATCAGTTCCTCCTGGGTGATGCAGGTGATGCCCTGGGGAATACCTCTGGGATGGCCGGTTGTTTGTTTATTTCAGGTATTTTATATTAGGGTCAAAATGACCCAGATTTATTTCACCAAATAAATGCAAGACAGTGTTTATTCAAAATTACAAATTAAGCGATGCTAGAGTGAAAGAGCACTGAATTGGCTTTTAAGTAATAAAAAACTCAAAAGTTCAGATTTTAGTTTTATTAAAAAATGCAAATGAATTGTAACTTTGCAAAAATTATTTTCTCAAAACAACATTAGTCACATAATAATGATTCGTGAGTAAACACATTTTGCTATTATTGCTTTTTATTATTGCAATTGCTTTTTGCATTAAATTATTGTCATGGTGCTCTGGGATCCACTCGGTAGTACATGTATGTTAAGTATGTTGATGATGAAGGTTATCTGGCTCATATCATGACTTCCTGTGCGACTCAGGTTTGTGCTCCTCTTCTGGCGAGAAAAATTCCAGAGTTTTATTTGTATATTACTGTCAATATAAAATTGTACTTAGTAGTCAGTATAAGCTTTTAATGATATAAGTTTGCATATGATAGAATACTGCATGTTGACCTTTTTATGACTTAGACTGTTGTCCCCACTACAAGACTTGTTTTATAAATTCTTTCTCACAGCGATAATAGCTGAACAAGCTGTTATTATTTCACTCCTGCCAGGAAGAGGAGAGCTGGACACTTTTATCTGCACTCCCTAACAAGAAGAGGGGCCACGTCCTTCAGAATCACACACACACACATACACCTACATACGCACATACATAGGCACTAACATTCCTCTTCCTATGAATAGACGTATTCACTGTTGTATTATTTTTGTATATAAATAAAGACAAGCGCAGGAACAGAGCGCACATCACAGGGCCCCCACTCTGGTGTGAGCGTTCTGATCGCCCTTGCAAGTAAAAGCTGCAGCGTCTGTGTGTTTCTACCTTTAGATTCTTAGCTGAAGAAGTGTCTTTAGAATAAATCTCTTGACAATTACTCACCACTAATCAGCCAGTATGGGTGCCCGGGCATAACCAGACTTGCTTGTGTTAACTGAGAAGCGTAGTGGTTACAGTCGCAGCTGCTACGTCCATCTTTTACACTGTTTATGACTTTGGTACATTGAAAGAGCTGCTATGGAAAAAGTCGTCATGAACAGTGTAACTACCTGACAGAAAATGATAATGAATCCACTTTTTTGCACAGATGTGGCCTTTTAAAGACATGTGGTCCTAAACTTTTGATCAGCTGTAAAACAGCCTGTTTCAATTTAAGCGTTGTTTGCAAAATAAATTGCACGCTCAAAAAAATGCTTGGTCTCACTCCCATTTCTTCTTGTTGCATATTGAAGCCCTACTTGGAACCTTGTTAAGATCCAATAATGCAAAATATGATGTTTGTCATTTTTCAAGTGGCCTTAAACGTTTGGTCATGACTCTATAAACCCTAATGAAGAGCCAAGTGTGCCACAGGAACCCGGGTACTCATCTACATCTACGACCCGTAAAAAAACGAACTCAGTGAAAACACATGTGCATTTAGGTCAAATGAAACAACAGAGCTTCCATGTAACATGATTGCATGACAATGAGCACAACAGGAAGTGTGTTAGATATTCATAAACTTTGAAGCTGATAGAAATGTCTCACAAATCATTTACATTTAGCTCGAGCAGCACCTTTGATCCAGGCTGTTTGCAGTAATGATTTGTGGGCTCCCCTCTGCTGCTGACTGCTTTGTTTAACAAGTGGCATTTGGCATCCAGAATGACTTGTATATTGATGGAGCGATCTTGTTTTTGGCTGAACAAATGGAATTGGATCTGGGGGAGGAGACCTTGATGTGCAATCTGCTGCTCTGGAGACATTTAGAAACCAGCAACTGCAGGAAAATGATGGTTAATTTGCATTAGATGTGCTAAAGTGTAGTTTATAGATGATGTGGCTTTATAGATAAAATGATAGAAAGCTCACAGAAGTATCCTGACCTAAACACTCAGCTCTCTGTGAAACACTGCTACAATCTTCATGTCCACCTGAAGGCTTCTCTGGCTGAAAAATCACAAAATGTGGACGGTACAGAGTTTGACAGGTATGTCTTTAAATGACATGCCAACCATTCGTCTTTCTCAAGTAAAAGCTCAGTAAAAGTACGCTTCGCTATCCCATAATCACAGAGACCATAACACTTGGAAGATGTTTGTTGTGCAGTTTGTCATTTTCAAAACTTTGTTAAAAACCACTGAATAATTAACTATATTACATAATCCACTTACTTAACCTAAGGCTCAGCCGGGTGGATAAACGAGTGATTCTAAAGTGGCTGCAGGTGTGAATGTGAGTGGTTGCTGTTAGCCCTCTGACACACTGGGGACCTGCTCAGGTTTATCCCTGCCTCTCGCCCTATGATAGGCAGAGCCTTCAAGCTAACCACGAATCTGAACTGGTTAAATGGAAGAACTTTGGATTGATGGATGTAAGACTGTAATTGTTTTGATATTAACATCCAAGTTACACAGAAGCACAGCTGCATCACAGCAAGAAGGTCCTGAATTCAATGCCACCAGGATCTTTCACGTTCTCCTTGGGTTTGTGTGGGGTCTGTCCACAGTCCAAAGACATGCAGTTAGTGGGGTTAGGTGTGAATGGTTGTCTGTCTCTGTGTTAGCCCTGTGACAGACTGGCGACCTGTCCAGGGTGTAGCTCGCCTCTCGCCCTAAGGCAGCCAGCAAAGGCTCCAGCCCCCCGTGACCCTGAATTGGATGAAAATGGATGGATGGAAGTTACAGAGGCAACAAATACAGCTGAATGTTGTCTTCAGAGAGCTGCAGAGTCAGGAAAGAAATGTCTGTTTCTTTCTCCGTGACTCTGAGTTACTGACTTTTAAACCTTGTTAGACTGAAGGCATACCAGTATAAATACTGCATAAAAGTCCACACGGGAACATTTTAGTGAGACCTTAAGTGCGTTAGCAGTAAATGTCATGATAAGCTGTGTGGCAGGCCAGGTTAGGACCCAAGCACTGGACTCGGAGACAGAAAGTTTAACTAAAGGCAGCAGCCTTATTGCTGGAAAATACAGTGACCGAATACAGTGACAGTGACACGGTGACCGAATCTATAAGCTAGAACTACAAATATAACAGGAGCAGAACACAATCAAGAGAACCAAAACCATGACTGACGCCAAACCAAGGAATATAAACAAAACAAAATAAAAAAAACTCGAACACTGGGTCACCAGACCGTGACAAAATCAGAGCACATCCATGTGCTGCACAGCAAAAAAAAAAAAAAAAAACAGTTTGGAAATAAGATTCCAACATTTTCAAAGCCAGACCATTGTCACATGTCAGACAGATTTCCCAGTTTACCCGATGAATATGTGTGTATTTATCATCTTTTATAATTCCCTCTCTCTTTTATAAACTGACGCATATTGATCCAAATCAATTTCATGCACTTTGGGTTTTGCGTTTTTTTAATTCAAAGGAGACGACTCGTCTTTAATTTCAGCTAACATGCTGTGCAGAAGAATCATGTTAGAAAAAAAAAGCAGAATGATGCAAGAGTAATTAATGCTTGTCTCCTAACCATGGGAACAAACAACAATGGGAGAACAGGGTCATCCCACGCTGGTCCCACGATTCAGTGTCAGGAAGCTTTAAGCGTAGACTCACGTTAACAGGAAGTGACTACACTGAATTATATCTAGGATTTCAGACTAAAGGTGGGAGGGTAGTGGGATGTAAAGTTAAACACCTCCAGAGGGCTCAACAAAAAGTTGTTGCATCAGCACCACCCACCTCCACATCACAGCAGAATGGGAGAAAACAGAGTGGGCACCTCTGGATGTGTTGAGGTAATCAGGACTCTTCTCATCAATGACAGTCTGATTCGTTGTCTTCCTGTCTGTGGCCAGGAGGTCTGCTGCCTATAATGTGATGCCAGTGCTTTTCTCTGCCTCTTTTTCAAATAACTGAAAGGATGCTGCGTATTATTATTATTATTATTATTATTATTATGGTTATTTTAACAGGTAATAAGCTGAATCAGTTTTCTACCAATGATATGAGAATGCATCATTTCTTTCAACAAAATCCCATCAAATAAAACGACCTCTTATTTATTATAATGTATGAATTTGTCCTTTTTGATCTGATGCTGATGTTTTTAGTGGAGATTGGAAAGTTGCTGAATAAGTAAATTAAAGTAGATTATTGCATAAACGGCTCTACTCACGTAATGCATCACAAGATTCACACCTACAGCCAATGTAGAATCACCAGTTATGCTAGCTCCGTTAGCGCTAGTGCTAACCTCTGTTCCACCATGCTGCTCCTGTTGATCAAATGTTTTTATACCAGCATTTCTTTCTCTGTCAGAAACCACCGACGGTTTTTGCTGTCACACCACGACCAGTTTGACCAGTGAGATAATCTTGATGTTTCAACCATGTTTGATGGTTTGGTGGCTGTTACAAAATAAAGCTGCATGAATGAGGGGACAACTTTGCCTGTATGTTGGTACCAGGGCAGGAAATGAGAGGAACCCAGGACAAATCCAATGTGATCAGACTAAATGTTTCTGCTGTGAAAAGAGGCTACAGCTTGGCTAAGCTAAAGTTTATTTGGTGTTACTTACACACTCACATTGAAGGCTTTTACTCGGTTTAATCAGCTTTTCTTAAGAAAAAAAGAAGAAAAATGTCACATTTCTACCTATTAAGTCATTTGTAACAGAAAATGTTAGAAGACTGTTTGTAGTGTGACCATGAAAGCCCACAGAGACAGAGCAAGGTCTTCTAATCAGGAGGTCAATAGTAAGTGGTTTGTGTTTTGTGTGTTTTGTCCATCAGCAAGATGCTGACCTCCAAACTGTTATGTAGATTAACAAATGCTTAAAGGCACAGAATAGCGTGGTCTGTGAATGTGTGCGAGAATGAATAGTCTTCACCATGAAATTGAAAAATAAGAAAGACCAAGTGGCTGACTTTGAGCTTCGAGGAAGACCTTTGTGGCTAATCTAGTTTCATTAATGAATTAACAGTCCAACTAACAACACAGGAACTCCAGCAACACTTAATGGTAAAGAGGAACAACTTTATTACCTGACCAACGTGTGCAGCATGTGACCCTCATCAGGGTCATAATAACATATAAACCAATTTGTGTTGAAATAAAGTATAGGAAACAGAAAAAAAATTCAAATGAACCAATCACACCTTCATAGGTAAACCAGCTGACATATAACAGGTTGGTATTGGTTAATAGGTTAATTGGTTAAGACACAGCCCAAGTGAAACTGGACTAGACCATTAAGGATAAAAACAGGGGGGGGACCACAATCCCCACCTATCTTAACATAATGCATGCGAGAACAACACAAACAGAAAGAATGTTGGAATAATACAGAAAAGAAAAAAATTAAAGTCAGTACATCAGTGTGATTGGGGAACAAGAAGACACCATATATGGAACCACATTTGTGAAAAGGTCCTCATTTATGTCTCTAGGATGCGGACTCATAAAACGAGTTGTCTCGAATGTTTCTCTTTTTTGCTGATAACATAAATAAATAAATAAACATAACCCAGCAAAAATAAGGGACACGGCAAAATAACAGGTTAGAAGTGATAAAATCATTGATAGAAAAATCCTCATTCATACTTCTAGCATGTAAACTCTTAAAACGGAGTATCCAAATTTATTCTCGTTTTTTCCGGATAGAATTACTATCACCACCTCTTTGGCTGACTTTAATGGCTTTAAAGGTGAATTATGGTGTTTATCATTGCAACAGGACTGGTTAGATCGTTTCTGTGTTCATTAATTCAATCTTTCAGAGGGTGGGATTTTTCTCCTATATATAT
Organism: Pundamilia nyererei; assembly: GCF_000239375.1. Taxonomy (NCBI): domain Eukaryota; kingdom Metazoa; phylum Chordata; class Actinopteri; order Cichliformes; family Cichlidae; genus Pundamilia; species Pundamilia nyererei. The sequence continues at coordinate 1,254,770 of NW_005187477.1, read as the reverse complement.
TGTATTGCATGGTCACTGCATCATGTAGGTTACAGTAGATTTTTAGTTTGCGTGTAATAAAGCTCTTAATGGCAATGGTTTGTCACTGATAGGATCTTTGAATAATTTTACGGTGCATTGACAATTCCCATTCAACACACATATATGGGGCCCAAATAGGGAGTAGCAGGGCCAATATTTGGGGCCTACTTGGGAAACCCAGCTGGGGTAATTTTGCTAATTTTGTCCTCAGTTTTCATAGTGGCCCTAAATGTGTTTGCCCAGATGGAATAATGATGGGACCCAGATGGGCCCCAAATCAGGCCCAGCTAAAAAATGAGTGTGGGGCCCAGATGGGTAGAAGCGGGTCCGGTGGTTGGGGCCCACTTGGGTTACCCACCTGGAACCCAGCAACTTTTGTCCTCAGTTTCCATGATGGCCCCAAATGTGTTTTCCCAGATAGGTTAGTGATGAGCCGATGACCCACATTTAAAATGAGGTTATGGCTTATCAGGGTTTTATCTGAAGTATCAGGGTCCTGGGAAGCTCTAACAAGCCTATCTCTAATATTTTTTCCTCTCCTGTAGCTTATCATAGGTGGTTCTTTGAAGGTCCCTAATAAGGTCCTAATGTTTTCAAATTATGTCTTTCATGTTGCTGGTTTTTGGTGTGAAGGTTGTACAAAAGACAAGGTTAGGTTTAAGTTTGGGAGATTTCTTAGTTTCCTGCTTACAGAATTCACCTTCTGTTCTGCAGATCTTAACCAGTCCTCTCTGTTTTTCTTTAAATTTGTTCGACATCTCTTCTTTACCATCATTGTATTTCTCTGGAATTTCACAAAAACGTTTGAGTCTAATCAGTTGGCTTACAGGTTGGCTTTTTTTGAGGTGGTTCGGATGGAAACTTGTGGTATGAAGTAATGTATTTCGGATTAACAGTCTGTCAACAAAAGGCTTGAATGGATCATGTCTGGGCTCCAGCGAGCATTGTGCCCCATCGGTGGTTCAGTGTTGGCTTTAGGCAGGCTGATTTTCAATAAAGTTTCACACTGACTGTGTGTGTGTGTGTGTGTGTGTGTGTGTGTGTGTGTGTGTGTGTGTGTGTGTGTGTGTGTGGCTGCAGTGTTGGGTCCTGAGAAAGCCTGTCCTGGGAGTCCTGAGAGAGATCTGACTGATCAAACTGTTTAAGGAGAAACTATGTCCATCAGTATATTTCATACATTATTTTTAATAGATAGTCATCTCAGTCTGTGCGGAGAGACTGGTCTGAAGATTGTATTATCACAGAAATCAATAGGTATATGCATTCAGACACACACACACACACACACACACACACACACACACACTGCTGATGGTTCCTATCGGGTCTGTCTGCCCCTCAGTAAATACTGTTTCTCATAAATAAGAAAATTATGAGCTTCAATAAATCTGCACATAAAATGTTTTTCATATAAGGGTGGAACTCTGCAGAGGAGCCGCACTCACACACTCTCACAGACACACTCTTACACACTTTCAGTAGGATGCACATCTGCAAAGAAATGAAAAACACTTCACAAACAGCACACACACACACGTGCACACCATTAGCTCTCTGTGACTTTCCATTTGTTTGAATTCATTTGTGTTAGTGCCCTGCAGCATCTGTTTACTTTGCACTGAAAGTGCATCAAATGAAAAAAAATGTATAATTCATGGCATTTGTAGAAAGCAATTGACAGAAATTCTTCAGTGGCCCTCAGAGTCCTGAGGTCAGTGAGTCAGAGCTGCTGCTACAGATCAGTGCTTCTTAAAGAGCATATTTTCCCTTTGTGCAATATGTTAGCTTCTGATTGCATCTCTGCCCTTTCCTTGTCTTACAGCTCAGTCATCCCCCAACTGACACCAGTTAAATTTGGACTGAAATAAACATATTTTAAGGGTAAAACATTAGTCAATTTCTACTATTCACTATCAGTGAGACCACTGGACAAACTGAACAACAGAATATACTCGTTTGTTACACACTGTTTAAGTTCTGGTTTCTTTGGTGATATCAGGCGTCAAACTAATACAGCTTTGTTTTATAGCAAGACAAACGTGCGCGGCCACATGCCTGACATAATTTATTGTGCTGCGTTAATAAGAAAATCAATAATTCACACAAGGATTGGGAGAAAAAATGTTTTGTAAACGGTTTTTGTGAATTTGCTGCATTAATATATAAATGCAATATCAATACATATGTTAAAAAGACCTTTAAAGCTCAGAGGATTTGGGTTTTTGTTCCTCTGATATCTCAATAAGTTAGTTAAATGTAAATGACTGCGTGCTTCTGTGTCTGTTTCTTGGGCACACTGTGGACAGCAGAGCACATACAGTAAGAAATATCAGAACTGCTTAATGAAAAGCTTCTGCTTACTACTTTCTTTGTCCCCCTTCCTAAGCTAAATTTATCTGTCGAGGTGTTTTTGCTGAGCACGCAGCACCGCTGTGCCTCAACTTTACACAGTTTCACACATCAACACCTGCTGCACAGATAACTGGGAAGGTACCAGGAGGAGGATGATGAAGTGCTTTGGTAAGGGTAACCCTGGAGGTGGAGGAGATGAAGCTGTGATTTAGCCAACCTCCCTAAACAAACAACAGCCTTCTATTTATTATATTGTGTGTGTGTGTGTGTGTGTGTGTGTGTGTACTTTATCCTTTACATTATGTACACAGCATGCAGCAAGCTACCCAGAGCAGTTGCTCCACTGCTTTAATAGCAATCTTTAGTAATCTGACACCAGGGGTTCATTGCACCGAATCTGTAACATGAGTTGATTTCATATACTTTTATTGTTATATGTCACACTTCACCCAAACATGAATCTGTGAGCATAGAACTCACAGAGTGGCAGGTTTTATTCTTTGCTATTTCTGGAAAATGGCCGTGATTTTTCAAACAAGACCTCCTTAAAAAATTAGCCCGAAAATTGTTTAATAATACAACATTTTGTTGTTGTGGTCCAGATTCATTAAAAATCTTTCATCATCCACCTGTTTGCCTCCTTCAGGAAAGCTTTAATAATAAAACACATAATTAATAGTAACTTCTACTTGTATAGTGAAAAAGCACACAGCTATAAATTGCTTCCCGGTTTGGATAAAACCACAGATTAAGGACAAGTGAACGTGTCCAAACATAAAAACAGAGAAACACGTTATCTCACGTTAATTTATGCTTGAACACTTCCATACAAGAGCCAATGATCTACAAACGAATGTGGAACTCTGACTGTTATTGTTGTTTTTCACACACATTTTTGTCTGATAATCAAGTTGCTTTTTAAATGGTTTGTTTAATCTTCGAATCGGAGGAATATTCTCGTCTCATTGGGAATCGCACATCAATTTACAGTTGTTGGGTTTTTGTTAGCAAAATATTTGTACTTTTAGCACTATATGCTAAACACTTTCAGAATAGCTTTGTTTCATAATTAAATATGATGTTGCAAATCAGACTGACAAAAGGGCATCTCATTTTTTGTGTTCTTGAATTTTCTCTGCTGCGCATCTGATCTGCTTCACACTCGGTGGGGGTTTCATGAGGACCTGAGGAGGTGTGATGTCAAGTGTGAGTTGTTCTCATAATTTAGCAGATTTCTTTCTATTAACCCTAATTCCTTCCCTACCAACACTTGAGGATTGAGTTAATGTGGTTTTTGAGATATTTTGAAATGGAAAAATTGACATTCTCCTTAAAAGTTCGAAAAGACAAATTCTACAAAATATGGAATAAATGGATTTGCTTTGTATCCCCCCTCTGCCCTGACTTTGGGTAACACCAGCCCTGAATAGGTGTTCTTCCCATGTACTGTACAGCATCAGTTTGACCCTCTACTTCACAATACGTACTGAATGTACTTTATGTAAATAGGTTAAACATGCTGCATTATGTACACACTGTCAAGCCACCGAGTTCACATTTTGTTATCTGAATGAAAAACAAAAGGACTAAGAAAAAGTTTTTTGACTAAATCATAATTTTCAATAAAAATATAATAAAAAATAACCCTAATCCCCCATGGTTGCTTACTGTACAGATAATGACATAAAAACATAACATAAAACAATAGTAGACACACACACACACACACACACACACACACACACACACACACACAGAGAGCTTAATATTCTGATTCTCATCAGATTAAATTCTCCTGAGCAATTCAATAACTGCTATCCTGAACAGGAAGGACATCTGTTTACTAGGTGCTGAAAACCCATGTAGCAGAGATAACAGCCCTCTGGGAAGACAAATGCAGGCTTGGCTTGGATGCAGCTGCTCGGCCATGGAAACCCATTCCTCGAGCTCTCTACATACTGTTCTGCAGAAAATTGGTGGCCTCTGCGCACCACAGCGTCTGCTGACCTTCGGTCTCTGTGGTTTCATGTGGCCTAGCACTTTGTGGCTTAGTTGCTGTCATTCCTAATCACTTCCACTTTGTTATAACAGTCACTGTGGAATATTTAGTGAGACATTCCCATTCTGTTACAAGCGTTTGTAGAAGCACTCCGCAGCCTAGGTGCTTGATTGTGCACAGTAAGGGAGGGAACACCTGAATTCAGTGGTTTGGGCACTTTTGGCAATAGTGTAGCTGACCAAAACCCCCCAACACTTTAATCTCAGTGGGGGGAAAGTGTGCATTTGGATGATCGATTCTCGACAACCTGGAATTTGCCTGGTCTGCACATCTGCATTTAGAAGGGGAGCTGCACCAGCCATGCTGATTCTGATCAGATGTGCATGAGCTGTACTTGATCCAATTCATTTTACACTATTTAGGACAAATGAGTTCGGGTTACAAAGCACAGCATTGTTTTTTAACTGTATCAAATCATCATATATAATTCACTATTTTCTCTAATAGTATTCTCTTGGGTCATTAAATCTCCCCTAGTTAGCTAAGTAGCTGTGCTGCTGCTGCAGATCGTTGGGCTTAAGAGCCTCATTTCCTCTGTGTGAAACATGCTTTTAGTATTTAGGTCAATGTTACCTCCATCTCACTATCAAAACAAACCTGTTCATCTCTCTCCGTGGATTCTCTTCTTCACATTCGGCCATGCAAATGCATTCAGGAGCTCATACACACACCTAACAACATGCGCAGAGTGCGCAAGCTGCAGCACATATACTGTATACCAAAATACACACATGAATGCACACAAACACACAGAGTACATTCTGTTCTGTTCTCCATCCTCTCTGTCACCCAAGCAGCTGCAGACACAAAACACTCTTTCCCTCCTACTCTCTCTCTTTCCTCCTTCTCTCATACGCCATCTCATCGCCTCTCCTTCTGTCTCCCTCTGTCCTCCTCCTCCTCTCCTTGCTTTCTTCCTCTCCTGCCTGTCAGCTGAGCAGCAACGTGAAGCAGCAATCGACACCCACGCTCCCGTCTCTTTTATTGCTTTGTAGAGTGGAGGGAGAGAGAAGGAGAGGCATCACAGATAATTCAGAGTGAGGGAGAGAGGATGAGAGGGAAGAAGAGCACAAATATCGCCAGCAGGCACTAATTACACAGACGAGATTTGACAGCCAACACAATCCATACAGCATCCACATACAAAAGACAGATCCATAGATAGATAGAAAAACTGGATCTCTGCTGGCATGGGTTTGTGTTCTTGGGCTCAAGTTAAAGAATACATACATTAATATCCTGTGGATGCTATTTCTTTTGTTTTAGTCTTTTGTCTTTTGTTACCTGCCGTTTTCCCCACAGAATATGTACAACATTTACATTCTTCCTTTTACATCTTCTTGTTTCTTACCAGCTAGCGTCCGGTTTTGTCTAATAAATTATTCAAAACAAGCGAAAGTAATACATGAACACGGGGATGTTACCATCAAGTAATCAGGTACTTTTCCTTATAAAGGTGGCAGCTATGAAAATAGCCTAATTTTGAACTGGCCAGTTTACTTAGCGCTGAAATGTTCCATAGCTGAGGGTAACACAAATTTGTTTTACTAAACTCAACAGGAGATTTTTACTGGTCCCAAACCAATTCAGCACTTTTGTAATGAACTGGAATGCTGGTCTTAGAGTTGTAGTGACTCAGTGACACCTTTGTGACTGAATGGGAGCAAATCCCAGTGGATATGTTCCAAACTCTAATGAAAAGGGTGCAACCAGAAGAGCTGGATGGAAGGAAAGATGGATGGAGCCTAGTGTTACTTTCTTTGTGTTGACTGGATTTAGCAGTGGATGGTTGTCTGTCTCTCAGTCCAGGGTAAACTCTAACTTTCACTCATTTTCAGCTAAGACATCGAAGCCCGGTGGGCCGATGGCCAGTCCAGCTATGCCACCAGCTATTCCAAACAGCATTCTTACCCAAACATGAAATGCCACTTTGGGTTAAACTGAAACTAAGAAAAGACAAGGAGTCTGCTGAATGTCATTAGTCTTTCTAGTCCTTCTTGTGCACTCATTTCTTGTGCATATACATTCAGTTAAAAACACCGTTCCTACTCATTAAAGATTCATCTGCGCTTCTGGTACAGAAAACAAATATCACCATTTTCTTCTGCTTATCCACTCCAGGGTCACGGGGGAACTGGAAACCATCCCAGCTGTCGAAGGGTGAGAGATGGAGTCACCAGTCTATCACAAGGCTAACATAGAGAGGTAGACAGCCATTCACACTCACATTCACACCTAATGGCAATGTAGAATCACCACTTAACCTAGCATGCATGTCTTTGGATCGTGGGAGGAAGTCAGAGTCGGCAGTGAGAGACATGCTGAACAGAGAAAGGCCCGAGTTATCAGAACCTTGTTTTTTTTAAGACAAAGGGGTTTTAATTCAGTAGCCAGGTTTCATGTTATTTGTGTTGTTTTAAGTTGTTGAATTAAAAATAACATTTAGAACAAAATGTGCATTTGGTTTGATCGAATGCAATTTAGGTGTATGTAGAGAAACAGAAACACATGTAAAATGTCAGGTGTTGCTGTGTGGATGTGGAGAAGAGGGGACGCAAACGCTGGACTCGTGGTGAGGATTAAGGATGTTTATTGGAGTGGAGGGTGAAAGGATGAACAGAACAGGGCAGGCTGACTGAACTGAACTGAAAGGAAAACACGGAATAGACACACAGCAGTGCTGATTTTCTAACACTGGAAAATAACTCAAAATGTTAGAAATAATCCAGTGTTAGAAAATCAGCACTGCTCAGTGTTAGTCTTTGTTAATCTTCAAAACTGACTAGGTTACTTTTAAACATATAACACTGTCAAAAGTGTTAATTTAACACTCAACAGTGTTGTATTTAACACTCAGAGCAGTGGACCCATATAGACACGCTCTAGTGTTAATTTAACACTGGAGATTTTGCTGTGCAGCAGTGACAACATCAATGACGCAACAATGAACTGGTGAAACTGAGGAACTTAAATACACAGGCTGGATGATGACGGCAATTGGAAACATTTGAGTACACAGCTGAACTTAGTCTAACTAATGATGCATGAAATGAACTGGAACATAATACACGGGTAGAAAGGCTGACACAGAAACCTGGAAGTGAAAAACATGGATGTGGAAAACAAACTGAACATGACAAAACTAAAACTAAAACGAAACCTGACATTAAAAAAACAACAACACTCAGATGTTATACTGACCCTAACCCAACCCTGTACCTCATGACCTTAGAGTTCTAATATTATGTTTTACTCTATTATAAAACTATTAAAAATAATATGTTATTATAATATAATTATATATGGTAGCATCCCCCATTCTTTCAGAAAACAGACTTCAGCCTTCAGGTTGAGACATTCTTAAGCCATTATGCATCCACTGCTGTATCAAAGTACACATTATGCTGGTTTGTTCATGGGGTCGTGAAGGCCATCACAAACCTTTCAGTTTGACAACTTGAGACATTTGATTGTGAGTTTCAGGGTGAGCTTAACATCATTACCTTGTTTTAAAAGCCATCCTCTCTAATCTTTAGCTTCATAAAGATGGTGTGAGGTTTGCTTGCAGATTGCTGGTAAGTGATTGAATTAATTCTTCCCTCTATCAGTGAAACGTTCCCTGTGCAACCTCATCTCAAAGCATGATCGATCCAGCCGCAGTGCTTAACAGCTGAAGGTTTTATTTTAAAGAAACGCCGCATTGTTTCTTAAATCCAAATGTACTTGTGTTCATCGTGCTGTCAGTCTGCAATATTTGTTTCAAAAAGGCATCAGCTGCAAACTCATGATGCTTCATTCTGATACTTATAATTTGTGATGCTCATATTTGTTTCTCAAATGGCCAATTTTAGTTAGATGTACGATGGAAAGGAGGCTCTTTTATTCAGTTACCGATTTACTGTTACAAAAGTTTAGTTCATAAACTTCTCGAGGTCATTTTAGGTCACATGTAGGATTTCAGTTCAAAATATGAGACTCACTGTTGGACAATCTGTCGGCATATCATGTTTCATTAGATATATGTGATGTACTCACTAAGATGTGCTCACCCTTCAACAAAGCACTCTTCCAAACAGGTTAAGTGTGTTGTCATAGTCGTACATAACTAAGAGGCAGACTGTATGTAGGTCTATCATCTACCATGTGGCCAACAACGTGGATGAAAGATAGTGAGACAGAAGTAGTAGCCTAACCCTGACCTGCCCGCTGGGAAGTCAAACCAAGGACAGCATCACCCATCTGAATCCAGAACTAAGCACTAAAAGGTTCACAGGCTTTCAGAGTGTGAAGATAAAACACATTGTTACCATATATAGAGCATACAATGCACTGGCAACATATTCAGTATCCAGTGACTGGAAAATTAAACAAGTAAACAACCATTAAAAAAAAAAAAAACATGTTGGGCAGAAAAACATTAATGAATTATGTATACGGGGGGGGGGGGGGGGTGCTCTTCTTTTTGCAGATGATGCTCTCCTGTCTTGATCACACAATGCTTTATGATGCGCACAGTGACAATTCTGGACTGCATGTAAAACAAATGTGAATGAGAGTCAGTGCCTCCATGTTGCAGTCTGCTTGCACAGCATAACTAGGGGGCGATCGTGGCTCAAGAGTTGGGAGTTCGCCTTGTAATCGGAAGGTTGCCGGTTCGAGCCCCGGCTTGGACAGTCTCAGTCGTTGTGTCCTTGGGCGAGACACTTCACCCGTTACCTACTGGTGGTGGTCAGAGGGCCAGTGTCCGGCAGCCTCGCCTCTGTCAGTGCGCCCCAGGGCGGCTGTGGCTACAATGTAGCTGCCATCACCAGTGTGTGAATGGGTGGATGACTGGACGTGTAAAGCCCTTTGGGGTCCTTAGGGACTAGTAAAGCGCTATACAAATACAAGCCATTTAACTATGCAGTAGCTGTGAGCACAGATGCTTCTCCCATGCTGTGTAAGCCAGTATAGTTCAGATTGGCTGCTCCTCTTAAACAGAAGGTTTCTGTAGGATGGCCTAAAGAAAGAGGAGCTAAAACAGTTTGTTTTACACAGATGTTTAACAGCTGCTGAACCAGGGAGTCGTGTAAGGCTACTCTAGCAGACACCAGAAATAAAAATACGGAGCTGGAAATGATCATAGTAGGTCCCCTTTAAGTGAATCCATTCTTCCCTTCACCAGTGAAAAATTCCTTCTGCTTCTGGTTTGGAGCACACAGAGTGTAAACCACATTGTGGTTAGCAGCTCGGTGTGAAATAGAGTCAGCACTTCCATGTATGAGGATATGTTACTCTGCATGGAGATGAAGTAATTCCTTTGGGTTACTGTGGGTCTCATCTTCTCTCATGTAGAAGAGAAGCTTTCTTAGAGGGGATGCACAGCCTGAAGACTCGTACTGGTGGCCTCAGCTGGGACAGTAACGGTACTTAAAGAATCAAAGGCTTTGATTAAAGCTGAACGTGCTGTTAAATGAAAGTATTTATCTATTCTGAGTTTTGGTCCAGTACGATTAACCATAACTGTGAGCTCATCTCCTTGTTGCTGCACAAGAACACAAACATCTTGCTCCCTTCCATAAAAAGCTTCCATTACTGTCATATGTAGGGTTGCATCATTTTACAATCCAGCAGCTCACTGTTTTGTATTTTATAGGCTGTATTTATTAAGATGATCAGCTGCAGGGTAAAAATATATATTTACAATTTGTGGGTAAAAACACAAAAGTATGACATCTGTATATTTAATTTCTTCTCACATTGTGCTGGTAATTCACAGTGGTGTTAAATTCAGCAGCTGGCTCTAACAAAACAATGAACAGATGCTGAATCTGTACCAAATGTCATGTTTAATTGACAATGCTTTAAAAATCATTGACAGTTCTGAAACAAAGACGTCACATTTCGTTAAAAGCCTGATGTCCCAACTCGTCTCCCCTAGTGGCTCCTCCTCAGGTGGGATGTGTTTGTATGGATAATAGCAAACACTGACATACATTTTTTGCACGCAGCGATGAATTTTGTTCACTCAAATTTAGCTTTTCTTCGCTCAAAATAAATTTCTCCTCAAAATGCAACACTTGCACCTGCAGTTTTTTTTTACGTGCGCTCAAATTTTTTTTACGTGCGCTCAGAATAGTGGCACAAAAATAACGCCATAAGTTACCTCATCCTAAAATTTGCCTTTGTGCTCTATTTGAAGTGTTTCTCAACCTTCTGGAGCAGGGGTGGGCAATTCCAGGCCCAGAGGGCCGGTGTCCTGCAGGTTTTAGATCTCACCTTGGGTCGACACACATGATTAGTTTGTTACCAGGCTTCTGGAGAACTTCAGGACATGTTGAGGAGCTAATTTAGCCATTTAAATCAGCTGTGTTGGTTCAAGGACACATCTAAAACCCGCAGGGACACCGGCCCTTGGGGCCTGGAATTGCCCATCCCTGTTCTGGAGCAATGGCACATATTTCACATTAGAAAAATCACACGGCACACCACCAAACAAAAATGTCATGCCCTGCACACCAGGCATAGCGGACTTGGCTCTGTTTGTCCCCAGTATACCTTTTTTGCTTTCTTCCGACCGCCTTCATCTGGGTCGGAGTTTTCTCCAGGACCAGGTCAGACTGACTACGTTTTCTTTTCAAATATTCATCTATTGCTATTACACGCTGTGTCGTCTCACTCACAGCATGACTATTATGTCATTTCTTCTTCGTCTTCTTCTGCTGTACTGGCAGTTGGTAACCCATTTAATTAGAGCAGATATCTTTACTGCCCTCTTGTGGCAGGGCTTGTAATTGTTCTGACCATTACTCACGGCGATCGCTTAGAGCAGCGGTCCCCAACCCCCGGGCCAGGTACAGGTCCGTGGGTCGTTTGGTACCGGGCCACGAGAGTTGAGGTTTCGGTGTGAAATTTATGGTTTTCAGGGTTTTTTTTATTGTTAGCTCGGTTTCCCTCTTTTCCCGTGTTGTAGTTGTGTGTCTTATTTTGAAAGATATATTTACGCGTTACCATAGTGACCAGAGAGCATTACAGGACAGAGAGGAGGATGTTACTCTCAAAGTTGTTGGCACATTTCAGGAGGACGCTGCTAATAAAGTTACACAATTACAAAGTGAATTCGCATTTATTAATAAATTTACAAAATTCCAGTTTTTGTCTTGGTCGTGTCATTTTATTTTGTTGTATTTATCCGCGACACAGTTAAGGCCGGTCCATGAAAATATTGTCTTAAATTGAACCGGCCTGTGGCGCAAAAAAGGTTGTGGACCGCTGGCTTAGAGTACTAATCAGGTGGAACCAGACAATCTTCCACGGCACACCTGCTCATTTCTAATAGCACACCTATGTGCCGCAGCTCAAGGAAACACTGCTCTGTTTTGTTTCTCTGTGTCATTCTTTATGTCAAGACCAGAATGAGGGCTTGACTTTGATCTTTTACCAAAAGGAATAACCTAAAATAGGGATCATCAACTGCATTTGCAGACACTGTGAGGGTCAGATACTCAGAATAAATCTTATCTCTTAGCCTTTGTCAGTGTTAACAGACTCACACTACCTTTGCTGCAGCACGCCACTAGAGGGCGCTTGCGATATCTTAGGCTTCATATTTGTGAGGCTGTCAAGTTATCCACCACTGACACACGCAATATTGTAGTTTGTTGGGTACACTGGCAGGAGAATGGCCTTCGGAATATATTTCAAGCATGAAAAAGTTGTGAAAAAAACTAGATGAAATTAGCAAAAATAAATGTTGAATGAGCGATGTTTTTTCCTCACTGGGTTCTACCTCAATTCAGTAATTTCCTGGGTCCCGGATGGAAAGCTCTGGCAGGCTGAATGTGCCCGCAGGCCACCAGTTGACATTCACTGCTCCAGAATCACGGTCAGTGTTGCTATCGCTGCTGTTGGCAGTGTGGCAAGAATTGTTAATTGTTCAGATATTAACTGGAAGTGAAAACTCAGACTCAAAAACTCGTCGATGGCAGATGGCTTGTCGAGTTGGTGTAAAAAATGTTAAGACTGGCAAAGAATTCCCCGACGACAGTAACAAGAAAAGGAAATGTTCATTTACATATTTTAATTGTGTGACCAGAAAAATGTGGACGGATATTTCAACTAAAACAACAACATACACCAAAAGAATTTGAAAACTTACTTCCACTGGGACAAAAGAAAGAGGTTTTTTTCTAAATGTCTAACATTTAACTACCACAACATGTGATTCTGTCATCATTTGTATGAAGTTTTACAAGAAGTACCACTGAAGCACTTTGGTACACCTGTAACCCTAAAGCTGTGCTATAAGAATGCTTTTGACAGCATTTTTTAATAGTTATCCCAGTTAGGACTCAGACTGGGAGGGTTGAGGCTACTTGTCATCACTGGGATGGGTCACCAGATTTTAGACATTGACTGTAAGACCTGATGTGCTGGGTTCAGACTGTCCAACACCAACTCTGACGTGACGGTGGGAAGTCCTCTGCTGTTTATGAATATTGTTACATTTATGAATGACATAATTGCTTGAATGGTTCTGAATTTCTCTCCAGTACGAATCTCTCACATGAGCCCATGGAGCCAAAGTTTTGATCACACTGCTCTTCCTGTAGTTGTCCTTTGCTCTCACCTCGCTGCTATTCGAATGCATGAACTTACCTGCTACTCATCTAGACATTAGCACTAATTGGTGTTAATCATCCCAATAATTAAAATAATAATGCACTAATGGACTTTTGTTTGTTTCTAAAACAGGCAGATCTCTTTATTTACATGAAATGGAGGTCAGCTCATTTGTACCGCAGGAGATTTTTATCCACGAGTCTTTATTCTGCGTCTCTAATGTTGGATAATTGTTGCCATACTAGGCTCTAATGTGTGAGTTTGTTAATGTGTTTATGTCAGGCATGTCAAGACTGATCATAATTTATAGGCATTATGTGCTCGTCTATGCATTTTTACGTAGTTTGTGTTTGTGGGCCACATTTCAGAAGAAAAATGATCACACACAGCCACACAGACTTTTTCTTTTAGCAGTGACATGTCAGTGCAGCCACAACTGCCTGCAGGATTTCATTAGCACTCATTAATTGGATAACTGAGGCTAATTAAGCTATTAATCATTGGCTCATGTAGTCATGTTGGCCACCTCCTCCAATTACCTTCCCTTTTGACTGTCTCGCTTTCTCCATCCCTTCTCTTGAATGTCAACAACCACGCCATCTTGTACTCTGTGAACCGATTATGGTTTTTTGTACAAGGTTCTACTCAAAACATTTTGCCCTGTTTTTTGACACAAAAGCACGGACATGAATCCAAATGCATGCCACATACATCTGGGTCCATAAGTATTTGGGATTATTCTTTCTAAAGCTCTCTATGCCAACGAAGTGGATTTTAAGTCAGAGATTGAACAAACAAAATTGAACAAAATTGGCTGACAAGCAGCTTCTTGGACTGTTATTCCATGACAAATGGACCAGAGCTGATCCCAGGTTCTGAACTTGATTTTTTGTAGCTGTTCACTGAAGCTCCTAATATGAGGTCCAAAGAAATGCTGATGAGATGACAGATGTCCTTATTAGCCTGCAAAAACAAAAGAATCCTAAAGGCATTGAACTAATGTTAGGAGTTCCAAAATCAAATCTAATTAATGGCACATTTAGAAGACCAGGTGGCCTGCAAGACCATACAAGACAACTACTGTGAATGATCACAGAATAGTTTCTTTGGGTGAGAAAAAGACACTAACAGTTTGATGATGGCCTTAAAGCAGCTCTTCAGGTGAGGATGGACACACAGGGTGTGTTTGGTGCATGAAAAGCTGCCCTGTGCTGCTGGACAGGAAGAAAAATCTTAGGAAATAGATTCTAAAGCCTTTTTTATGTCACACCGGATTCCAGCTTGTTGAGCTCTCCACCGTCACACACGTATCAGATGTGTTTCTGCAGTAACATGCTCACATCTGGTTTGACATCAAAGCCCACAATGCTGCTGATATAGGTGGTTGATCAGTTGGTGCTCGCTGAGCAGGTCTGCTGCTTTTGAAGCTTTTGGTCTAACATCGAGGCCCAAAAATGATTTGTGAAGGATATGATCAGTGTAAGCTTGATGCTTCAAATAATAAACTCAAAACAAAGCCAAACAGGCTGCAGAGTTTGTGACTTCCCTTCTGACTAACTGCCTTTCTGCCTGCTGTTCGCACAGTGGGTTTGTGTATATGTTTCCTGGCAGGTTTCTTCTGTCATGTGACCACAGGACTCCACCATAACTCCATCTGGTTATGGTTTTTGTAAGCCTGTCATACACTACATGAAGATATGTTTTATCTTAAAATTCTGATAAATGCAACTTTCACTGATGTTTGATACCCTCCAACCAAATCCAGCTGATCCACATGACTTCACCAGTTGCTAAGTGTGTTCATAACGTTTTGATCTCTATATTTTAGGAACTTCACGGATCAAAATTCCTCTCATGTCTGAAGCAAGATGTTGGCTCCATTAAACCCGCTGTTTTCTTATTGGCTGAACCTCGCAAAGGGTTTAAATGGTAGGTCGGTATGGCATCTTGTCCTCTATAACATCAAACAGTTTGGTATATTATGTGCTGTGTACCATATGAGCAACCATCACTGAAACAGTATATCAATGCAGAACATTCAACTAATCATAATGCCTCCATTGTAAATTGTGGGTCGGTAACTGGATCTATTTACATCACAATGTGCAGTTTTGAATGGCTTCTGTTAAACATGAAAAGGCAACACTGAAGATTTTGCCACAATGTTTCAGTTTTCTTCTACAATTCCAAGAAAGCTGTTTGAAATGAACAGAACATTATGCATTTTGAATTAAATTAAAACTCTATGCTTTGTATGTCTTTATCTGTGTCCTGTGTTTCAGCTGGAAGGGAATAAGTCCTTCATACTGCTTAGATAACACCAAAGACAAGCTCATTTATAGCATATATTTAATATATGCTATAAATGAAATAATCTGCAGAAATTTGGACAAACAAATTGTTAAATTGCTTGAACATATTTGTTGAGTCCATGACGCCGCCCCAGCTGCATTCTGCTCGGCAGGTCAGAGGACTTTAACCACAGCTGCATATGGGGTTCTCTTTGCTCTGAACTCATCTCAGGTGTGCTGTGCTTCTTTATTCTTCATTACCTCTTCAATCAAGCGCAAAAAGATTTCTTCCGTTCTGAGAGCAAAGGTGGGAGGGATTGGTCTTGGATGGTGAAACTTTGCAACACTTTCTCTGTTAACACTCCTCTCTCCACAGTAAACAATGATAAAAGGAAGGCAGCAGTTTAAGAGGACGTTCCCAGTGGACACACAGCCTGACTTATCACAGCCAGCTCTCCTTTGAAAGCGCTCCTTAATCTCAGCTGGGCCCGCTGGCTGAATAAGCAAGTAAATGTCATTTCTCTTATCTGTCCCTTTCCCCCTCTTCACTCCTCTGATTCACAAAATATTTGTGATTTACATCTTCACATTTCTTCAGATCCATTGTTACCTCTCATTTCTTATCCTACGTCTTATCCTCTTAATGTGCTTTTGTGTGCTGTCGAATGAATCCAACACAAATATTCTCCACAGCTGAGCAACACCGAAGTGTTTGCTTAAGTTGACATGGAACTAAAGACAGTGACATGAGTGAGAATATGGTTAAAGACATACAGCATGTTCAGTGATAGTTTGTGTCACAGGTGGTAACTCTGTCTACCGTGGAGCTACAGCTGTCACACTCTCAAATTTTGATGATAAAATGATAAATAGTAGATATAATAGTGGCAGTTTGTTCCATGGAGGCATTGGGAAAATGTGTTTTATTGTTAATAGAATAAAATGGTTACAGACAGAGTGAATATTCATATCCATCCATCCATTCAATTCAATTCCGTTTTATTTATATAGCACCAAATCACAACAACAATCATCTTAAGGTGCTTTATTATTAGATATATACGCTACAATGACACAGAGAAAACCCCTCTGATCAAACAAGCCCCTTTGAGAAAGACTTGGCAGTGAGAAGGTAAAACGCTCTTTAAACAGGAAGACACTGCCAACAGAAGCAGGCTCAGAAAGGAGCAGGCAGCTACAGTGGCCAATTTTGGTCACTGCAACAAAAAATTAAAAGAAAAAATATGTGCTAATATTTTGCTGTCCTTACGTCTGTAACCATCAGTCTTTGTATTGGCCTCTCTTTACTATTTCTAGAATACAGAATAGCCCTTTATTGTCATTATACATGTACAACAAAATTGTGGGTGCTCCACACCAACTGTGCCAGAGTAAAATATAAATAGTAAACAGCACGGATAAATAACAGGGGAAATATGTAGAAATAAGAGAAATACATACAAAAACATGAGAGAAGCACATTTTAGAGAACAAGTTGCAAAGTGCTTGGAAGTAGAAGAAAGAAAAAGTGTTAGTGGTCTGTGTGACGAGGGTTACTCAGACCATGGCTCAGATTGGTGGGTTGGTGGGCAGGTGTGGGGTGACAGTGTCTGTTAACAGTCTGAATGGCCCAGGGGAAGATGCTCTCAGTGAGCCTCGAGCTGTGGGACCTGATTGACCTGAGGTGCCGACCATAAGACAGCGGGTCAAACCTGTGATGGCCCCTAGTCCATCTGCAGCTGATCATTTTTAATGCACTTTAGTTCCTCTTCTTCCCAACAGCAGATCATCTGCTTCAATCTCACCCTGCTCCTAACATCTTCATCCGTCACACCAACTGTGCATGTTCTGCTTCACTACATACATAAATCTCCTCTGAGGTCTTGATCTTTTCCTCCTGCCTGGCAACTCAGTGTTGAATCTCTTGTAATATATCGTCCTTTATAAGCCTGCCATGTAATATTGTTGTTTATTATTTAATTGCTCCTATTGTCCTTTCATTAGTTTCACACTATGAGATTGGTTTTCAAGCTTGAAATGGGTTGTCTGTTTTAAAACTGCATCTGCCTCTGGTAGAGAGTAATATTGCACAACATTTGTTCAATAAATTGTATTATAGTGTCTTTGGAATTGATTAGGCTTCAGTTCCTTACAATTTCACAACTTTAACAAACCTAAAAAAACAGTCCATGATTTCTTTGAAAGTTGTTAATTCAGCTTCGAAAACACTGATGCTTCTATTGGAGAAAAACAACCTGATAGTTGGTGACATGTGATTTTGACTCGTTGGCAGATATATCTGGAGGTGCCCAGAGCTTCCACAGCATGTCCACTGTGGAGGGTGCTCTGGGGGACAAATGGAATATGCCTGAAATCAGAGCACATGTTCTTTGTTTATGACACTTTTAGCTGTAGGAACATCTTGTCACATCAGTTGCTGTCATCTGTAACAGGACCGTGACAAGCTTCATTTGTGTCTAAATGACTGACAGTGAAAGCTTCACTCAAAACAACTTGTCTTATGGCAGTAATGTGTTCTAATCTACTCAGGATATGGATGTATGTCCACAACAATTTTCTAGTTTTGACAAAACTGAAGAAGTCAAAATAGTTTCAAAAGCTTTTTGGGCCAGAAAAAACAAACAAAGACAAAGCACTGAATCATGACCAACTCATCATGTTAACAGTCACTTAGAAACCAGGCTATCCATCCATTCTCTTCTGCTTGTCCTTGTCAGGGTCTGGTCCTACCCCAGCTGCCATAGGGCGAGAGGCAGGGTATACCCTGGACAGGTCGCCAGTCTTTCGACAGAATCCAGTGTCCTGTTATATCTCCTGGTCTTTGCACAGATGTTCTGTAGCGAGGTCTGGCCTCTGGCTGAGTATCTCTGACTCTCCAGAGTCTTGACCTGGAGCTGCTCCAACATCACCTTTGTTGTAGTTTGGTTCATTGTGATCCTGACAGGTCAACCATGGCCTATATCACCATAATTTCCAGTAAACATTGTTTCATCCAGATAATGAGCAGTGCATTGCTGTGGTGTTCATCAGACATGAAACTTAGTTCCACCCAAATAGCAGAAGTTTTGCCTCGTCACGCTGTGAGTCATGTGCATTCACTCAAGAATAGCGTCAGTGCAGCTTCTGTCATAATGACCTGTCTGAAGTGCTGAGACCACTGTAAAGACAGCTTCTCCATCTTGGAAACAGACGTCAGTAGGTCTATTACAGATACCTTCTCAACAAGGCCCCACTTCCACAGTCCCCCAGTTTAGCCAAACTGCTAATTTTGGCAAAACTTTCTCTGTTTTATCATCGAGATCATTGATGCTGGGACTGTTCAACGTGTTTAGCAGAGTCTTTATCAGGCCATTATGATAAAACTCAGGACAGCATATTCATGAGACTCTGTGACTTTTTTGTTTTGTCCTGACAAGTGATTTAAGTTACTGGAATTTCAATATACAGCTGTGTGCCTTTCGAAGCTATAAGCAAGTCCTTTGTCACAGCTGGACTGCTGTCAAGTTTCAAATACATCTCAAGGATTATTAAAGCAAATTCAACTAAACAGATTAAACTATTTCAGAACTGCCATCTTTAAGCTTTATTTCTGTTTTCCAGAAATTCAAAGGAGGCAAGTCAGACGAGTGTTGGTGAGCAAGATTGGAAGGATGTGTAACATCTGTGCTATTTAGCAAAAAAACCTTTTAATATTATTATTTTATGCTATTGATGATTGTTGTCTACATAACTTTAAAGTGGAAGTTAGGCCCAGGATCCTTTTGCACAATACTGGGCAGTATTACCCTACTATGTTTTACAATAGCAGGAGAAACTACATTCCCATAGAGAACGTCTCACGTATGTCATGACAGCCGAGTCAGTTCTTCTTCGAAATCTGCTGCCTGGGCTCGTGCATAGTTGGTGCATTTCAGTGATGAAATTGACATCACTGGGATCCAAACTGACCCAAGCAGACTCGTGCACACACATGATCTCCTCTTTAGTGTTGTTTCTTTATCTATGTATCTATTTATTTCTAAGGGACTTGTACTCAGTCACTGCAGTAATGAAATAATGAGGCCTTTTGTTTCCAGTAGATGATGTTACAATCAGATCAGATTAATGTCAGAGTTCCTTCAAACCTTTTTTTTTATCCTTTTCTTGGTTATTTTTACAGACTAAAAATCTTTAAAAGAGAATTATGCTGCTGCCTTAAACACACCATCGCCATCGAAAAACAAAGTTCTTGTGCATTCATTGAGTTCAGCATCGATGTCAGTATAAAAAGAGATTAAATAACTACTGAAAGGTATGTATGGATACAATTTTTTACAATTCCAAACATTCAGATTTCCTCGTTGCTCAAAGCGAGAAACGGTTCAGTGTTTGCGGGCTTCAGGCAGGCTGATTGTGCTCTCTTCATTATCCCTCCAATAACTCAGTGGGATAGGCCAAGGGGAGCGTTTGTACACGAATCAGCCAACAGTCAAGTCCTATTCGCTTGAGCCATTGAAAGTAAACTCCTCGACTGTATGTTGTGTGGATGTGTTTGTGTATTTCTACATATGTGAAGACCTTGAGCTTTGGACCGTATGGAGTGAGGTATTGTAATGCGAAGACATGGATCCATGCTTAATTTAGCAATATGTTAGCTCTCACCTGCTAAAATTATGTGAGCCTGTATTAGAGTAAGGAACATTTGTTCAGTTCACATTTGTGTTTTGCTCAGTCCATTTGTCTTGTACACATTTCAGCATAATTCAACAACGTTTATTGGTTTTTATTGTGAAATGGAAAAGTAAGAGCACTTGGCCAAACCACACTGCTTCAGTGACTGAATTTTACTGAAAATATTCTTTGCAGCTCTGAACAAAACATAACAGAGAGTGGAAGCGTTTTGACCCCTTCCCACCGCTTCATAGTTCCTGCTGAAAATGGCTGACACCCTCACTTTCCAAAGGATATATATGTTTTCTAGAATACGGATATGCTTTGTCAAGGTTTTCACATTTCGCTGAGGCTACATGGTCAGACATGACTTTTTATCAACTACATGAAAAAGTCACATTTCATTTCTATTTTCATTTTGGACTGTACACCCTACCTTTTTTAAAAGACCTGTTTTTCCGATCTCATTTGGATTTGGAATTTGGAATCAAGTTACTTTTGCACAATGCTCAGTCCTTTGCACAAGTGTCTTTGTTGCAATTTTCTATTGCATTTTTATTTTGTCTATTGTCTGTATGGACATGGCTGGAATGACAATAAAGCCACTTGACTTGATTTAGTGTGAATAAATATTGGCTTGTCATGATTTTTTCCTCAGTGAAAAGAAGAAAGATTTCTTGGCCTAACCTGGTATGCCAGGTGGCTTCATACAGATCTACCATCAGACTGATGGTCCATAGAGCACAGAAGAGGAAAAGTCTTTTGAAAACTACTTTTGTGATAACAGGCAATGTGTTTTTCATGTCATGAGAGGATTAAAGCCAACTGGTTTTTGCAGAAATGTTTTAATTCATCCATACTGAGGGGCTTTCCAGTATGATGCCAAAGCATCTCATTTGGATTCCATCACACTACCACTACCGTGTTTGACTGGCGGTATCATGCTCTTTTTATGAGATGCTGTCTTAGTTTTACACCACATTTAACAAGATGCAAAACTTCCAAAACATCAACATTTGCTTCCTCTGTCATTTTGAATGTTGTCTACATATTCTACTGAAGCAGTCGCATCAGTGGTCCTAACTTGCATATCAGTGTATTGGGAGAAAACACAGGCGAATATGCAAATTCTACATACATATAACTTCACATTGCCAGGTTTTAAACCAGGAACATTCTAGCTGTGAAGAAAGTTCACAGAAATCACAACTTTCATTAAAATGTAATGTATTGCGATATAAACCGTGACCACTCTGGTCTTTTTTAGACAGCGAGAACATCATAGACTGTCTCTTTGTCACATTTTGGAAAGTCAGAACATCTGCCTGCTCACAGAGAACGTTTGCCACTCTTGTTTTTCAAAAGATAAAGCAGAAATGCCAAACGTATTTGGCACACCTTGATGTTTCAGCACGAGCTTTGGTAAAGACTGTTTTGGGTTTGGGCAGATGAGGATACGTTGGCCAATATGTCATTTCTGAAAGTGCGTATTTTGTAAGCTTTTCTTCTTTGTGTCTCTGGCAATTGTCAGAGCTGTGACAACAACTGTGTGGTCGGTGACAGTGATTAGGTTATGCAATGACAGTTTGGGCAGTGTATTGGTAAATGTGCAGTAATTTACCCTGGGTCAACACACCTGAATCACATGATTAGTTCGTTACCAGGCCTCTGGAGAACTTCAGGACATGTTAGGCAGCTAATTTAAATCAGCTGTGTTGGTTCAAGGACACATGTAAAACTTGCAGGGACACCGGCCCTCGAGGCCTGGAGTTGCCCACCCCTGCTCTAAAACATCTATCTTTTTTTTTAAACCACATATACAGGGAATTGTTGCACTGTATGGCACTTTAGATAAAAGCATCTAGAAATGGCAGGTGGTATTTCAGAGAGAGATGGGCTTGTGTGTGGGGGTGGTGCTGTGGTGATTCAGTGTATTTTGAGGAAATGCTGAGAGGGCTCACTATGCTCTGCAAATCATAATCATTATATAAGAGAAATGCACACACGATGACCTTCAAGCATTCTTTGATATTTTATACATTTCTATTGCCAATGTTAATACGTTTATGCTCCTTCTATAACTTTGGAGAATATTTAGTCCTTTTAAAGGTCAGATATAGGTTATGATACATTCCAAGTAGTGTTACTGTTATGTTGTGTTTGGCATTTTGTGGATGGAGTTTTTAAAAAATCCTTATTTATGCCCTCCGAAAGGACAAGCAGGGCAAGTGAAAAGGACCAGAAAGGAAACTGCAGTGCTTAAGAGAAATATCATCTTAGATTCATTCCTTCTCTGGGTAAATCCCTCCCAAACATAGAAAACCAGGGAGACATAATCTGTTATGTTGCCACGATGTATTGCCTGAAGCTGCTGCAATGATGATAAATAACTCGAGACTCTCGTTGTAAAACGTGCAGTCTGCTTTATTTACACAATCAACCAGACTGGGTTGCTCTGGGGTCTAAAGTGGAGCTTATTGTTAGGGAATCATGCACGTGGCTTTGGGACTTCCTTACGTTATGTTTTGAGTTATTAATAAGAAAAACTGTACTCTATTAAGAGTTTCCATTTTTAACTGGTGAGCAATGGCATGCACTCACAAGGCGAGTGTGTTAAAGATGTTTTTATAGCTAATGTATGAATGGATTGGGACTTTAAAAATGAGACCTCCTCTCCCATCCAATTGCCTCCTGCAGAAAGGATTTAGTGTAAAAATCCATGGATGTCATGTTTGATGTTAAGCATCATTATTTTCACCTAGCTTGGAGAGTAATGCAAAGAAATTTTAAGATTGCACATCCTCTTGAGAAGGTTTTCAAATTCATTAATGACAGTTACAGTCAAAGTAATGGAATAAACTCAATTTACAGATGAAATTAGAAACAAACCCTGCTTGGAGCTTATTGTAGAAAAGCCCCATCTTTTTAAAGAGCTGAGGTTTTGCACTGCAGCATGGAATTATTAATCTATTTCTTTGTTTGACTGTCGATTGGTTACCTCACTTACACTGTATGTTATTCAATAAGCAGCCAAATGTATCTGAAATAAGAATGTCAGCGTTTCTTGAATAACCGTTGAGTGTGCCTCAGTGGATTTGTTTTTCGTCCTTTTGATTTTGTGGCTTAATAATGAACTAGCCATCTTTAAGTTCAAGGAAACGAGTCATGAGTCTTGTTTTTTGGTTTGCTTTTAATGAAGATATTCTTTTCTCTTAATGACTTCTTAGTGGGGCGTTTAGTCGACCATGATGAATCATTAAAAAATATTTCATGAAAACCTTCCACAAAAGGGGCAGCAATCAGAAGAAATGTTTCAGACAGAGGGTGAACTGAAGTGCTGCACAGTCCTCTTACAACATAAATCACATCATATTTGTTATTTTAAACTGTGAATTATGCAAAACTACATTAGCAGAGTACATGAATAAAATAAGCAGCATTAAATGACCGGTAGGTCTCGTTTAACAGTAATGTGCCTCAGAGGAACCCTCACTCCAGTTCCTGTCTGGTACTCGAGGTGAGCGTCACGCTGGTTAATGGTGTTGACCTAGAAAGGCTGGAGACTCGAAGGCAAATAAGAATAACTAATATCACAGTTCAATTGTTGATTAAATGCACCATCAGATTTACAAAATAATAACCTGCAGCAGCAGTAGCCTTTGAGTTTGCTACAGATTTATACTTTCTTTCCCACAACCTCCTGCATGGCAAACAACTCAGTTTGGAGATGATATCAGCCCCTAATAGCTGTGCATCATTATGATGTCGCTTAACCAAGGCCAAGAAATGCAATCTCTCATCTCCCCGGGAGCAGCAGAATCAATAAAAGCACAGAGTTTATCAAAAGAAAACATGACAAAGTTTTTATATCTGCCTCCTCTGGAAGGTGGTGAATCACTGAAAAACACACCTCAGTTTTAATCTTCTCACAGACGCAACAGCTCCGCTCGACTTCATCTCAAACGCCACACTCTTTTTTTTCT
This sequence comes from Pundamilia nyererei, assembly GCF_000239375.1. Lineage (NCBI taxonomy): Eukaryota > Metazoa > Chordata > Actinopteri > Cichliformes > Cichlidae > Pundamilia > Pundamilia nyererei. Next base: position 1,230,792 of record NW_005187477.1, on the reverse strand, counting down.
GTTTAAGAAGTGGGGACAAACACAATAAAGAAGCATCACTGCGTACCCTATGGAAAAGCAAACCGTCTCCTATTCACTCAAACACAGCACAGGCTTGTTCTGAGGGCACCTGCGCATGCATGATTAAACATACAGACATGTAGTAAAAAACAAGCAAATAAAAGTCATTTCTGCTGTTGCATGCTGCATTTGGGGTCTAGCCGTGATTACAGATTCAGACTTTGTGATTGGCCACATTAGTAGGTGAATACTCATACTCAGCCACCTGCGTAGATTCGATCTTTGTGTTCTTCGTACTGTCATGTCAGACATGATGTGATTTGAATGCTGTTCCTCTTGTCTGTGAAGGTTCTCAGTCATCCAGGTCATCGTAGTCAAAGGAGCTTGCAAAGAAAAGCGTCTGGACTTTTTTAAACTTGGACTTCTTGTAGTTGTTGCTGATAGTTGCAAGGCTACCAGTTAGAAACAGTCTGACACACGTGCACGTGTACAAAGACCCTACAAAGGAACCGGGCCTTAGTCCACTCCCTACAAACAGTGAACACGAACCCACAATACATAAAATCCCAGAAAGCAACACACTGCAATTAAATAAAGAACATGAATATGAATATATTTGATCCTTGAATTGACTCGAGGTCAACTAAGACTCAACCTTTGGTAACAAAACTACACTTGAACTCTGGCGTTACCTCTCATTCCAAAACAAAAGCGACCGATTCTTCCGGGGCTGAAAAGCTGGGATGATGAGGGGTAAGGGTCCAGGTTTTGGCGCTGTGAGAAGAATGTAACCACATCCTAACAAATGACTGACAAACGCACACACAGTCACAGGCTAACAGCCTGGCAATAGGCACTGGATGGATTAGACACTTATAGATGCAAGTGGCCCCAGTGGGAGTGTGCCCTTTCTTTGATGACTTGTGATTTGTGGCTGTGTTTATGATGTGGCATGGGTATATGTGTGATGTAAGAGTATTGGTCACCACAGGCCGCTGAGAACCAGGGAGGTATGTAAATCAGGGTCTAATCAGTTTGTACATCACTAAATACCCCATGTGTTCACATGCCACCGCTACACATCATTAATTTTTATCTCCTCTCATCCATGGCTTGTATCTTTTCTTTGTCTCGCTCTGCTCTCCTTGATTCTCTTCTCTTTCCCCTCAGACCAGCCATAGCAGATGGCTAGTGCTACTAGCATAGCATAGCATAGGAATAGCCTGTCATTGTCATTGTACATGTACTACGAAATTGTAAAGTTATCTGTCAAACAGGGAATTTTTGTGTGTTTTATGTTTTTCTTGGTTTAAAGGAATCCTTGGCTGACTGCAAAGACAACGTGTTAGCAGCACACTTTCTTGTACTGTTTCATATTTGATTTTTATTAGTGGCTGCTGATTATTTCTGATTATTTCAAGTGATTATTTGCCAGATTAGAGGTTAAAAGAATTGGTTTTTGTTCATTCACACACATTTAACTGTTTAATAAGTACAGGCAGCATTTAGTCAATCAATTCCTCAGCAGCTCATTTTCATTTTTTCACTTGGTCATCTCACAAATTATTGTTTGTGAGATGAAAATTCTGACACATTTTAGACAAAGACTTATTTTTTTTGTAAATAAAATGCCAAACTCTGGCTGTTTCCTTATCTTTCTGCTCTCTCTGTCTCTCACTTTAAAGTCTCTTTGGCAGGGTCTCTGACCTTGAGCAGTGCCAATAACAACCCTTTGAAACTAAAACTGGAAAGATCACACATTCCTGGCATCGCTCTCTCATCCTGTGCCTGCCTCTCTTTTTATGCCCCCTACTGCTGCATCAACACTCCCCTTTCATTCCCTCAGCTGTCAGTCAGCGGCCACAGAGGCAGCTGCCTTTAGCTTCACCATGTTTATAGATCCGCGGCTCACGTATGCACAGAGTCTTGCAAAGTGTCTCAAGTTGTGTGACATTTGACAAAGAATTGCGACCTTCACTTAAAGGCAAAAACCTTGTGTGGTTACAAGTCAGAGCTGCGTGTTGTGGAGTCAATGCAAAAGCCATCATAGAGTAGGAATCCTTAGGTAGGAAAGACTGTGACCTTAAAATCTAAAAGCTGCAAAGTATTCATGGTTGTACTGAATTAAACCCAAGAATATGTCAGCAAAGGGCCAGTGCAGCTTGGATGGTTTAACAATTAAACTCTACAGACAGAACTCTGAAGTAGTCCTTTCACTAAACATGCACCATGTTTGGTGATGTCACCTATTGTTGATGGTTTTTTTTATTCTATGACCTTAAGCTGAAAATTTAGTTTTTTGAAATCTGTCACAATGACTGTGAAGAAACTAAGGAAGCGAGGGAGTCTTCATGCTCATGAGGTAACTGTTCGTCAACAACAAGGTAGGCCCCCTAAAGTGTGCGCTGCTATTGACGCCATCTGAATCTAAATGGTTGATGGACTGGTTCTTATATAGCACTCTACTACTACGTGTTTGCTACAGCATGTTTCATCAGCCCATTCACAAACATTCACACTATTACGTTTTCTATGTCTGTTTCTATCTAACATTCACACCCCTGTGAACATATCAGGAGCAACATGAGTTCAATATTTTGCCCAATGATACTTTTGTATTGACACCACAATTTTCCAAATTAATATGTTGTTTTCTGTCAAACTTGAAACTACCGAATGAGACCATCAGTCATAAACTAGCAAAATGTTTACTGAGGTCATCGATGTGCTGAGAATTACAGTTGTTTTCCCATTAACCTGGACTTTTCTTTGCAACCAGAATGGCTCTCTGTTGGCCAAGTACTGTCTCATTAGCTTTGCCCATCATACTGTCCGTCTGGAGCTGTTGTTCTTTTTGGGTTTTTGTAGTGACACAAATGGGTTCGACTAAAACAACAATGCTCAAAATATTATGACTTGGTATAAAATTTGGAGATTTACTGGTAATATGAGGAATTCATGATGAGCTATCACATGTAGCACACAGAAGGAAATTGTCCACTACTGGGAATGTTCTGTTTGGCAAACTTGAAGGAGCTTTCAGGATTAAATATGGAGAATTCAACTGGAATTCAGTTTTATTTCATCAGCGCCAAATCACAACAACAGCCACCTCAAGGTGTTTTATATTGTAAGGTCGACCCTACAATAATACATACAGAGAAAAACCAACAATCATATGACCCCCTATGAGCAGCACTTTGGCGACAGTGGGAAGGAAAAACTCCCTTTTAACAGGAAGAAACCTCCGGCAGAACCAGGCTCAGGGAGGGGCGGGGCCATCTGCTGTGATTGGTTGGGGTGAGAGAAGGAAGACATGATAAAGACATGCTGTGGAAGAGAGACAGAGATTAATAACATGAGAAGTCCATTAACACATAATGAGTGAAGACAGCACAGTTGAGGCCCTATCGCTTGCAGAAAAAGCACCAAACAAATGCTCCACTGGCACAATCTGAAACCCACACAAGCTTCGTTCTGGCAGATTAGAGACCAGTTCATGTCCAAGCCAACAGTGTCCAGCATTTCCTTTCGTAAATGCACCTGGTCAGGTCTGTAGTGCACATGTGAACTTCAGCTCCTGCTTTGGTGAATACACAGACATACTGTAACTACCAAAATTCCTCCGACTTTGTAGACTGGCTTCGTTTATAGAAGAAGGCTGAGTGAGAAACGTTGTCTTCAGATCCTTGGATAAACTGTAAATGCTGTTTTTGATTGCTTTGATCACTAATCCCTCATTCATGGCTCTGCCATATTATCTATTTGTTCTGTAGTCTTTTGATGCTGTTTTATTATTCGTGGTTAACACTCTTTAGTCTTTTGAACAGTAACTTCACTATACTGCTGCCTTTGTTCATAGTTTTCCAACAAAGAAGATAGACATTATATTAAGTAGATACAAGTTGCAAGTCTTCATCAGCAGCACAGCAGGTAAAGGTGAAAAGAAACCAAACAGAATTTTTAACGTGACCACACAGAACCACTACTCCCATCATCTTTTATCCTTTTTGTCAGTCATAGTTGCTGAGCCATGTTCTTCCCTCTGTCAGTTCACAGAGCTGCAGTGGCAGTAAACTTTAAATCATCCTGTCCTCACAGAGCTGTTACAACTCAATGAATATCTTCTGGACATACAGCCCAGGAAACTTCTGCTACTTTAATAGTTATTTAAGAATTCAAATGTCTTTCCCACGTCTTCTACTGAGATGATTTTCAATTTGTCAGTGTATGCATTCATGTAACCATAGTAACCAAGAGTAATCATAATGCCATGTCTCATCCATCAGCCATTGCCCCTCTCATATAGATTCATGGACTTTGCTCGAGCACACTGGTGGGTGGTCCGCTAGCTCCAAGCCACTTAGCCTTAGACCTGCCATGTCAACTTAAGTAAAGCGAATCTGATTTGATCTGCGAGGAACATTTCACAGAATTTTTAAAAAGGTTGGTTTGTGAATGCTGAGAGAAAGCAAAGGAACATGTGTAAAAGTCAGGCACAATACTCTCACAATACTCGGCTGTGCTGCGATGTTGATATCGTTGTGCTTTCGTAACACTTCCTCGAGGTTCGACCGACTTTGACTCCCTCCAGCTAATGGGGCCAAACTTTGTGAAGATGACTCAGCAGCACACTCATTAATTTATAGCAGCAGCCATCTGAATCGGTCAAGTTCTTTTGCATTTTTGCTCCCTCGTGCTGTAAAGCGCTTCAGGAAACACCACCTGTGTAACTGTGAGACCTGCTGCTCTGCGCCGCTCTGTTGATACTTTCACTTTTAATTGGTTTTACCTCATCATACGCGCGTCACACCAGTGCCCTGAACTCTCCCTGCAGCCGGTCTGTTAGCATCACTCCTTTTGTTTGATTTGCAAGAATCTTTATTATTATTAGGTTTACATCCCCTCATCACAGATGTTATGTCCTGGTAACTGGCTTTTAATGATTTCTACACATCTGTAAAACAGAAATTTGTGCATAACAACATAGGAAACAGTTAAAATATTTCAGCAACTCAAAGATGTAACACTCATGTGTTTGGTGTTTGGGATTTTTCAAACGGGGAATGTGACACGAAACAGTACATTTTCACAACTACATGTGAAATGGCTTCTATGAGGTTGTTTAATTGTGACGAAGGGAGGAACACTGTGTGCTCTGTGTCACTTGTAGTGATGGGATGGTCGCGAACGAAATGGCTCTTAGAGCCGGATCTTTGACGTGAACGACGCGAGCTGGCTCCTTATCGCGAGAAGTGTTTTGTTTTTTTTCCTCTCTCTCTTTCTCTCCCCCCCTCTCTCTCTCGCACTTTTTTCCGCTTCACTCCGCACGCGAGCCTTGTGCTTGCGCTGGGGAGAGGGGGGAGGGGCGTTAGTTACAGTCGCAGTAGTACAGGAACAGAGCGAGAGGGAGAGACGGAGAGAGAGCCAGGGACGACAACGTCACATTAGAAAGGTAGAATAATCATCCACAACTATTTTCAGTTGCAGATGATAAAGGATTCAGAAAGTTTATTCATGCAGGTCCATATGACAGAGAATATGCATCTTCTTTTTGTTTTCATATTTTAATTTATATTTAATTGTGTTGTGGTTTGCAGTGTTTTGTGTTGTTTCACTTTAAATTAGTTTAAAGG
>NW_005187477.1:1219021-1224772 GCF_000239375.1 Pundamilia nyererei | reverse complement strand
AAATTAAAGCAACAAAACAACCTAAAGAGCCGGTTCAGAGCCGAAAGAGCCGGTTCCCTAAAAAGAGCCGGAAATCCCTTCACTAGTCACTTGGCTGTAAATGCAGGCATTCATTTAATGACTCCATATTATTTAGTATTCATGATTATAAAGCTGGATTGCACAGTCATGTCCTTCCATTCAGCCTGCAGTCATGTGACTTCTCCCTACACTTTAAACTACAGCCACGAGCTGAGAACACATTACACGGCAGTCACAGAGGATTTGGCTTCATAAGACATTTTGCATCATTTCTCCAACACCTGCACATTTTTGACAGACTGCTGGTCTGTCAGGTAATTTGTTGTGCTCAATAATGAAAATCAAATAAGTACATAGTCTTTTTTTCAAACAGAGGCCTTTAATGCTTTAATATAAATCCTCACGGAGAGAGTTTCATGACTGAAGCATGCATGCTAATTTGCAGTATTTTTATAACATAACTCCTGGAGGTTTACAGCATTTTTACAGGATGCACAGCCGCTGAAATCTTAGTTTTCAAAATGTCATTTTTTGTTTCTTTTTTTACAGTGTAGAAGGTTAATATGATGATTTGTCAGAACATGCTCACTGTAAAGTGTATGTCACAGAGCGACCGTCGCATGCTGTGTGTTGGTCTCTGTATAAGCATGTGTGTGCTGTGAGAGCTGTCACAGACATTTCCAAGTGCACTGCAGATATGCAGGAATTTAGCTGATAATAAGGACAGCTCTTGAGGAGCTTGTTTTAGACTAACAAGAGCTGGAGTCAGTACGACTTCAAATGAGCCTTTTATCCTGGCAGGACAGAGCCTCTTCAAGCTGCTTTAAAGCAAGTAATTCAAAACCGCTGTCGGCCACCATATCATGAAAAGACGCTCCGAGACATCCTGATGAAGGCTTCGCACAAGTCCCACTTTTATGTTCCTGGATTGTGTGCTTCAATAAATAAAGGCTGCAAAAACATAATCTGTTTATGGACACCTTCCAGGCTCCGTGCAGTGTACACTTTTAGCATGTGCAGCTCGTGTAAGACCTTAATCTGCAAGATTTCCTTTTCTGTTCTGTTTCGTCTTTAAATGCTCCCTGCTTTACAGCTGCTGTACGATAGCATGAGTTAAGCAGCGTGGGTGGCAGCTGACTGATGTTATCTTCTGAATGAAGTTTGAGATTCTGTAGGTGTCAGTCTTTGTGGTGTTGTCTCGCTTATCACATTAACTACCCAGTTCTGCTTCAGAGACGTGAGCTTGCCCTTAATAAGTGTGCATCACAGAGCTCGAATGGGGAGTTTGTCAATGTCTTTTGAACACAAACAAACAAAAACAATGCAGAATGTAGGAAACTGAAGGAGAGTACAGGCAAAGCATTAGCATTAGCTGTTTCACTCAGGCTTCAAAAGCTGGATAGCTATTCAGCCACATCATGACAAATAGTTCTGGGCCAGGTTTCAGCCTGGTTTTTATAACCTAATCCTTTAATCCACACTTTGTAATCAGAATCAGAATACTTTATTAATCTCTAAGGAAATTCTGTAAAGGAACCTATTAAAAGAAACTGATGGTGTAAGAAAAGAAGAACTGACATAATGGCCCAGTGTTTGTTCCTAATTCATGACTCTAACTGAATACCACAGATCACTGGAGCTATACATGAAGTAACTAACAGGATTTGTTGTTATTTGTCAGTTTTTGCTTTGTGTTAAGATTGTCATGATGTCGCCCGCTGGTTTTCGAAGACTCCGCTTTACTTTAATGGCCATTGCCATCGTGGCTCAACGATCATATTTGTGCAACAGGTGACGAGCTCCATCCGGGGCTCTGCAGGTGCATCTCACAGAAAGTCATTGTTTTAATTTAAAGCTGCAGAAGGCAACAACACCACAAACACAGCTGAGAGGTGGCCCTCATATTAGCAGAGGTGTTACAGAGCAAACAAGCTAGAATGCCTGTCCATCTGTCATATAATGGCACGAATGGTCACATCTCAGTGGAAAAGTCGCTCCTACCGTATCGTTTAAGTAATGATATAAAGGCACAAATTATACAAAGTATTGATTTTCCCCGTCTACTTTTAAGTTGCTTTTCAATGAGAAATGCACAACCCAGGTGCAGATAAACCGCTTCAGACTTTGAGATTAATGTTGGAGAAAAGGAACGTGTTACCATGGTTACCAAGTATTGTGCAAGATGGATTGCGTACACAGATTGCCTCTTTGACAGTTTACATGATTGTCAGATGTGTGTATTATTAGCTTGTCATTTGAATTCATGTTAGCATCATTTATCTACCATCTCCAAACCCTGCAGCTGATCTGCTGCTGTAGCTTTCACAACATAAATGCACAAGATCTGATCAGAACTGGAGTTAAGACCCATCTTTTAAAGGGATTACTCAGCTTGTAGAACAATCTGCTGTAAGAACATGTGACCAATTGTTTGGAACCAGCACAGCAATTGGACCTCTATGATTCCCTATTAGCATGACAAACCCAGCTCATAAAGAATGGACACCAATGTCCTTCTGCCATCAAGCAAGCAAGCAATTTATATAGCACCTTCAGAGAGCTCCAAGCTGAAAACAAAATGCTTTACACTTGACTTGACAAAAACCCCCAAAACATTAAATAAAAAATAAATAAAACCAAATACAAAATAAATAATAATAATTATTACAATTAAATTAAAGCAGTAAAATCAGGGTCAAACTGTGTCATATGCCAAGGAATGGAAATGGGTTTTAAGATGTTTTTTTTTTTAATGGACAATGAAGGCAAAACACTTGTAGAGAGAAATTAAGGCATCGTTTAATCCCACAAAAATAACAACAGAAAAGTTAGAGTCATTGTGTCAGCATTTTTTTATATGTGAGAAAAAATCCCCACAGCTGGATGAGAGGGACTATCCGAACAACAATAAAGCCACTTTTAAAAACTTTAAGCAAGCTCCTTAAACCTTCTTTTCTGTCTACCTTGTGGTGGTTGTGTATAATTTTCATGTCCCTTGCAGTTTATTAGTCACTTGTCTTCTAAATAAGCAGATAAATAAAGCAAACTGGCCTGAACACACTGCAGCGTATTCATCCAGAGCAGCAGAAGTTGTGACCTTTTCTGTTGAGTCTCTCCTCACAGTGCTGGGGCCCTGGCTCTTTAAGCTGGGTAATGATCCATAGAGAAGCCCTGTGGCTCAACCTCTGTAATTATACTCTCTTCCCCCCTCTCTCTGTTTTTCAAGCCCACCCTATCACTCTCTGTCAGCCGTTGTCTTTTATGCCTCTTCTCATTTTCCTATTACTCTCTCTGATCCAATACTTTCTTTTATTCCTCTGTTTGTCTTTGTTTTCCCCATTTCCACTCTCTGCTCTCTTCTCCTCGCTCGCACTCTCTGCTTCTGTCTCTCTCTCCATTCCCCTTCAATCCTCATCCCTCTGTCTCCAGCAGATTAATTACGCTCTAATATATGCACAGCTCTCCTCCCAGGGATGCCTCCTCCACAGCTAACACCCCTACTCTTGGGCTGAATAATGGAGCTGCTCCAATCTCAGCGTGGGGCAGCCCACATGGGTGGAGCAGCAACCTCAAAGGATGCATGCTAGAATAGATAACACTGTCTGTCAAGTTGGGGATTTTGATGGAGAAATTTTTTTTTTCTTCTTCCCTCTTTTGGCAGAAATAAAACTGCCCTCTTTTGTTGCTTGTGCAACACATAAGACAACAGAGGACCAGAAGTGATTTCCTCCATTTTATTTAAAGTAAATATCCATCCATCCATCTTCTTCCGCTTCATCCGGGGCCGGGTCGTGGGGGCAGCAGCCTAAGTAGAGAAGCCCAGACCTCCCTCTCCCCAGCCACCTCCTCCAGCTTATCCGGGGAAACACCAAGGTGTGGCAGCGGGTTGCAACAAGTGGTGATTTGTTATCAGCTTGAAGCAATGTGACCATTGTCCTCTGACCTCTGGAATCAACAAGGCATTTTGGATAAAAGACCTGCTCAAAGTGGCTGTTTTATGTCTCTGTTATCAATGATTGGCACATCTACAAACCCCACCAAGAACTATCCATTTTTTATTTTGCTTTTTAGGAAATAAACTAAACACAGATGTGATACAAAACTATTTTCTGGACTTCAGGAAACACAACTCCTACACAAACAGCAACGCAACACTGCAAACAATGACATTTCCATATCAGAGTGTTGACTTCTAGTGGAAGTGTTGCTGTTTGAAAGAGATATGACACTTGCTGCTCACTGTCCTGCTGTGGTCGGATGGAACTAATTTCATCTCATGTAGCATACCTGTTACATCAACTGGATTATGATTATTCTGTAATTAACAAGATGGCGGCGTGTATGAACGAATGCAGCGCCACAGCTACTGTGCACCTTTATGTGCTTTTTATGCCTTTCCATTTTGTCTTCCTGCAACAAGAGAGCACTCGCAGGGCGTCCATATTGTTGCTGGGGATGTCAATAAGGGATGTTTGAAATCTGTATTCCCAAAATTCCAGCAACATGTTCAGTGTCCTACCAGGGTGGACAGGACACTGAACATGTGTACAATAACATCAAACAGGCCTATAAAACAACACCTCTCCCCCACGCAGGACAATCTGACCACCTCTCTGTGCTCTTCATCCCTGTCTACATCTTCCTCAGGAATCAAACTCCTCCAAGCACCTGGGTCATTAAAGCATGGCTAGATGATGCGTTTCTCCAGCTACAGGACTGTTTCGATCTCACAGTCTGATTGATCTCCAAACACTAGGACCTGGAGACCTGTCCATTTCTACATTAAGTGCTGTGTAGAGAAGGTGACAGTGACCAAAACCATCTGGGTTTTTCCTAACTGAAAACTTTGGATGACAAGTAAATTTCAGGCTTTGATGAGAACTCGTAACTCAGCCTTAAGGCTGAGGGACAGTTGTCTGTGCAACACTGCTAGATCCAACCTGAGGAGGGGGAATCAAACCGGCTGAGGAGGCCTGCAGGAAGAGGACAGAGGGCTTCCTCACTGACAACAACCCCCATCAGGAGATATCCAGACCTCAAAAACCAGATCCCCCCCAACCTCTGACAGCAACTTCAAACTCACAGAGGAACTCAACACCTTCTTCACCGGGTACGCCACCCGTACCCGGCATGCCCAGACCCTGCCCCCAACTGTCACCCAGCTTACCCCTGCTCTCCCTCCATGGACATGTGGTCAGGAGGAGACTAAGTACTGAACCTCAGAAGAGCTGATGGCCCCGACGGTATCTCAGGGGCTGTTGTTAAAGCCTGCGCAGACCAACTTGCAGGGATCCTCACCAGGCTTTTCAACCTCTTGTTGACTCATGCCACAGTTCCCACCTGCCTGAAGGCCTCCACTATCATTCCTATGCCCTAAAAGACTGGAATAGACAACATCAGTGACTAAAGACCTGTAGCTGACAGTGTCTACTCCTCTCCTTCGACCTGCAGCAGTTTGCTTACATAGCAAATCAGTCCACGGAGGATGCCATCACCATCACAGACCATTGAGCCATTTGGAGAACAGGAGAAGCTACACGAGGATGCTCTTTGTGGACAACAGCTCAGCCTTCAACACCATAATCCCAGACATCCTGGCCAAGGGGGACCACCTTCAGATCCTCCTGCTCCTGTATCTTCCTAACCGACTCAGCTCCTGCCCCTCCTAGGGGTGTGTACTGAGCCCTCTCCTGTACTCACTCTACACCTACGACTGCACAGCCACTAACA
>NW_005187477.1:1214202-1218110 GCF_000239375.1 Pundamilia nyererei | reverse complement strand
ACTATTATATATTGTACATATATTTATTAGTTTCAGATGTAGCCATTCTTGTATTTTGCTTGTTTACGTTATTGTATTTTGCACAACTCTGTTGCTTGTGAAGCTCGCACACAAGAATTTCACTCACATGTGCTGTACATGTACCTGCACATGTGATGTGACAATAAAAGTGATTTGATTTGATTTCCTTTTCTATTCTGTGCCTTTGTTTGGAGAAATTGTGTATATTTCTCCTCTTTGTTATTTATTCCGGCCGTCTTACTATTTGCATTTTATTCCAGCACAGTTGATGTGGAGCACTCGTAATTTCGTTGTACATGTACAATGACAATAAAAGGCTATTCTATATTCTACTCAATTCTTATTATGTGATGAAGAAAAAAATCCCTTACATAATAAAAAAACCCCACAGAAATTCAGTAGTTTTCATGAACTTGTTTAAAGTTCTTTTTGTGTTACCTCTAAACACCAGAGACCAAGGATCAGACAGACAACGGCTTCAAAGCTGAGAATGCAAATCAGACATTATTATTCACCTGTCTGGAATTCTTTATTTGCCTCTGTTCTCAACAAGGTTTGTGCCCTCAACCAAACTGCATATCAACACCTGCCCCCACTCCCTTCAGCACCTATAGCATCTGCACCTGCACCCAAACGTGTAACACGGTGCTTCTTTGTGCCAAACACCGTCAGTGGTGGCAGCCCATGTGTGGGCCTGTTTTTAATGACAGCCGGCTGCTCACGGCTTTCACAGTTTTTCTTCCCCACATGTTATTTAAAGAAGTAGTATGCTAGAGATTTAATTTCTACACAGCGGCTCCTTTCTGTCTTACTGGATTACGTTTTTTTCTGATTGCTACAACTAGTATTGATCACTGTGACATCACATGCAAGGACTAAACGGCAGCCACTCATTATCTCCACCTTTTCTCTCTATTTCTGAAATTGAGCTCGCTTTGCTACAAAAAAGACTGAAGTACTGGAACAAACAATTATCTGTTACCATCTGACGATGAATGCATTGCTGCAGAGCTATTGAAATGTAATGGGGTAAGTCTCTGAACTCCTCCCCTGTGTAAATATCTAGGGTGGCAATCTATCTCTTTTCAGTGATTATAAGCTTACCGAGCTACGATTTGCTAGACGTGTCATTTTTTGCAGTGTACTAACAGCCTGCACCGCTGCCGCTGCCATGGAAATGAGCTGAGGGCAAAGACAAACAGCGGCAGAGCCAAGTTAGTGTTGTGTTCGCCTGTTTTGCTGATGAAGTTGGACAAGTGCTGATTTATGCTCAGCTGAGAATTCATTGTGTCTACTTGTGCCTGGAGCACTTAAGGGAGGGCTGTGTGATATATCCAACATGCAGTTTGAGAGGGAGAGGTTACACAGAGAGGCACACCTAATGATGACCCTGTTATAATTTATTCTACTATTATAATCTAATTATATTATCTGTCATGAAACACTATCTTGTTCAGTTTTGCTTGTTACTGTTCAGCTACATGAAATCTAAGCCTTTCATAATTTAAGGTGTAGTCCTGGCAGTGGTTGTAGTTCATTCGCTATTGTGTTAATGTCTAGAATTATTTAAAGCACTTGAAAGCACACATGAATTACATATACTGAAAAGAAGCTCTCTGTTGCTGAGAGAAACCTTTCCTATATCACACGAGGCACTCTTCTCACTATAACTAGAGATCTGTGATTTGTTTGGAGGGGAAAAAGGACATTCGTGAGATTTGTTTCATAGATGTGTTTCTTACCGTTTCTGGTCTGAACTGGGAGTTCTGCTTTGGATTTCTTACAGTTTTTATAAGTTAAACTGTTACTGATTTGGTGTGATTATATTTGAAGGAGCTGTTGGGCTGTTTGTGACAGCTACAAATCGATAAAATCAAAGCTACTCGGGTTCATTCAGTCTAAAGATTAGCTTACAGATGTAAACAGAGTTGCCCAACCACTAATGTGGCATTCCTCTGTGGACTGGTTTGTTAAATGGACTGGTTCGTATATACTCTACCTGAGCACCCAAAGTGCTTTATCTAACATGCCTCATTAACCCATTCCGATTAGTAGATGATCTGCTACCTCCTGAGTGTCTGTGAAGGTTCTCAGTCATCCAGGTCATCATAGTCTAAGAAGCTTGTAAAGAAAAGCATCTGGACTTCTTTCAGTTTCCTTGAAGACGTTTCATCCAGGAAGCTTCTTCAGTTCTAAGAGTGACTGGTGGAGAGTCCCAGATTTTAAGCCCTATGGGAGCGTCCCCAAGAGGGTCATGGACCCCTACTGGCTCTAATAATAAAAAAGGAGCATCAGTCATGCAAGTCAGCCAACAGAAGCTGAAGTTACTGCTCTGCAGAATTTGAAGACTATTTTCGCTGTGCAAAAACAAGGTCCTTTATCCATGTGTGGGTCAATCATCAATAAAACATTAAAAAAAACCAACATTTATAGTTATGTACATAAAGTTAAATCTTTTATACCAGCGGTCCCCAACCTTTTTTTGCGCTACAGACCGGTTTAATGTCAGACGATATTTTCACGCAGGTGTCATGGATAAATACAACAAAATTAAATAAAATGACCAAGACAAAAACTGTGGTATCTTTTAAATATAATAATAAACACTACTTCACTGTGTAATTGTGTAACTTTACTAGCAGTGTCCTCCAACATTGAGAGTAACATCCTCCTCTCTGCCTCTTAATGCTCTCTGGTTGCTATGGTAACGCGTAAATATTTCTTTCAAAATAAGACACATATCTACAACACAGAAAGCCAAGTTAACGATAAAAAGCCTAAAAACCATAAATTTCACACCCGAGTCTCAACTCTTGCAGCCGGTACCAAACAACTCACAGACTGGTACTGGTCCGTGGCCCGGGGGTTTGGGACCGCTGATTTATGCTGTTCAATACCTAAGAAATTTAAACTCTCGTAGATTCTGCCAAATTGTGCCAAATTGCAGAAGGCCTGGCTATATCTTCACTAAAACCTCTGCAACATTGGTCTGTTTCGCTTCAGCAGTATCAGTATTTGCACAGATGTTGCTAATTCATGGTTATTGGAGTTTATTGTCTACTGCAGCATATTTTCAAAGAGGATTTTTTTTTAAATTAGGCGAGGAACAAATAGTATTCTTCTGTTTTCCAACCTCAGTTACTTTGACACAGTAGCATCTGCTGTAATATTTAAACCTCTGATGAAGTCTCACAAGTGTTAGCTTTATTTTGAATCCAAGATTGTTTACACAGAGTTTGTAATTGCACAGAAATTTCATTTTCGAGCAGGAACTTCAGAAATCACCCTCAGGGTATAAGAGGATCATTTCAACTTCCCTCTACACTTGCTTTCTGCGCTTTGTCACCTTCATTCCACTGAAACGTGCTTTTTTGGGTATGTCTTGCTTGTTATTACTCTAAAATAAAACCTTTTCACGTACAAAACTAGAATGTGCAGGTTGAGTAAAGCATTGTAAGACTTATTGCGTGATCTGAGTGTAACTGAATAAGGAAGATGGATCTCTGCGCATGCTGTACTCCTCATATCGAGAGATTCCATAAAACGGGGAAAAACCCCGCTGAGATTCTATTATCATGTGTGGGTTTTATTACAGATCAGACACACTAACAGTGCACACGCAAATAATCATGTTATGTAAATGTGTATGTAGAATGGAGCGAGTGCAACTGTAAGTCATGTGGCACTCGCACTATAATTATGTTACAGTATACAGCTCCGTGTTTGCTGTGAAGGTGAGGAGGCAGACAGCACACACCCTGACACACACTGGAGCAGACTATATCTTATAATTAGGTTAGGTAGGTGTGTGTGTGTGTGTGTGTGTGTGTGTGTGTGTGTGTGTGTGTGTGTGTGTGTGTGTGTGTGTGTGTGTGTGTGTGTGTGTG
>NW_005187477.1:1201584-1214168 GCF_000239375.1 Pundamilia nyererei | reverse complement strand
CACACACACACACACACACACACACACACACACACACACACACAGATGCAGTGTAACCTGCTTATGGAAGTGAGCGTGACTGTTGAGGTGGGAGACGGGCTGGCCGGCTTCTCTCAAACTTTATTACTTTGCTTCCTCGTTCACACTATATGAGAAGGACGGGAAGGAGGAACTAGACAGACCCAGAGTGAGTAGAGGAGGAAGAGGAGGGTAGAATAAATGAATAGAAAACCAGTGGTGGCGATTATAGAGAAAAGGCACAAAAGATGTGTTTTCCGTCTTTCACTGTGTTACCTGAGCTGAAGTGACAGAGAATCTCTAACTTAAACATCTGTTTGTTGTTTTATTGTTCGTCTTCAGTTAGGAATAAAGACTCATATTTCTCTCTCTACTTATTTCAGCAGCAAGGACTGCTATGCAATCATCAGCTCCAACATTAAAACCAGCCTTGGGACAGCCTGCTTACTTTACCCAAATATGCTTTTTGTGGAATATCCTGGTTTTCATATCAGTTGCTGTGAAATCCAATCAGCCACACAGGCTCAGCGAGCTGCACGGCTCAGGTGTCTCTAGAGTCACCTGTGTTTCTCCGTGAAAAGAGCTGTTAAATATCATATTCAGCTATATTTATAGGAAGCATTATATTTAATTACTGGTTTATCTGTTTTAGAGATGATAGTAACAATGGTGGCGGTGTGGGCATGCACCGGTGCAAGCCCCGAGAGTTCAACCTTGCAAAGGTGAGTGAGGTGGGCACAGGCAGTGTTTCTCTGGCCTAATGTTTGTGTAAGTGCAGGCAGAAGCACTGGGAATGACCATGAGACCTCTGCAGAGTCATTTTGACATCAGCGATTGTGAGTATATTGGATGTAAGTTTATTTAAATGTTGTATATATTATAAATTTGTCTGAATTCTTCTTCAGTGTATCCAGTTTTGTTCTTAGTTGCTTTAAAGTTTAGTTCATTCGTGCATCTGCATTTTCCCCATTTTTAAATATCTCATTTCCTGATTTATTTTTAGTTGCTTGTGTTTTGCTTTTCGATTTGCTCCCCTCGTCTTGTTTCTACGATTTAGTTGTCTCATTCTGCCCAGCTGTCTCATCTTCCACCATTGCCCCTCTTTGTGTATATTTAGCATCTGTCTCCCCGCGTCCTTTGTCTGTTCACCTTGCCTGTGGTCCTGGGTGAGGTGAACAGACAGTGTTTCCCGGCTCCAGTGTTTTCCCAGGCTTTGTGTTTCACTTGGTAAGTTCTCAGTTCCCTCTCTGGTCTTTGTGTTTTGCCTTTTCAGAGTGCCGACCAACAGCCTGCATAAGCAGCTCACTCTGTTGAATTCTGCCTGCCTGAGTCTGCATTTGGTCCTCATCCACTAAACTTATGACAGACATACAATTATCTCAGATAAAATTGCCACTCAGATTCTTATGACATGATCCATTCCTAACAACAAAGAGCGTCTTGGTTTCAAACACAGTGAGAAGCCTAAACTTTATGGCTTCCTTTTTTGCAGTACTTGGTTTCTGCAGAGTTGTCCCGCGGGCCAGTTTGAACCCTTTGGCCGGCTGCTTCAGGCCCCCAGGCATCGAGGTCTATTTTGGAAATGACAAACAGCAGAGTTCATTTTACATGTTGTCATGTCATCCATCCATTTTTTCTGTATTCGTAGGCACAGATCAACTATCTAGCACACATTCAGCTCAGATGGTAATTTGATAGAACAAGTTGAAACTGTAGCTTTGACCTTTACATCCAAATCTTAATTTGATTTATTTAATTAATCTCAGCGCACTCTAAAAGATGGGCATGCGATTAGTTGTAGACAATGACTAATGATTGTCTCGCTCTCTCTCTCTCTCTGCTTGTCTTTGTGTTTCATCATCTGCTGTCTTTCGCTTCCATCCTACTTTATCTCTGTTTGTCTGTCTTGTCTTCTGCCTTTTATCTTTCTGTCCGTCAAATTTATCATAACACCATCTCACCTCATTTCTTGTGTCAATATTTTATCTCAGCACCCACTTTGCACACACACAGCAGCATCACTGTAATACAGCAGCTGCCAGTGTGTGCATGTTTGCACACGACTCTATTCACAGCTGTAAAGCCAGCAGTAGGCTTTCTCACCGACCTCTCTGGTGTCTGTGTGCGTTATTAGCTGTGATCGCTGTTTCAAGGGTAGATAAGACCATCGACCTGCTCGGCCTGTTTGTGAGTGGCTGTAGCTTCCTGTTTCCCTTTCACTTCTCTACAGGAAGTCACATTTTGTTTTGTAAAGAATTTGGTATAAGTTAGGTTGT
This sequence comes from Pundamilia nyererei, assembly GCF_000239375.1. NCBI lineage: Eukaryota > Metazoa > Chordata > Actinopteri > Cichliformes > Cichlidae > Pundamilia > Pundamilia nyererei. The sequence goes on along the minus strand of NW_005187477.1, from coordinate 1,211,874 downwards.
ATAGATTGTTTCATATACATCAGCTAAATGAAAAACAATAAATGAATAGGAACAGGAGAGCACTGTTAGGGTTATATGGACATATTTTGGGGTTAATTTGCTGGGACTACCATCGTCTTGGAAGTATATTTGACTTTACAACTTGACCTTTGTATTAAAAAGTATAACACAGCACAACAGTGATCTAATGACAGTGAGTGATCAGCTGTTCACAGTGAACTGCATGTTAGTGTCGAGGCGTGCGCTGCGGCAGGCAGGACGTAGGACCCAAACGCAGACAGAATGATTAACAAATTTTTTTATTTCTGGAGAAAACTGCATGAGAAATAAACTCACAAAACAAAACCTCGAACATGAAAACGAGAAACTAAACTGGAAACAAGAAAATAAGAAACACAAACTAGGAAAACAAACCAGGAACTGAGAACTAGAATTAAGAAAGGAGAAACACAGCACGGTGACGGTATGACACGACAGCAGACAGAGGGAAAACACAGGGCTTAAATACACCGGGGAGTAACAAGGGAATGGAAAGCAGGAGGGAAGCACAGCTGGGACTAATCTGAAGGAATGAGACCGGGGGGGGGGGACACTAGACACTAGACTATCAAAGTAAAACAGGAAGCAGGCACAGAGACACGGACTTGTCAAAGGGAGACACAGGAGACGCTAGACAGGAAACAAGGGGCATGAAACACGTCGGGCAGACATCGAGGCACAAAACAAAGAACTAGAAAAACCTAAAAGATATAACAAGAATTTAACCAAAACAAAGAATATTAATAATCAAAAACATAAACACTGAGACTCAGAACCACGACAGTTAATTAACATTTAGGATTTTCAACTCAGTCTGAAAAAGGAAGTCAGAGGAAGAAGAAAAAAAGAAAGAAAGATTGTTTTCCAAGCTGGGAAAAATCAAATGTCTCTCAGGTTACACAGTGATTTAATAAAGAAGGTCCCAGGATAGACCCGTGAGCAACAGCATATCAGAGGAGAGCAACGCAATCATGTTATTAAATGCATCAGTTAAATCTGAAGTCAGGATGTCAGGAAACACATGGAAACAGATCCACCACAACCTGCTGCAAGATTTGAGACTCCACGGAAAGTCACCACATTGTGTTATTGACCAAATATGCAGTTTTATCAGTCAGTGTATGAGTTCATGTATGTGTCCTCATCATAAGTGTCCACACTATGCAGTGATTGTCCAAGCAACAGCAGCATGAGGTGTGCAGCACAGATATAATAAAATCCACCGGGAGTGTGTGTTTGCACTTTCCTGGTCGACATCATGTCATATTGGAGCAAAAGCAGAGTCTTGTGTTGACCCAGTACTGGTGCATAGTGGATATATTCAGTAAAATAAGATGGTATCATTTAAGATGTGGGAATAAATAAATATTTTTTAAAAGATGTTAATGAAAACATTTTAAATAAATATCTTTCTCAGTCTAGCAGTGAGGACAGTGTTAAACAGTTACAATGTTTCTCCATAGTTATAAAATACAGCACTTTTACTGTTTTCTAAGATATTCATTAAGGATTAATCATCCATTCATTAATTCTGTTGTATATAGTATTTTATTCTATTCTATTGTGTACTGTAGCTTATTCTTATCCTATTCCAGTGTTTTTTCTTAATTTTTGCTACTGTAACTTTGCACTGGCCACTATCTGGCATAACAAAACAAATTTCCCACGTGTGGGACTAATAGAGGTTATCCCATCTTATCTTATCTTGGATGTTTTGCAATGAAAGTGAACTGAAGCCTCACATATTGTTATTATGCATAAACTTAGGTGTAAAATTCAGTGGAAGTCATTTACTTCAACAGACTCTCATCACAATATCACAGTCTGTTTTGTACTAGAATACAGATTCACGAGTGTTATCTATCAGCTTCAAGTTTTTACATACATCATCCCTCTAAGCATTTCTGTTATGTACCGTCTACACAAACTACAAGACAAAATCTCAAGCATACACAATACAATGTCAAACTCATTATGCATCTGCTGCTCTGAGCAGGAAGATCTATGAAGCTAAGAAAGTGAAGACAGTAGTTAGTGTAAGTCATTCTGTAAGAGGTGTCAGTCCTGCTGTAGTTGTAACAAAGTAGCTGAATTTACTAAATAAAGAGTCTATTTTAGAATATAAACCATTCTTTGTGTCTGTACTTCTTCATCTAATGGCTCAGATTCAAACTATAAGTTGACCCAAAGTAGATTAAAAGGACCTGTTAGGGCATCAGAGCCATTTAAAATGGTTTTTATTTGTTTCTGCAAGAATTTTTACCCACACTGCCTGAGAAAATGGCTAAAATGGATATGACCTCTCTCTTTAATAGTGTGTGCAGAGATCCTTCCACCCAGTTTATTAGCCATTTAAAATCAGAGGAGCACAGATGGTAAACCAATACAAGATATAATTGAATTGCATGACAACGAGAAACCTAATGAATTTTTAAGTGCATCTCATATTTTGTGCCCATCGCTGTATTTTTCTACAAAAAAAAATTCTTACACAGTATTTACATTTTTCACAATGAAGTTTTTTTTAAACTTGGAACAAAAAATGACTTTGATTCTGATGGATATATCTAAATATACATGCACATGCATATTCATAATGTCTACATGAATGAAAAACAACATTATATAAAACATAGAGCTATAATGCCCTCGTTTCTCCCTTTATATTCTTTTTCTGCTGTTGTACTGCTGTCTGTCAGCCCACTCATTTTCATTCTAAGTTTGTCTCTCTCTCTCAGGGTTCGCTCCCATTTTCATTTATTTAACCATCTCTCTCTCTTTCCAGCTTCATCCTTTCCTGTCACTCTCATCTCCCCTGATGACTCCTTCTTTCCCTTTATCTCTCTATCTGTCCATCCAGCACCTGTTCGCTGAGCCTATTTCTCCATCTCCTTCCCCCAGGTCTCATATTTCCATCCCTTTTCCATTTCTCCATCCTGAAATTTCCTCCTTTTTCTGTTGTTTACTCTTATTCTTTTTGCTCCTCAATTTCTGCTATTTTCCCCCAATTCCTTTTAGTCTTCTTCTTTGCACCTTTCAGTCCATTCTGTTTCCCATCACTAGATCTCAGACTGTTGCCTTTTTAATAGAAATCAGCCACAGCCTCCACAATATTTACCAGCTTCCATCCATTTACATTAGGCATTAACATGCAATCTGCTACTCGGTATCTTCTGCATAAGAGCTCACAATGTCCACAGAGATGAAAATAGGATTAAATATGTCAGGAAAAACCTGGAGGACAATCAGACTTCAGTCAGTGCCAACCAGGTGGAAACGCAATTCACACAGTGTGCATAAATGGGGAAATATCCACTCAAGTGGAAGAAACATCAGCACCGAGCCACAGCCAGAGACTGCTTTGGTAACCTGCCAACAGTGATGACAGACCCAGTAAAAATTATCTCTCAGCACTATGCCATCATATAAGTATTTGGCTGATTTATTCACATTACTAAAATCAGAAATGGATGTGTGTGTGTGTGTGTGTGTGTGTGTGTGTATATCTATATATATACACACACACACACACACATATAGACACACATATATACACACATATATACACACATATATAAACAAACTATAGACTGGATTATAGATCAGCGGTCCCCAACCTTTTTGCGCCACGGATCGGTTTATGCCCGACATTATTTTCACGGACCGGCCTTTAAGGTGTCGCGGATAAATACAACAAAATAAAACTAGTACCGGTACCAAAAAAAAAACGATTTATTCATAACACACGTGAAAAGACCCAGGAAAACTGAGTTAACGATAAAAATGATAACAAAATAACGCTGAAAACCAATAAAAACCCTGAAAACCAGACATTTCACACCTGAGCCTCAACTCTCGCAGCCCGTTACCAAACGACTCATGGACCGGTACCGGTCTGAGGCCCGGGGGTTGGGGACCGCTGTAGATGGCAGACAGTACACTGTACAGTGTAGCGAGGAATGCCCAGACCTCTACATTGGAGAGACCAAACAGCCACTTCACAAGCGCATGGCACAACACAGAAGAGCCACCTCCACAGGACAAGACTCAGCAGTCCATCTGCATCTAAAGGATAAAGGTCACTCTTTCGAGGGGAAACTCCCACTAGGTTTAAATCTGGTACTCTCCACCATTTGACCTTAGAACTGAAGAAGCTTCTCGGATGAGAGGTGAAACGTCTTCAAGCAACTTAAAGAAGTCCAGATGCTTTTCTTTGCAAGCTCCTTTGATTACGATGACCTGGATGACTGAGAACCTTCACAGACATGCTATTTTAAGGGTTTTTAATGACCTTTTACTGACTCTGGAGACCCTGCCATGCTAATATTATAGATCACAGCCTTCTCACCTCTAGACTGGAATAAAAGGGATTGTTTTGGAATGGTTTAAATCCTACCTATCTAATCGAACCTTCTCTGTTAATCGCAGAGACTCATTATCCCCAAAGACTGTGCTTTCGTGTGGGGTCCCCCAGGGCTCTATCGTTGACACTGACGCTGACACTAACTACACTTTTAATAGTGTTTTAGCTGCGAATGTCTGGTCAGATTGTCAACATAGAACATGTTTGCAAAAGTGCTCAGATGTTTTCACAGATGTCACTAGCTCTGCTAACAGTCAGCTAACAGAGTGTAACCGGTTTGTTTGCATATTCCACTCTCCGTGTTCCACATGTTGCATTCGCAGATTCTCGTTTTTACCGAGCGATCGTATCTTTCCGCCCGGTCTTGTGTCTCTGTGCTTCTGTAGCATAAAGAACGAGCTGACATTTTTCTCACGACACCAGCAATCAGCTCAACAGGCCCTTAGTTTACCTACATCCTGTCAGCTGTTTGACACCTGCTGCTAATTCAAGAAACACGCCCATGTTACCTGGTGATAGTCACAGTTTAACTGAGCAGTTGGTGCTCGATATACCGCAATGTTGGAGCATTTTTCTGCACAACTGCACAACAGAGCTGAAGATAAGTCTGTATGTGTTTCAGTGTCGAACAACCTTTGTACAGTTAAACCTAGCAGTTACTACATGACGGAAACACCAACGTTATCTCTTTTAATAAAGTTTATGCATTTATACACAGGTCACACTGATTATTTAACAAAAACCCAAAGATAGCTGTTAATCTGATTTATTTGCTCTCTCTCCTCCTTAAACTTGTTTTTAATGTTAGTTATAATTCAGAATTGGCGACTGAAACACGTATGATACCTACGAACATCAGGAAATAAAATCCCGATAAATATAACCTCAGTAAATGACGTCTCTATTGTGAAACCATTTACCTACATTTGTAATCTGTCATTACAAAGTGGTTTATTTCCTGATAAGATGAAAATTGCAAAGGTAGTTCCAATATATAAAGCTGGAGATAAACATCTTCTCACAAACTATCAGCCCATCTCTCTACTACTGCAGTTCTCTAAGATACTGGAAAAATATTTTACAATAGATTAAATTACTTTATCATAAAAAAACAATGTACTATATGAACAGCAGTATGGATTTAGACCCAAAAGGACCACAATGCATGCCTTAATGGAGTTTATAGATACAGTAACAACTGCTATTGAAAACAAAAAATATGCTGTCAGAGTTTTTTTTAGATTTAAAGAAAGCATTCGATACAGCTGATCAGAACCTTTTACTTAACAAACCATGTACATATGGGGTCAGAGGGGTGGCCTTATCGTGGGTTAACAGTTACCTTAAAAACCGTAAACAATTTACCCAAATAAATGCCATGAAGTCAGACCTGAAACCTGTTGTGTGTGGGGTTCCCCAAGGATCAGTTTTTGGGCCGCTGCTTTTCATATTGTATATTAATGAGATTTCAAAGTCTTTGAAAATAATATTATTTGCAGATGATACGAACTTACTGTGCTGTGGAAGTAACTTGGAACAACTTCTGATTAGCTAGAAAATGAATTAAATAATCTGAAGACCTGGTTTGACATCAATAAATTAACATTGAACCTGAGCAAAACAAAATTCATAATATTTGGGAATCGCACATATTCTACTAACAGTAAACTGACATTAATAACACTGAATTAGAGTATCTGAAATAAAATTCCTTGGTGTGATAATACATCACAAACTATCCTGGATTCCCCACATTACTCATATCAAAGGCAAAATATCGAAGTCTCTGGCAATTCTCTAAAAGGTTAAGGATCTCATAAATCAAACATCATTATATACTCTCTATTGTTTTATAATACTGCCGTACATGACACAGTGTTTTTTGGAAGTGTGGGGAAACACGTATAAGACGCACACCCATCCAATATACATTCTGCAAAAAAGAGCAATAAGGAAAATAAATAAAGCTACTTCAAGGTGAAAAAGTCACCTTTAAAGAAAAGAGTTGTCACAGAAAGCAGAAACAGTAAAAACAGTTTCCCTTAAAAGTTCCTGCACTGGGGCTGCAATCTGTCAAAGTTTGTCAAGCCTGGCTGGCACAGTCATTGACATGGCCACCGAGTAATACTGTGACTAAATTGGATGCATTGTTGTGTTTCAACAAACAGCACTTCAGAATTTTTTAGAACATGTTCAATAACAACATTGTCACCCACTCATTGTTAAAGTCCTACACGCTTGATTGGGTGGATATAAAAAGTGAATTCTAGCTGCAGTTTTATTCTGGCCTGCACATCTGGATAAGGAGATGTGTTGTATTTAAAAACTGAGTGTCTCATATCTGTAGGGCCCGAGCTTATTGATGCTGGCCTTACAGCTTTGGGGTTGGTGTTTTGTTTTTACACAAGAGTGAAGGTTTTCATTCTTTTGTTTTGCATTAGTACACAGGAACTGCCCAGTGCTAATATTATTTTATTCAAGACTCAACAAAGATATATGCTACATTATGCATCTGTGTATTGTGCCTTGAAATAAGATTGGATTTGTTTAATTAATAGATTAAATTGTTAATCTAAATTGTTTAACACATTAATAGTTATTTTTTTCTTTTTTAACTTTGAAAGAAAAGGAAAAAAAAACAAGCAGAAGTATTTCAGAGGCTGGGGAAAATCTCACCACATGATTGTGCCATTTTTTACAGTGTAGCAGCGCGGGCCAGAAAATCTCCTAATCTGTGGCACTCAAACCTTGTGTTGATCTAACTCATTAGCATCATTATTACCCAGCCTGGGGCAGAGAGCTGGCACTTCTCCTGTGCTCGTCTCCACCTCTACTCACGCTCCATCCTTCCCTCCTGTATCCTGCCTTTCTCTCCACCTCTCATCAGTGTCCCTCTTGGACACTTGGCACCATCATCCTTCTTCTTCTTCCCTTCTACTCCCACTCACCTTCTATCTTTACACTATTCCCTCATAAGTTTCTAGGGAGGGGTGGAAAGGTAGTGAGAAATGGCTTAGAAGGAAACAGAGAGAGCGATGCAGAGAAAAAGAGGGAAATAGAGATGTAGCAGATGTCTCTGTTCCATTAAGAGTGTAATGAGCAGAGCTAGAAGAAGCCTGAATGGGCGGACACACACACACACACACACACACACACATAGCAGGGAGGTGCTAGAGGGTCTAGTTCTACAGAGCGAAGCAGCAGCAACACCTGGCTATGTTTCTGTGCTACATCACAAATTATGTCTCCCTTTCCTCTCCTTTGATGGACTCTTAGGTTGTCATTTCTTTCTAATCCAGTCCATTCTCTTTTTCTCTTTTCAGAAGTTAGTAAAAACAAAAGTAGTAAATAGTAAATTTAAACAAAGATAATTCTTATGAATTGGAATCTTTTTCTTTTCACGAACAAAACAGCATCCTTCATCTCATCACTTCTTGTTTTAGCATCTCCAGCACAGTGGATACTGTGTGTAGCTGCTGAATAAGAGCTATCGGTCTTTGGGCAGTTCTGCTAAGTCCAAATCTGGCAGCCTTATAAGTAGGGCTGTGCGATATGACCAAATTTTCATATCCTTATATAAGACCGCTATCGTCCCGATAATGATATACATCACAAAAATTTTACATTTTCTGTAAATTCTGGGAATCTCGGGCAGCTCGACAGAAAATTTTTCCACCTGGGCGTCGTGTACCTGGAGTCGAGTGTTTTAACCGATGCATGAAACGATACATTTTTAGACATAAGTTCTACTGGCTGCCGTTTTCTTTGTGAGCATTTATTACACGGCGTTCTGCGGGGAAAAGCCTGTTCTAACGTTTGAGTCTAAGGTTTATTTTTTAGCACCTGACGACTCTTTTTTTGCTTCTCATCCGTAAACACTCTGCATACTCTTTTACGTGATTAAGTGTATTTTGAAAAGTCTCAAAAGGATCTTGAGCTTTATTGTGAAAGGTTTATGTGGAAAATAAACAAGCGGACACGTGATGGTTCTGCCATGGTTGTTGCTAACGACAACGCATAAAAACAGGGGCTTGTCCGTCCGTTGTGTGGTTATATTAAATATAAGAGAAAGAGAGAACTTTTAATAATATAGCCACTACAGTGACCATCTAAATGATGGAAAAATATTGCTGTAAAAGGTTTATTTTGCGACACCACGAAACAAACGATAATGTAAAATGAAACGATAGACGTCTTTATATCGTCATCCGATTAGGGCTGGGCCATATTATACCGTTCACGGTAATACCGGTATAAAGTTCGGCAATGATAGGAAAATGAAATATCGCGATAGAATGTGGGCAAAATGCACATGCGCAGTGCCTTTGTTTTCATACGCTCATACGTACATGGCAGAAAAAGTTTGGCGGAAATGGAGGATGATGCGGACGAAAGCGCATCTTTGAATGAAGCGGGTGAACCAGAATTGGTCAGTAAAAACGGTGCAACTTTGGTGGTGTGGAAGTGGTTTGGTTTTCGTCCATCAGATACCCACCAAAGCACAATTTTTTTGTAGAACGTGCAAGCGGGCCGTCGTGGCGAAGGGAGGAAACACTACAAACCTATTTTATCATTTGAAGCAGAAGCACTTCTTGGAGTACAAAAAAGCCGTTAAAGCACGTGAAGAGTTGTGCGCTTCAACTAGCGAGGTGGTGAGACCAAAGAAGATGACTCAACAAACAATCGACGTAGGTTTAAATAGCTGCACGCCTTATGACAAAAGTAACAAACTCTGGGGGGAAATAACTGATGCAGTGACACATTGTTTAGCCAGGGATATGATGCCTATTCAGAGTGTGGAAAGAGAAGGTTTCAAAAAGATGCTTGAAACGTTCGATCCACGCTACAAGCTACCCGCAAAGAAATACTTCTCTAAAGTCGCCTTGCCTGCTTTATATGAAGAGATCCGTACTGAGGTGTCAAATGCGTTATCTTCGGTGGAGTTTTTTGCGTCCACCACGGACACGTGGTCAAGCCGAACATCAGACCCCTACGTGAGCCTCACAATACATTACGTGGACAAAGACTGGCAGCTACAAAACAAGTGCCTCGAAACAAGTTTTTTCCCCGAGGACCATACTGGGGAAAAAATAGCCAGAGTCTTAAAAGAGTTCCTCAGCTTGTGGAATCTTCAGGAGGAAAAACAAGTGTGTGTGACGACAGACAATGGCGCCAACATTGTGAAAGCCGTCGCACTCAACAACTGGACCAGACTTTCATGCTTCGGACATCGCCTGCACATTGCAATAGGCAAGTTAATTATAACGTCAGATTAAGAACTTATTGTATTAGTTTAAATGATGGTAATAATACTGTTTGTGTTATTAATCTCTGAATGTGGGTAGTTGTACTGCAAGATTATTCCATATATATATGAGAGAGAGATTGATTGCTGTTGAGTAATGAACTGTTTCCTTTTAAATGTATGTCTTTTAGAAAGAAGTGTGAAGGATCCAAGGATCGAACGAGCAGTTGGAGTGGGAAAGAAGATTGTTGCTGCTTTTGGCCACAGCTGGAAGCGCCAGCGAGCTCTACAGGCTGCCCAAAAGGAACTGGGCCTACCAGAACACAAACTCATAACTGAATGTTGGGGTTCAAAGCAGAGAATGATCCAACGGCTGCTGGAACAAGGAAAAGCTATAACCCAGGTTTTAGCTGCTGATAAAACCACAAGGCACCTCATGTTGACATGGCAAGACATTGAAGTGCTTGACTTGGTCAGCACTGCACTGAATCCACTCCTAGAGTTTACAGATGCTTTCTGAAGAGTATGTAACCATTTCATGTGTTAAGCCTGTTCTTCAGATGTTTAACAATGACATGTTAAAAGTAAAAGAAGGTGACACTGGGCTGACCAAAGACATCAAAACAGCAATACTTGACTACAT
>NW_005187477.1:1199423-1200370 GCF_000239375.1 Pundamilia nyererei | reverse complement strand
TTAGCAGGCTTGAGTAGCATGCTGCATCCATCCGTAACATGTGCAATGACACACATACCTGCCAATTAGTGGCTGTGGCGCAGGACGTAAAGCAGATCATCTGCTAACTGCAAGGTTGGTGGTGTAGTCCCTGCTGCTCCAGATTGCAGAATGCATGCCAAAGTAACCTTGGGCGAGAAACTGAACCCGTTGCATTCAGGAGTGTGAATGTTAGATATAAAGCATTTTGTGAATGAGACATGTTGTATGTGCTCGAGTGTAGGAGAAAAAAAACCCTTATAAGGAACAGTGTGTTTAACAGACTAATAAAACACTTGGATTCCACTCGTCAGCACTGGAGCACAGTTTTCTTGGAGGCTTCTCCTCATACTAAGCCATTTTCATTAAAATGCTCCAAACAACAACAGAACAAAAGTGGTCAAGATGCTGGACTCCAATTAGTGGAGGCGCAGCTAGCAGACGGCTAGCCGTTACAGATGCCTGTGTCGACACTCCTGTCAATTAAAGCAGACGTGGCTCTAACGTTAGGCCTTAATAGTGTCATAAAACACAGAAGTTTTACTTGCCAAGCTGTAAATATTTCTTGTTAATGTTGAGGGGCTTTACAGGGTGTGACTCATTTAAGGAACCGGCCTCAAGTGGTCAGTAAAGACTTTGTTTGCCTCCTTTTTGATCTATTGATGCTTCAGTGCAAAGTTAGTGACACAAGCAAGACAATTACCAAAACCATTACGAAAACAATACGGAGTCTTGTGGTTATCCGTGTTGGGCAAGTTACTTTGAAAAAGTAATTAATTATAGTTACTAGTTACTTCTTCAAAAATGTAACTGAGTTACAAGATTCTAAAAGTAATTAATTACTTGAAACGTAACTATTGCGTTACTTAAAAAAACATTTAACCCTCTGGGGTCCAGGGTATAATCGGCCATTTTTATCTACTTTTGAT
>NW_005187477.1:1186319-1199105 GCF_000239375.1 Pundamilia nyererei | reverse complement strand
AATAACCACTTCAAACTATTTGCAGAACAATCAGCTGTTCTGCATTCAATAAGATGCCACAAATTATTTGTGCCACTCCAAAATAAATAATTTCTGTCCACTATAAAGAAGAACATCACAGCCTGATACCTGCAGGTCTGACAGCAGCAGGTGTATCACTCCTGTTTCTACCTGGAGACAGCCGTCGCCTCAGTGTTCTCACACACAACACAAAACTATCCACAACACTACACACTAACTACACAAGACACAACATTAACTACACACGGCAAACACGCTAAACGTCACAAATCTCTCACATGTCAAAACTCGCTCTCTCTCTCACCGTCACTCCTAAATCTTCCCCCTCTTCCTAAACAATCAAATGTCATGTTGCCATATCAATTTTGATTGGTTGACATGGTGCATTTTTCCACCAACACGAATGGGCTGTTTTTTTGTTTTGTTTGTTTATTTTCATAAGCAGAGAGGTCTCGCTGCGCTGTCCTTAGACAGGAAACGTGACGAAACTATTGAGGAAAAAACGCTGCGTATATATTGTTTATCATGACTCTGGTTTTACGTGGCCTATCAACACAATTTATAAAACTGGTACATGTCACCTAGTTGCTTTGTCATCTTGAAGTGGTCATGTGATTGGCTTACCACGACTACTTTATTCTTCCTCAGTCAAACAGCAGCACTCATGCCATTGTTTTGCTCCCTGAGCTCCAGGTGTTTTGCCAAAAAGTGATCATCTACCAGACAGTGATTACCGTCCGCGGGAGTGCGCGTAGCTGCTTAAAGCTGTAGCGCCCAGATTACTAGTTACTATCCAGCCGTTACAGGTAACGGCGTTATTCCCATCACTGGTGGTTATGTATGTGAAAGTGAGAGAGAAAAGGGTGTCCATGTGTGGTGATGGGTGCAAGGGAAAATGCAGACAGCCATTCTGAGCTTGAAGCACCTAAAAGATAGTGTGAATTAATGTGTGCTTGTATCTGTGTGTGTGTGAGTGTATGTGCGCACATGTGTGTGTGCATGCTTGTCTGTGAAATATGATTGTACAATCCCAGGTGATTCACCCTCTTTACAATTTATGAATTTCAGCCACAGCCTCGGTAAGGATCCTCCCAGATGACAGACGCTGTCCTATCCAACCAAATAATCCAATTACTCACACACACACACACACACACACACACACGCATCAGACACAACAGGATGCCATAGGTGGGCATCTAAATCCTTCAAAAAATGGACTGAGCTGCAAAACAGATTCTCCCCAGCCAGGAAATAATGCACATAATAAGAAATGCACAAAGATGCACACGCACACCTTTATGCACACAAGTACACACTGTAACCATGTAAACACAAAGTCCTTCACATCCAAACACTTTCTCTTTCTTACAGCCCACACACACACACACACACACACACACAGTTCTACCTGTGCACCAATCACTCTCCTCACTGCCCCATCACGTCATCTCTGAAACCGATAGCTCAAACAGCTGACACACTGTCAGGAAAATGTCTCCAACACTAGTTGCAGTGTCAGTGAAGCCGTTCCCATTTCAGGTCCGCCACCTACGGAGGTTAAGGTGTGGATAAAATGGAGGTGCATACCACCCACACAGGAAAAACTGTCATGTTCCTCTGTAAGGACACAGTATCCTCACGCACAGTTAAAAAGAGAAAAAACAATAGTGTTAGAAACACGTGGTAATCGTGTTACAGCATACCATAGTAGGACCCACAGGGCCACCTCAACCTTTTTATATCGCTACATCTCACCGTATATTGCAGGGAAAGCAGTGAGCATCGTGGCGATGTCCCTCTGGAATAGCTGCTCTTGTCTGTATTTTTGTAGTCTTAGCCTCACGTACTTCTCTTCTTCATATTCTCTGCTGCAGTCACATAAAACTAGCGCTTATTAAGAGCACAAAAATAGCCTAAATGAAAAATACTTTGTTTAAAATATAATTGCTTACTTTGCTTAACTCTTTCATGGTTACGAGACTCCCCCACTGTTTGGTAAAAGCCTGTTTTAGGGCTCAGTGTCATGCTACGTTGTTTTTGCCAGAAGTGACCACATCTAAGTGACTGGGTGAAGTTCTACGATATCACTTATTGAGATCAGCTAGCTTACTTGCTGAAAGTTGAAACAGAAGATTAAGTTCAATTAAACATGTACCTCTAGTTTAAAAGGGGTTCATAAACTCACTTTGGTCTTTAATTGTTTATACACAGGGAAATGACAAGATGAAAGAAAGGCAGAATAACAACACACTAGAAACACTTTGGAGATTCTCGTAATCTTAAGCATTTTCAAATTTGCATTTGCAAATAAGGACTTACATGTAAATAAGTGCATTTTCTTGAGCTTTATCATTCTCTTACTTAAAGTTAAAACAGGAGAATAAAGTAAATATGGGTCAATTCCTTTTAAAAAGAAAAAAAAAGAAGAAAAAAGAAAAAAAAGAGATCAGCTAGCTTCCTTGGCTATCAAGCTGTATCAAGATAAAATACTAGAATATTCACCTGAGCACAGACTTCTTGTGTCCTCTCACCTTTGGACACCTCTTCTCTTTCAGTTTGTTCTCCACTTGTTTTTCATACCTGTTCGGATCTCTAGTTTTGTGGCTTTCCTCCTTCCTTTGCACGTTTCATTATTCATAAAAGTTTTGCTTTTTGATCATCTTTCCTTTGTGTACAGTTTGATGACACCTTGACAGGAAATTTGAATAAAGTGTCTGAATGATTGGTTAAAATAAACACTTTTCACAATCGGATGCAGTTAATAAAGCCTTTGTACATGATCATTAACATAATTCACTGGTGTTGATTCAACAACAGAAATGTGGGAAGCTTTAAAAAAATGACTGACCAAAAAGGTTATTTTACACACATCAGTTAGACTTATACACTTTTATACACATCATCCACCAGTACAGCATCCTGTGTTCTTCAGGTAGATCAGGTCTTAAACTTAAGAATTTGACTGCATGCTGAGGTGGCAGTTCAACCATATGATTCATGTTACAGCAGCTCATTACTCATGTCACAACTTACATTTATTTAAATGTACTTGAGTAGGGTTAGGGGTTGACGCTTCAGCATGCAGTCAAGTTCTATACTCTTGCTAATGACCTACAAATTTTATTCAGGTGTGTTGCAGGTCTTAGGAGGTTAACATGTGTCTTATCATTAATGTGTGTTTTAAAGACTTAGCGACACCAAGCAAAACCAAGTAGGGAGCGCTCTGGAGTTGAAATAAATTAGGGATAGCACCAAATGCACCCATTATGTTAATGCCTCTTACAGCTGACGTACTCTTCCAACATGCACAAAAACATTTGACCATGCAGCATGCAATTAATTTGTATGACTGTAATGTCTTTGATATGCTGCTTAGTGATGGTGGCGACTCTCAACGTGGAGTCAATGAAAACTGCAATGAGAATCAAATAGGAATCAAATAAAAGGTGATACTGATAATGGAGTAATTCTTATCTATTTAAAACAGTATACTTAATAACATAACACATCTTCAGAATGCTATAACTTTATTATATAACTCCATTACTGTAAAGTAACTTCATATATAACTTGCAGCTTAGCAATAAATTTTATTGGACATATTAATTCACAAATCTACATGACAGACTGTCTGCAACCACCAAAGTGCCCGTGCTCATTTACGTACATTGATGAATGTGTATGTATATAATATTTCCTTTTAACACATTCCAGGATTAACTGCAGCACTGAAAGAGATGTTCTTCATCACCACAACACATACTCAAATCCTCCTTAATCATTAGAGCGGACACCGCCTCAGCTCATATGAGTTTTCTTTATATTTATCTTCAAAGTAAATAGCTATGGAGGCACAGCCAAGACTAAATCCATTTTTAGCATCCATGCCTTGGGACAAATTACCATAAGTTAGACATTAAATGTTTCCAATTGCAAACACACAGTTGTGCAGTCAGTTCAAATTGTTTGGGCAGTTTTACTGTCAGAAGCATTTCCATAAAGTCTGCTTTTTGATCCCCACTGTCTCTGCTGTTGCTTCAGATGTACCTGTTACTCACAACTTCACAGTTGCATTAATGCGCGTTAATAAACAACAGCAGCCAGTTGGATGATCTATAAAGTAAACAGTAAAATAAACAATGAAAGCAAGTATTTTAAAATGGAAATTGATTTATGAAATCTCAAGGATACGGCTGTGTTTACATAGCCAGCAGAGGGAAAAATCAACACTAACAGGTTTTTGTTATCAAGCAAAATTAATCCCCCAAATTAAATGTTCTCAAAGATGTGAATCAGACAGAAAACAGCTCAGATTCACCTGAAGAGAAACAAGATTAGATTTCTCTCACTGATCGTGACTGCACGAGCTGGACAATCGCTGCAGGTGGACAACCACCTAATGAGATTTCAGGAGTACAGTCTTAGGATTGTGGATTAAAGATACCGATAAGACACACACAAACACACACACACACACACAAACACACACGCTTGTTTGTTTAATAAGCAGTTTTTATAATATTCATTTGCTAATTTATGGCCATCTAACTGTTCAACTTTCACATTACTCTTTTGTGTTGCTGTGACGAAATATAAACTTCTTGTCGTTTAAGGTCATGGGTTTCATTAACAGCAGTAGTCATCTCTGTATTATTAAGCTATAAAGAGCCTACAGTCTCCTATGAGCAGCATTTAGGGACAGTAGTCTGTCCACCCTAAAACATACACAGCAATATCCTCCTGGACAGAAAGGACAAGCACAACTATGAATCTTTTTAAGTTAGCTTCATGACAAACTAGCTAACACTGGTGCAAAAGAACAGTAACTGTACTCCACGTCCACAGACGTGTCCATGATCCTGTATGTGCTGAATATATATACACCAATCAGGCTGATGATGACTGACAAATGAAGTTCATGACACTAATTAAGTCTTCATCATGGCACATGTTAGTTGGTGGGATGGATTAAGGAACAAGTCAACATTTTGTCCTCAAATCCGATGTGTTACAACAGGGGTGGGGAACTCCAGGCCTCCGGGTCCAGTGGCCTGCATGTTTTAGATATCATCCTGGGTCAACACACCTGAATCAAGTGATTAGTTCATTACCAGGCCTCTGGAGAACTTCAAGACATGTTGAGGAGGTCATTTAGTCATTTAAATCAGCTGCTTTGGATCAAGAACACATCTAAAACCTGCAGGATCCTGGCCCTCGATGCCTGGAGTTCTACACCCCTGTGTTAGAAGCAGGAAAAGTGTGTGGGCTGGAGCACTGTGTCAGAGCATCTTCAAAACTGTAGCTCTTGTGGGGTGTTCTTGGTCTGCAGGGGTCAGAATCTATCAAAAGTGGTCAGCGGTAACCAGTAACAGGGTGTTGTGCAGCCAAGGCTCACTGATGCACGTGAAGAGCAAAGGCTAGCCTGGGTATTCTGATCCAACAGGCAAGCTGCTGTAGCTCAAATTACCAAACAGGTTAATGCTGGTTCTGATAGGTGGAGCGTCAGGCACAGTGCATCACTTTTTTGTTGCATATGGAGCTAAATAGCCACAGACCAGTCAGGGTGAATATGCTGACCCTTGTCCACCGGCAAAAGCACCCACAGTGGAAACGTGAGCATCAGAACTGAAGCATGGAGCAAAAGAAGAAGGTATCCTGGTCTGATGAATCACTTTCTTTTACATCACGTGGATGGCTGGGTGCATGCACATCGCTTACTTGGGGAAGACCTTGCAGCGTCATGCACAGTAGGAAGAAGGCAGGCTTGGGGCATGCAGAGATTACTTATATCTGTGCAGTGACCAAGGAAACCAAGGGGAGCCAATATTAGTCCTGAGCTGTTTGTGCCTTTTGGAGCATTTTAATGGAATCAAAACACACTGAGTCTGTTACTTAGCACGTATAAGCTAATATGATTGTGAGTGTATTAAACTGATATAATATATGGATACATTTTAGTAAACAGTGTTAATATTAGGTAAAGTTAACTCATAACACACTACTGCACCCTCTCATCCACCTATGGCTCACATTATGAGCACAAACTGTGTAATATTTATCTTTTTAACTTTGTAACAGTTACAAAGACAATTAAGACCTCTGTGAATACAACATTAAGAGGGATGGATGTATTAACTGGACTGGATGAAGCAGAGCCACTCAGGCTTGCTTCTAGTCAGTGGTTTTTTTTTCCCATGCATCAAGTGCCATCTTTGACTTTGGTTTCCACTTCATTTAAGTACCTACAATCCCACCAAAGCAATTACAGCAGTGAAAGAGGAGCAGCGATGCATCTTCTTTACATATGGTCTATGAGTACGAGCAGTAAAGTAATTTAAGGAAGTTGCTTTCCAGTGTTCCATAAAACATAAGTTTATAAAACTTCAAACTCTGCTGATTTTTATTTATTGATGACAAAACTCAGCATGTGTCTCCTTTAAGTGTGGCCGAGCATCTGATGTGAAGTCAGAGAGGGGTGTTTGTGCTCACATGTGAGACAGCATGATTGAGCAGGTGGAGGCGTTCACTGCTTCCTTTCTCTCTCTTTTCTTTGGGGTATCCAGTACTGATGCACGATGCACGCAGTCACCCTCATGTAGGAGGCGCAGCAGGCTGAGCTGCCATTCAAATTTCACCCAGAATAGACAAGTGTTTGCAGAGGGCCTCCCTGAAGGCATATTTCTATTAATCATGACCTGCCTCATCCACGATTTCCTGTTGACAACAGAAATATCACAGTGATGAGTACGAGCAGCTCATGTCATCGGCAATAAAATATATTTATCCTTGAACTGGTTCCCAGAACACTGTCACTTTGTGTTATTTACTTTCTATCTCCAATAAATAATGTGAGGGTCTCTAACTTCTTTTTGAAAGTCTCATTGATTTTACCCTCTGACAGCGTGCTGCAGTTACAGTGCTGCAGACATTTACTGTAGTAGCACGAACTGGGCAAACCTGGATCAGTATCAGTACAAAGGAGGTGAGTGAAAAAGCAGAATGCTGATCCTCAACAGGAAGAAGGTCCCGTGTGTCTCAGAAGCACTTTCCTTTTATTTAAATGAGTCCAGCTGTCTACACAGACATCATACGAGACAAATCTATCTATTTGTGTTCAGTATCACAAACCATAAATTTCAATCTTAGAAATGTGAAGCTTCAGTAATCCTGTTACTCTTGTTCTCGTTCTCTTTTCTAGGTTTTTCTTTTCATTTGTAGTAAAAACACAAAAACCTTCCATCAACATGTCGAGGATTGTTTCTGACTCTTGGTGCCAAACAGCGTTTACACCATCATTTGTCTCTCTAGTATCAAAAGGTTCTACAAAAAGGAAATAATAGTAATTTAGTCCATTGTCTGTTCCAAGCAGTCTTCTTGGCCTTCAGCATGATGCTCATTGTCTGAGCTCTCCCTGTTTGTCCTGAACACTACAGAGATGATCCCCGAACACAGACCTAAACCTCCCTGTACAGACCCTGGCTTCCTGCCCTTTCCTCATTGTTTCAGTGGAAAGACCCTTGTTCTGTAATGTTCTTGGGTCAAATTTAATATTAATCCCCCCCCCCTTTTTTTAAAATTGCAATTGTCTTTGACTTTCATGTCTTAGGATCACAGCCCAGCCACTCCTCTGTCCCCCTGCTGCTCAGTCTCAGGCTGAGATCCTTTCCAGATTTCGGTAGTGATCAATAATTTGTGTTCTGCTTGTGGCTCCCTCAGTCAGTGTGACACAATGCCTCCTTTATAGACAAGAACAGTGAGTTGGAGTGGTTGTTGCTGCACTGTGCCGTTAGTCTGCAGACGAGATGTGATGGAAAATCTTGTAATTAGTTCCATAAAAGAAAAAAAAATCAATTATCCAGAGATAAAAAATGATATTTATTTAAATTTTTTTAATTAAAAGAAAAACTGCAATTAAACAGCTAATAAATTCTGTCCAAGAAAGTGTTATGATATGAACTGTAATCTAAAGGTATTTTGCATACTTTCTGTCCCGATATACTGATTTGTTTTCTTATCAAAGGGACAAAGGATGATTTGGTGCTTGCTGCTGTGTCCAGGGTCTGCCTCCACTGTTGTGTCTTCATCAGACAGACCATTTTGTGCAGTAATTAATTCTCCTCATCCTCAACCTTTCTCTCATGTGGTGTGATCCAGGGATCAGCTCTTAGTCCTGTTTTATTCTCTACCTACTTAAATGCATTCTTTGATGAGATAATCCACAAATCCAGTGTTATTTAATCTTCGGTAATATGTTTATATACTATAATACTTATAATACTCAAAGTACTTGAAACCTGATGTCATCAGTCACATCTTTGAAACAGCCAAAATAACCGCAGCCTCCATCTGTTAGCTTTAAATGCTGCCTTCTATAACCCTGTGTTTTGTTTGTTTGTTTGTTTTGATTTCACATAGAAAACTGCATAAAATTGGGTATTAGTTTGTTTTAGCAAGCACTGAAAAGAAACAACTTGACTAACTGTTGCTTAACCAGCAGCACAAACAAACAAAGACTTCAGAGAAGCATTTCCAGCCTGCAAACATCAGACTTGTCAGTCATTTCTTAGCGAATATGCAATGAACGTTGACAGCTAGCATGTGCACCAAGCAGGTAAGTATACTGTAAGCACTGAGAGCAGGTATGTTATCAGTCTCTGATCTGGGCTCACAGCAACTCAAGGTCAGTTTCCAGAAGCTGCAGGTTTGACGCTTCATGAGGGGATTAACAGAATTCTCACTGTCTCTGCTTCTATTCGCAGGATTAGTGGTGACAGCAAGTGAGGTGAGAGTGAGCAAGAAGGTAAACAGGCGGGTTTGCTTTCCTCTGAGTTGAGGAGATGCCCGGTGAATAAGTGCAACACAGACTTGACTCCAACAGAGTGATGCAAAGCAAAAGACTGAGCAAAGTGAGCAGGTTAACAGTCAGACAAGCAGTCCTCCGGGCCCAGGTTAAAGACCGCACTTATTTCAGATGGACGACAGATGCCATTGCATGTATGCATATATATGCCCATGCCACACACCCCGGTGGAAGGTTAATAGTCATCCACACCCACAATTACACAGACTGGGTACAGAGAGAGTGAGGGAAGGCAGGTGTTACCCCTGGAGGACAGGAGGGGCCTGACATAGCTGTAAGTCAATCACAGATGATTCTGGATATTGGAGGGTGAAAATAGTCCATCATTAACCAAATCAACAAAAAAAATGAACCAATAACAACGTGTATTTACTGAGCATCAACCTTCACTTTGGAGGACAGTACATGTTTGATGCCAAACTCAGGAGGATTTCTGTTTGCTTATTTTTAAGGTCCTGCAGCTCTGCCGGTCATTTTTATTCATCACCCTCAGTGCACAGTTGATAAATTCAGATATGCTGAGATGTGATATCGAAGATAATACTTCTTTTGATGCAAAGTAACAAAAAATATACAGCATTATTGTGGCTACAATATAAGATAGATTTTCTGTTGTTATTACTTCTATGAAAGGTGTTACTGTGCCTGTAGTCCCATCCTTTATTTAATAATGTTCATACTGAACCTGTCATGATCTACGATGGCAGAGTTTGACGACCCAAATGGAGACTCTTGAAAACGGGAGTGGGCTTAAACAAAAGACGAGCAGTTTATTAAAGACTGAACAAAAATACAAGCAAGAGGCAAAACAGGGACTAAGGCTTAGCTAACAGAATTAAACTGGGTGAACTGGGTAAATAACTAACTAAACACTGGAAACTGGACAAACAAACAAAACTTGGACATGGAACCCTGGAACATAGACTAGAGAAGCAGATAACATGTGGCAACACAGCTGGGATGAACAGACATAACAATGCAGAGGAAGTAAAACTAAACAGAGAGAGACTGTCAAAATAAAACAAGAAACAGACACAGCCTATGACATGCGGCTTGAGGAAGAAAGGGATCTGGGTGGAAGGAACGCACACAGGAAGAAGACGGGCTGGGGACACAAAGGTAGGAGACACAAAGAGAGAAACATGGAAACATGGGAGGAGAGACACGGAGGAGGCGAGAGAGGGAGCGAGACCAAACAGACACGACTGGCGACACATACGCAGAGGACATGACAGACTCTCACAGGAGACGCCGGGATGAGACAGAGACAAGGAAACATGAACCAGAGATACAAATAAACTTAGAGGCATAAAAGAAGGAAACTCAAGGCTAAACAGTAAAAACTTGAATTTAAAACATCTTCATAAAGCAATGAATACAAAATAACTCAAAACAGAGGAGCAGATCTCAACCCTAAAACATTCTGATAAAGCAAAGCATCAAGAGCCAAAGGGAAAACTCAAAAAGCTGGATCGAAGACCCCACACCATGACAGAACCAGTTGGACACACTGGAACTCCTCATGCACACATACAGGTACGTGGTTTAACGTGGTCACAGACAACAGTGAGCATGCTCAAGTCCATCCATCCATGTGCCCGCCATTGTGCTTGTGAGAGTTTCATAGTGTGTGAGGCAAGGCGGGTTAGCTCCCAAACATAGAGAGGTGAGTCCAAGAACAGCTTTATTGCTGAGCTCTCCCCAAAACACAAAAAACTCAGATTCATTTGAAACCAGGAACTAACAGCTAGATGCGCACACACACACACACACACACACACACACACACACACACACAGTGTTTCAGCTTCAGACCTGAACACGTGAATCTTTTCTCCTGCAGGCGTGTCCTTATTTCTCCCTCTACTCTTTCAACTGTTACTTTATGTCAGAGGTCAAAGTCAACTAGAGAACAGTTAAGGACACAAAGCTGTCAGAAGCCAGATCCATCAAAGGGCCTTTCATAAGGACCTCGACTTCAGATTCGGCTCTTTTCTGAAGGGCGCCTGTCTGTCGCAGTGCACACAGTGGTAACTATGTGAAGACACCTATGTGACCACATAGCAAAATAGTGTGTTAGCTGTTCAATACCATGTGCTTCACCTTTTTTTTCTACTGCCAGAGTCAATGTCAAATGCTGGCAGGATTCTCTAGTGAAAACATAAAAAGCATGTGAACAATGCACTACCTTCAAATGACTGAACATCTGAACATATCAGCCACGCTTGAAAGTTCATGTAATCTTACCTGGACGACCTCGCTCAAATTGAGTCATCCTTTGATCACAGCACCAGTCTGAATGCCATCACATTACCAGCAGGGAACAAGATGTCTCTCAACTGCATCTTGAGGTGCTCAGCACAGTAACAGGCATCATGTATGGAGAATGTACACATGTAACCTTTGGCTTGACACAACTGCTTTTAGCTATTTTTTACAAGGTCAAGATATCCAGATATTTTTCATGCAAGTTCTTTGCAGAAAGTTTCTGGAATTAACCAATAAAAACGGGTGAACTCCATTATATCATCACGCAGCTGCTATTTTCAGTAATCCTGTAACGTCCCGTTGTACCTGTGCTCCGATGCTTCAGGAAGGCGATCCCTAAACTTCATTTTCAAAAGTTATGTTTCTTTCAGTTGTTAAATATGGCAACAGGTGCTATTTTTACATTTGATTTAAACTTAAATTAACTACATACAGGAGGCTCCCCTAATTACTGTATATAATCGAGTATATAAACTTACAGAACTAAAAGAAATCTGACCTTGTATTTTATGTCACTTAAATTTCATGTATTGACTTTCAGTAGATATTATGTAGCTTGTGATGCCAAATTTGAGTAAGTTTTATTTCCTGTATTAATTTCTTTGTTAATCTGCTGATTAATTCTAATACTTGTGGCATTGTTAGAGATTATTATGGAGAATAGTCGCTGCTTTGATTTTGTCATCTCCCGTGTCTCTGCTGTCGTCAGTGTCATTCTTCGCGTCTTTTGTTCGTTTCTTTTTAACTTTGAAGGGTTACTTTTGCTCTGTGACTCGTGGTAGTTTGATGTCCTGTTTTTCCATATTATTGTATACCCTGTCCTCATTATTTGCACCTGACATTTATTTTTTTTGCCTGTCCTTTATTCCTATCTGTGTTCTGTTGTGTAATCAGTCCCCATTGTGTAAACACAGCCAAGTCTTTCACTTTGTCTTCTGTCCAGATATCCATTTCCACTCCTTTCTTCTCTGTTGCTTTCCTGCTTCCTGTGCCTCGCACTTTCTGTTTCTTGATATGAGTTTTTTGCCTTTTAGCCAATAAAGTTTTCTTATGTCAGTATCTCGATGCTTCTACCTCTTGTGTCTTGGTCCTTTTCTCAGACACGACAGACAAATATCACTACTGATGAGCTTTTTTTTTGAACTTGGTGGGAGCAGGCAGCACTTATTTCTTCTGTTTGAATCTTACAGAGTTTGAATCTTGCACATTGTGAAGTGTGACAGGTTTAGTGTGCTGTTATAGACAGATCTGATTTATGAGTGGAAGTGTTCCCCTCTGACTGGTAATCGTCTCAATGCGTTTGTTCATGTAACCTTTCTATACCAGTGAGGATCTGTAGAGGAAAAACTACCAAGTACTTCTTCAGTTCACATATATGAAGGAATCAGCTTATATACTGTCAGAGGGCTCTGTGATAAAATCTCCTCTGCTTTAATAGAACATATTCATTCTAATTTTCATGTTAATTAAACAGCTAGTATTTAGGAAGCAGACATCTAAACCAAGGACATATGATGACACGAAATCAATCAGAGTTAGTCAATGATACATTTGATTTTCAATTGATCTTAGTGAAAATCAAGAGTTTAGAGTGTCGGTCACTTATGGATGCTTTGAGAGGTGTGTGTGTGTGT
>NW_005187477.1:1183762-1185904 GCF_000239375.1 Pundamilia nyererei | reverse complement strand
TCCTGGCACCACGATGCCAGATTCTTCACTTCATCCATGTAGGCCGCTTCATCGTTGGTGGAGATGGCGCCCAACACCACTGTGTCGTCAGCAAACTTCACAATGGTGTTGGAGCCATGGGTGGCCACACAGTCTGAAGTGTAGAGGGAGTAGAGCAGTGGCGAGAGGACACATCCCTGAGGTGCTCCTGTGTTAATGGTGATGCTGTAGAGACGCACCTGCCCACCCTCACCACCTGAGCTCTGCCAGTGAGGAAGTCCAACACCTATGCACACAGACGGCTGTTGAGTCCCAGATCCCTTAGCTTTGTGAACAGTCTGCTGGGCACTATTGTGTTAAACACTGAACTGTAATCAACAAACAGCATTCTCTGTTTCTTGTCCACGTGGCTGAGGGTGGTGTGCAGGACATGGGCAATGGCGTCCTCTGTGGATCTACTAAAAAGATGTATAGTCTGAGCGGAGTGGTCAGGAAGGCGTCTGGAAGCGGCCGCGCCATCTTATGATGATCGAGGTTTATCAGCATTTGTTTGTGCACCGCTGTCTTAAGTTCTGCCACAGCATTTCAGACTGTCTGAAGCTGTGCTGTCGTCTTCGTTTTCAAGAACATGAGAGCGCGGCAGAAGGTTGTCTCCTGATAAGGCTTCCAAACAAGCCTTACGTCTTTTTCTCGCTGGACTGTCATTCATGAACTTTAACATTTAACATGCTGATCGAGGCCTGTAGAGTCTGAGATGTAGCTTTAAGGTTTGTTTTATTGTTTGTTTTTTATTTCTCTGACTGCTGCGTTTGACTTTGGAGTAAATTTGTTGGAACAACCACGCCCGGAAAGATTGCAGCGTTGTGTTAACACCTTACTGCTACTTGCCTTGTTAATTTCAATGATTTAAAGTAAAAGTATACTTAGTTTTGTTGTTTAACCCAACAGACCCATGTGAAAAACATCACCTTAAATATAAAATCTCTTTGTGGGCAACCAAATGTCGTGTTTCAGCTCATGTTAACGAACAGCATCGTTTTCATCTGACATTCAGTTAAAATAAAACAGAATTGAAATGCACTTTGTTCTGCTTTGCTGTTTGTGCTATTAAAACAAAAGGAGGTTCAGTAATAGGAAAGGAAAAACATGGAAATTATGAAAACACTTCTGCTGTAAGTATTTGAACAATCTCTTGTCAATAGAGGAAAAACATATCAGCTGTGATTGTTAATGTTTTCTATTCATGTGTCGTGTAATCCCAGTGAAATGGAGCATTTCAATGAAAGGATATGAAAACAAACAATTCAAATTCAATTCTTGAAACGGCATGATTGACAAAAAAGCTTGTGTACCAATTACTTGTGACTTTTCCAGCTGTCCCGAGATGTCACGGCTCATCACATTTCTGATCATGTAAAATATTTTGGATTGAACCGCTTTGGAAATGCAATTTGTGTGCTCTTTTCATCAGCACTTGTCTGAGCTGCTGTCTGAAAGCAAGGAAAAAAAGGAAACACAAAAGTCTTATTAAACACATTTATAATAGCATTCAGGAAGGATAACTGTACGTCCCGACTATTTACATCCACTGTGTTCTCTACATGCATGATTACACTGACTCAGCACACTTATCTGAGCACAGAGAGACGTCACAAGGACTCTTTTTATTTATTCTTCGGTTTTTCCATATCTGAACGTTTTTAAAAACCTAAATTATCGGAAAAATATTTTTACAGATATTCAGGATCCATTGAAAAAGGCTGAGATTGTTTTGACCTTTGATGCCTTTGATAGTTTCAGTGTGATTATTTGTTATTATTAGCACATTTGAACTCGTGCAGAATACAAAGTTTATTTGTTTTTTATAAAGAAATGAGCAGTCTAAATGAACAATATTAGTATTTATTTTAATTGGGAAAATAGTGAAAGATAAATTTTCAATAAAACAATCAACCAATAAGCCTAAAAAAAGCATTTGTGACACTTTATGCTATTCCGGTTTGAATTCCTGCTGTGCCTGTAAAGTACCCCTACTCGTGAATCATGATCTTCAGGCTCGTGTGAAGTTTGCCAATTAACACCTAAAGCAGCGGTCTCCAACCTTTTTTGCGCCACGGACCGGTTTATGCACGACAATATTTTCATGGACCGGCCTTTAAGGTG
>NW_005187477.1:1172380-1183711 GCF_000239375.1 Pundamilia nyererei | reverse complement strand
GCTGAAAACCGATAAAAACCCTGAAAACCATACATTTCACACCTGAGCCTCAACTCTCGCGGCCCGGTACCAAACGACTCACGGACCGGGGGTTGGGCACCGCTGACCTAAAGGACTCAGGTAGTTGAATGAGGCCAGAACTGAGCTTTGGAATCAAACAAATGACTTGAAGTGTTGAGTGAAAAGAATGCTGACTATGACCCCAAGACCACAATCCTTAATGTCAAACATTTCTGTGGAAGTCAAACAGCAAGACTAAAAGATGGCAAAAATTGAATAAGAATTGAGTGAAAGCAAGACACAAGGAGCAGCACACTAAGATTGACTGTGGACCTTAATGTTAACCCTACACCACCAACAGAAAACCTAGAAAGAGCCAACGTCTTGGTCAAGCAACCTAGAAACCTTAAGGATTTGGAGATGAACTCCAAAGAGAAGTGGTCAAAAATCCCCGTGAGATGTCGACAAATCTAGTCTTCAAAAAACATTTGAATAAAGGTGGGCGGATCGATCCAAATATCGATTGTATCGTTAGCGATGCTGGTATCGGACCAATAATCATAGCACAGTAAGATCAATGTTTTGTTTCTAAACGTTAGGTTCAGTAGCCCACTTGTGTTGAATTAATTACCACAAAGATGATTGAAGTGTGTACAAAATGTGCAGTTTGATGATGATTCATTTCATAAATCATGAAAGAGTGAAAGACTGCTCCCCCCAAATAAGCTGTATATTTCAGGCAGCACTGTCCCTGCATCTACTTGGTACTGGATCAATACCAAAATTTGCAATGTCGCACAGCAATACAACTAAACGCTGTGCTTATAAGTAACTCCTAATGAAGCACGTTCCAAAGGGATCAAGTACTAAGGTCCCCACTAAAATGCTAAATTGAATAATTTATTCTTTGCTATTAAAATAAAATAAATAAACTTCTCAATTCACTGTAACTGGTTAAAACTGTGAAATCAACATATCACTGCTGATCATTTTGTTATTGTTGTAGAGGAGCGTATTAAGGACGCTGTCCTCAGTGCATTTGTTTTTTGTCTCAGAGGCACTCAAGTCATCATGTTTTGTCTGATTGGTAGCGAGCACCTACATAGTAAATGTGGAGAGAAATACGTTTCCTTCACAAGTTTTGCTCT
This sequence comes from Pundamilia nyererei, assembly GCF_000239375.1. Lineage (NCBI taxonomy): Eukaryota > Metazoa > Chordata > Actinopteri > Cichliformes > Cichlidae > Pundamilia > Pundamilia nyererei. The sequence goes on along the minus strand of NW_005187477.1, from coordinate 1,182,563 downwards.
TTTAGTTTATATAAACAGAATTCTGGGGTCTCTGCCTTCATCTTCCCTCTGCTCAGGTTGTCTTTCCACTTCTATGCTTCTATCCGCACATCTTTGTCCTTTCCACTCTTCCTGTGCTTATATTTTCTCACTCCCTGTGCTCATCATTGTCTTCATTTGTTCACTTTTCCTTCTTCTACCTTTCCTGTCATCCCACTCATTTGTTGTCATTTTCTTTTCTCAGTAAATTAGACGATACTTCACCAAAGAGATATGAGTCCAAGTCTGTTTTCATTGCTTTGCTTGTTCTCGCTCATTTTTGCATTTTTGGCTAGAGTCGTGAAGAAAACCGCTTGCTTTGGGTAAAATACAAAAGTTCACTGTGATAATTATGCAAACAGCTGCTCGGTTACTTTCTCTTTATCAATAATGACTTTGAATGATATTGAACTTACTGCTCGCTACAGCAGCCTACATACTAGCCACATAATGGGCTAACATTTGGAGTGGGTGTCTTTTCATCTCTCATCCATCTCTTCTTTCATCTCTTTGTTCTTTTTTCCTTTTCTCCTGACTTTTGAGCTCTTCTCGTGTCATTCACTTTTTCTCCTCTTGTTCTTCTGCTACTTTTTCTTCACAGTTCCCTTTATTTTCTCTGCAGCCATCACCGTGTTTCTTCCTGTTTGTCCTCTGTTCCCTTCATCATGTGTTTCCTCTCCTCTACCTCTAAAACCCTACCACTGCTTCCTCCTCTCCTTTGATGTTTTTGGAGTCCCTGTGTGTGTGTGTGTGTGTGTGTGTGTGTGTGTGTGTGTGTGTGTGTGTGTGTGTGTGTGTGTGTGTGTGTGTGGTAGACAGGAGCATCAGTATTCCTCACAGTGCTTCTCCTCCTTTGATAGCCCACCCCCTTTTCTTGACTGCCCAGCGGAAGTTCGACTCTTTATGTGTGTGTGTGTGTGTGTGTGTGTGTGTGTCAGTAGTAAGTCTGCATAGTGGGACATTAGTAGTCATCCACCATCTTCTCTTCCTGTCCGTCTTTGCTTCGTCTCCTACTTCTCATTTTTTTGCTCGTTTCACTCCTAAACATGCAACTCACTGCTCCCTCGCTCTCTTCCTTTCAATTTCTCTCTCACTCTTTCTGACACACACACACACAGACAGAAACACACAACAGGCGTCCTCTCACTTTCTGCGTTTCTATTCGAGAACTGAATTGTGCCATAGCTCGATCTGCTGCAAATTATCCAATATGAAATGAAAGGAGCTGCATAAAAGTTTAAAGAGTCGAAGCAATTTTCTCCTGTTCTTTAGAAAAAAATTACTTGGAGCAAAACTTACTTTTCCAATAAGGGATTTAGGTCAAAAGAAAATATAGGACCGCATCTGTGGCATATGTAACAAGCTCTGTTGTACCGGGCCTTAAACTGATTACTAACCTGTAAAACCGAACAAATAACGAGCACGCTGGTCATCTGGTTGGTGTTGCCAGAATTTACTTGATAAGCACAAGCAAGATGCACCTGTTTTCTTTTTTCTTGCTAAATTTAAGTCTCTGTTCTCTAGGAGATATTTTTTGCATAAAAAAAGAAAGAGAGCTTGGAGGCACTAATCATGGCAGCACAGGAACAAGCTCTGAGCACAAAATCCATAGAGGCTGGGGTCTATCACACCAGGCAAGACCCCAGGCTGTGTAAAGATGCCCCTGAGACAATCCAGCACATAACAGCAGGGTGTAAGATGCTAGCAGGCAGGGATACATGGAACGCCATGACCATGTGGCTGGCATAGTGTACAGAAACATCTGTGCCGAATATGGCCTGGACATCCCGAGGTCAAAATGGGAGACGCTCCCAAGGGTGGCGGAGAATGAATGATCGAGCTAAGATCCTGCGGGACTTCCAGGTACAGACAGACAAAATGGTGGTGGCTAACCAGAGGAAAACGGCCATAATGATAGAAGCAGCGATACCAAATGACAGCAACATCAGGAAGAAGGAACACGAGAAGCTGGAGAAAGCTCAGAGGTTGAGAAGATGTGGAGGTGAAGGTAACAGTGGTCCCAGAGCAGTCGATGCAGTGACACCCAAGCTAGGCGAGTGGCTCCAGCAGATCAAAGCTTCCTTTCATTTCTAAAATCTGCACTTCTGAGAGTTTTTAATGACATCTTACTAACTGCTGACTCTGGGAATTCTTATGCTTTGGATCTCACAGCAGCTTTTGATGCAGTAGATCACAACATTTTGATTTCTCGCCTAGAACCTCACGTCGGAATTACAGGCACTGCCTTGGAGTGGTTCAAGTCATACCTGTCTGACAGAAGTGTCTCTGTCTCACTTGGTAAATTTTATTCATCTTCCACCCCCCCTCCCATGTGGTGTACCTCAAGGCTGCATCCTTGGGCCTCTTCTTTTTAGCATTTATTTACTTCTCCTTGGCCATATTATTAAAAAGCATAAAGTCTCATTTCATTTTTATACAGATGACTGTCAAATTTATCTACCCCTGAAACACAATGACCCCTCAGACCTATTTTAGAATGTCTCAAGGATATCAAAGCATGGCTGGCTCTGAATTTGTCCAATTTTAATGAAAGGAAGACTGAGGTCATTATATTTGGGCCGAGTGCACCTGGTGTCCCACCATCTGACTTGGGTCCTCTCACTTCCTGTGTCAAACCAATTGTTTCCAACCTTGGAGTAAAAATTGACAGTGGTGAGGAAAAGCTTTTTTTCAGCTGAGGCAGCTCTCTAAAGTCAAACCTTTTATTTCTTTTTGTGACTTGGAGAGCGTTTTACATGTACATGCAGCGTCCTCAGATGGACCTGAAAGTGTTACAGGAGATTTATTCACACCACAATCCATCTCACACCGCTGTACAGTTCAATCTGTGTTTATGTGTAATTTAAAGCCGCGATACCTCCTGCTGCTCATAAAATCCAAGTGGGTTTGAAGTCTCACCAAATATCCCACTCAGCAGTCTGAATAAAGAGGGGAAAAAGATGAATGCTCCTGTTTTTGATAGAATAAAAAACTGGGTCATTTAAGAATGAAAAAAACCAACACAAAATAGAAATAAAGAGCTCTGATTGGCTAAAAGCAAAAGATATTTGTATTGACAGATTTCCATGTTGACAGATGTTTGCAGTGAGTGCTCGGTGAATGAGCTGTGTTTGTATTGACCAGAAGAACCGCTGTTTAAGCCCAGACCATCAATCTTTTTAATCCATATCAATACCAGAGAGGTGGTGCTACTTACATCCACATTCCATCTGCTCTGCACTTTGAACCACAGAAGCAGCAATATTGTTATTGTGGGGTTCGGCACAGAGTCTCGGTACTTCAGGGCATTGGCTTTAAATTAAAACAGTAACGATGAGTTCAAAGGATCGACGTTCAGCTTTAATTAAATGACGTTCACAGCTGTACTGAGTGAAAAGTGAGTTATGTGGTTCCCGTTTAAAGTTCAGAGTACATACCGATTAACCTTCTCCCCACAATACAGCTTTGTCGATAGGTTTTAAAGCTCAAAGGATTTATATTAAAGGCGCAGATTTGACGCCATTTCAACTTTAATCTTGAGATTATTAACAGCTGAAGATAAATGAATGTCACTGCTTTTCAGCCTGCGTGAAAATGTCTGATAAACCATCGCGCTCCGTTTCTACACTCAAACTTTGTCGGAGGAATTCTATATTGTCCTTGGCACCATATACAGTGGACCACCACCAGTGCGTTTGGATTTTAGTTTATATTTAAGGGCTGAATCCCACCGAGGTTGGTACTTAGTGTTCCTGTTTGGATGATCCTGCAGAGGTAATCAAGCGTTCCTCTTCACAACAGTCAGATTTTGACTGAAGCAGCACAGAGCAGATGTGGAGGTCAGTAGGCCACGAATAAGGGATGGCAAAGAATTTAAATTAAATCGACCTGTGCAGATTAAATTTTCTGCTTCTGTAATACTCACGGTTTCTTCAAGTGCTGTTCGAATATAAATGGATAACAACTATTTTCTTTATGTACTTGTTCACGTCTCTCTGTCACCAGACTCCTGACACGGTGCGTTTGTGAGGGTGGCAGTAAGGGTGCAATAGTAGAAGAGAATGTGGTGGGTTGATGAGAACTCCTTACCCAGCAACAAAGTTTCCCAACAAGTATTAATTCATCAAAACAACTGTGGAGATGTGCTGACCACATGGAGCCAGCGTAGGGGAAACACTGCTTCCTGTCACTGATGTCTCACATCCTCCCTCACCTGTCCCAAAGCTGACTTAAGTGTTCTTCCATCACCTGCTGACACACGATTCCCACGCCCACTTACACAGCCACCACTCAAACCCTCAGTATAATTACGAGTCCATTTCCCCGCTGTGGTTCTACTTCCTGTCGTGGTTCTCCATTTATGAATCTGAGCAGATAAAGCACGAGCTTGTTGTGTTCAGGAAAAATAACAGTTTTTAATCTTGTTAATATGTGGCTACAAAAGAAAACTAAACTACACTCTGTCCTCACAATAAAGCCTGTTGATATTAAATGTGCATTGAAGGTCAGACAGTTCAAAAGTAACTAGAACTAAACACAATAAGATAAATTAAGCCAGATGAGGGTTTTTTAGCAACAAAATATCAGACCAGCTTTAGGATTACATAACCAAAGTAGCACAGTGTAATAGGAAACATTCACTGCACTACATTCTGGAAACTTTTCTCATGAATTTATGAATTGTGTTCAAAGTCTGTATTAAAAGAGGTATGACACAATGGTGGATTATATAAGTACACTTTTAGGTGTTGTTTATGTGTGTCTGTGTTTTCATTTCTATGGTAGCAGTGAGCATATGAAGGCTGAATATTTGATTCAGTGCACATGGAGGATACAATATTTGCTCGCTTGCCTTTGTGAACGATAGTAAAATTGCTTTATTGATCCTACTGTCCAACATGGTCACCACTGAAACACGAGACATCAACGAGCAAAGATACAGCACACTCACTAAGGCACACTTATGGTGCAGACATTTCCCCTCATACATCTGTAGTAGTTCTATCTCTGCTACCTTACCAACCCAACTAATTCCTCTGCTTTGGCGTTCCCTGAGGAGCTGCTGTGCTGTGGAGATCCAAACCATTTGATTTAATCCTAACTGCGGTCACTTCAAGGACATTTTGGAGATAGTTTTAATAAGATTTATGTATTTTATGTAGTAAAAGTTTTGTTTTTTTTACCTCAAAAACAGGTGAAATTGAAATGACCACTGAAACAAAACCACAGTGAAGTCACTTAACTTCGCTTTTTGAGGCAAAAGAGGAAAGCATTTGGAAGTTATGCACATCGGCAAGCATTATCCATAAACTACATGGGGCACACATTGGCTACTTACTCGCAAAGTCACCACCTAATACATGTAAATCTGACTCATCAAAACTGAAGCAGAAATGTGGTGATATTTACCACACAGCAAAAAATTGTTGTAAGATACAATAGTTCAATAAAAATGTTCTCTTTGTCAGAGTACCTCTGTCCATATCACTGCTACCCAGATTCAAAAGTCACCCACACTACAGCAGCTCTAAAGGGGGGAGCATCCACAGAGACCAAAACAGATATGGAGTTGTGACATTTTAATATTGAAATCAATGAGAATTGTTTCACTGTTGGAGGTTTGCCTCAAGTGGCAATTAGAGGAAGTGTGGTTTATGCTTGGCCTGGAGTGCAAAACAAGCATTTGACATGATCCCCTCCTGCTCTGTTCAAGCAAAGCACCCAAGTGCAAGTTTTGTGCACATTTTTGAAATCAGATCTATACAGAGCAAGAAAAAAATCACAACAATCCTATCAGGATAACTGGCAGGGAGGACATGTGTAACTACAAAATGAGCAATTGTTAATACTTGTATGTGGAAAAATATCTAGTGTGGAAATTTGTCCACAATATATATCCTCGAAGTTAAGGATACAGGCAACAAACGGTGTCATGGAATTTGAGTTTGCAAGATCTGAAGTAGCCATGGTTACAATTCTGCATACGGCATATGCAAATGTACAAAGTACAGCGACCTATGAGTTTTGAAAACAAAGTAATACAGTGAGCACTTCCAAACTTTCAAGCTATTTTATATTCAAACAGAAGTACCCAAAGCTCCACAAACACATTAGCTGACACTGAGTTACAAAGATGTAAAACACATGTTGTGGGATGACCTGTTACACAGTTAATGGCTGCTTTTTCAGACCATTTTCTGTAAACCCCAGAGCTGTTTATGTGGGGAAAATCCCAGTAGCCTTGTTCAAAAATATTCCAAAGTTCACTTTTAGGTTCAGCAGGTCATCTTGACCATGTCTGTGTGTCTGAATGCTAAATTCATGGAGTTGCAGTCATGTGACTGACTGATGCAGAGGTCAGGGAGGGTTAATGCAGCAGTTTTGTTGTGATTATGTCAGTGAACAGCCAAACTCACAAAACCATAAATGAGCCACATTTAGCATTCTTTAGCATTCTGAAAAGTGTGGGGAAAATGCCCACAGAGCTCACGTACATCTTCTATTGTGCAGAATTATTAACGAACACGTTTGCAGCTCGTAATTCTCGGTATCAGAGTCATCGCTGCTGTCACTGCTCACATCCAGCAGATGGAGAGTTTTCAGGTAGCCCTTTGAGCTATTTCTCTAAGTGTGAGTGTGTGAGAATAAGTGTCAGGTCTTGTTGATGTGGACACTCCTCATTATTTCCTCCCGGGAGTCTGAGCTGGCGGTAATTTTACCCTCTAACCCTCTCTCGCTTTCTCCTCCAGTCGTTTACTATGTCTCTTGCCCTTCTTTTCCACCCTCTCTCTCCTGTGATACAGCCTCTCGTTGTGCTGTCTGCAGTGACTGTCTCTCGCCCGCGGTCCCTCTGCAGTCAATCTGTCTTTATTTTCGTTCTCTCTCGATTCTGATTGACTCTTATCAAGACCTATTAGGGTGCTTCAGGCCACTCACACACACACAAATGCTGCAGTCTCCTAACCAATCACAGCGTGCCTGGTGCCTGGGGGAGCTGTGACTCAGAGTCGCTCCGTATATGGGAGTGAATCAACACCAATTTGCAGGCTGATGCGTTTGTGGCTTTGTGCATGATGCACACTGATGTGTGTGTTTCTGTGTCTGTGAGTGTGTGGGTAGGCTAATTGCTGAAATGGTTGGGGACTCCCATTGTGATTTGCGGTATGTTGGTGAGAAAAGTGGAGTTGGATTTAACCCAGAAAGTTTTTCCTTGTGGCAAAGTCGAGTGCTGAATGTTCACGGGTGTTGTTTTTTCCAAACCAAATCTGAGGTTTGCAGCACCTACAACATACTAGGAACATACTAGCAACGCAAGAGCAGTTTCAATAATGTTTCTAGAACTGTGTGCAGGGTATATATAAACACTATGTGCTAATGCTGGAGAGGTGAAAGTAGGGAGGCTATAACTGGCTGATATAACAGAGCATGAAGGCTGATATATTCTGTGTAGAGGTCCACGGGTGAGAGGGCAGCAGTGCAAGTAGCATTGGAGGTGGATTCAAATGGTTCTAATATGTAGATAAGAAGCCAAACGGGCTATGGATAATCTGTGTGGATGCATATGTGCTGTAGAGGAGAAGACAGTGTGAGACTAAATATTGTCAGTGTGTATGCCCTGCAAGTTGGATGTCAGAAGTAAAAGAGGATGGAGTGGTACACTGTATCCCCCGGGTGGAGAAACCGGTGATTGGAGCAGACTTCAGTGAACACGTAGGTGAAGCAAACAGGGCTGATGAGAAAGTGTTGGGTAGGTGCAGTGCTCAGGAGAGAAATGTAGAAGGGCAGATGTTTGCATGAAAGATGGAAATGGATGTGGTGAAGATGTACTTCAGGAAGAGGGAGGAACACAGGGTAACATAAAAGAGTGGAGGAAGGTGCGCACAGGTGGAATATATCTTGTGCAGAAGGTGAAATCTAGAAATCAAGAATAAAAAGGGAGTGAAGACAGAGGCAAGGATTAAATGGTTGAAGCTGAAGAAGGAAACATTTTGTGCAGAGTTCAGGCAGGTGATGAGACCAGATGACTGGAAATGCTGAAGAGGCGAGGGGAAACAGCCAGGACGGTGTTTCGTGTATGAGCTGGACAGAAGACAAGGAGACTTGGTGGGATGATGAAGCAGAGGAAAGTGAGTGAGGTAATCAAAAAAGAAGTGGGATGGTCAGATGAGATGGGAAAGAGTTGTTGCAGCTAGTTTAATGGCAGATGTGACAGTTAATGATCTGCAGTATGGCTTCATGCAGAAACAGATGCAATTTGCTTTGAGAGAGCTGATGGAGAACCACCGAGAGGGTCTGAAGGAGTCACACTGTGGATCTAGAGAAAGTGTCATGATTCGGCTGTGTGGCAGGCAGGAATGGACCCAAACGCAAACTCACAGAACTTTAACTCAAAAGCACAGCTTTATTGCTGGGAAAGCAGATCATACAAACAATACAAAACTAAACTGGGAAAAACTAATTATAATGTGCACCAGGCGGCACAGGGAGAATCACACACAGCTATGAGGGAGAACGCGACAAGAACTGAGGGAGACGCAGACATAAATACACAGAGGGTTAACGAGGGAGGTGGGAGCACACGGGGAGCACAGCTGACACAGATAATCGTAACGAGACAGGGCAGGAGCAAACACAACATGACGCATACTGACGGGAGACTGTCAAAGTAAAACAGGAAGTACACAGAGGCGCAGACAGGAGGGGAGGAAAAAAGAGCACAGACGTAACGGGCTGCGGAAAACATGGAATAAAACACAAGGAGGAGAAACGAGGCATGGGAACTCAGATACGTGGGGGAGGACACGGGGGTAAACACATGAGGGGAATTCCAATAAACTAAACTGAACAACCTAGGAACCATAGAATAAATAGAGAACAAAATACAAAAACACAAGAAAACTAAGAACGCTGGGTCAAAACGACCCAGGACCATGACAGGAAGCACAGAATTTGGTTTCCAAGAGAGGAACTGTTGTGCTGCAAGAAGGCAGAGAAGTGGGTGAGAGCAAACTCTTAGATTTTTATATTTTAGTTTTGCTAAATCTCATTGTAGATGTCTAGCTTTAGGATACTAAAGGTTCAGGCAAGGTGCTTCAGAGACAAACCTGAGAGACTGATGGCAGAGGGAAAAGAAAAGTGCTTTTGAGAAGATGCTCTGAGCAAACCAACTCCTTGAAGTAAACCCTTTCCACCCCGAAAGCACCTGTTTCCAGGCTCTGACCAAATCTGTTATCAAAATGCAACCTGGGGCCAGTTTTGAAGGTCATAGAAAATTGCATATTTAACAAAAGGGCAGCCTTGTGCTTTTCCAATGCTCCGATTCATTTTGTCAGATTAAATTTACTCGAGTTGCATTTGAGAGTTTTTAAGTGTTTACAGAGCAATTATTAAAACGCTCCTCTCTCCTGGTGATGGGGATGAGGAGCTAGTTCAGTTCTCATCCACTGAGCTGAAGGTTTGTCATCTTGACAGTACAGCTGGGAAACTGTGACTTAGCCTTTCAGGGGGATTTTTCTTCTTCTGGCAGATTAAATGGAATAAAGGAGAAAATATATTAATTATGTCCTGTGATATTTGATTTGATTGTAAAACGCAGAGATGCTCTCTAATCAAATGCTACTAGCTACTATTCCTAATTTTAAAAGACATTTGAAAGCCTATTTACACAGTTTTTAATTATTGTAAATATTGTAAGAGGGCAATGACGTGACCTGTTTTTGATTCTTCTGGTTTGTACCTCACTGTCATTGATATTTGCATGCTTATATTTTTACAATTGTAAAACCTTAATGTGGATGTAAAATCCAAAATATGTGGGCATTGTTGCATCTACTTTATTGTGTAATTTTTATTAGTACTTGATGGCTTGGAAGACTAGCAACCACTATTGTGGAAGCTTATTTATGTATAAAAAAAATTAAAAAATAAAGACCTATGACAACACTGTAAAAAAAGTCAGTAAAATATACAGCAAAACACCGTCGAATTCCAACGGTAATGGAGCGTAAAACCAAAAACTTCCTTTTACTGTATTAAATAGATTGAATAACCGTTAATTGTGAGACTGGATAAAACTTTGTTTTTTACTGTAATAAAATGTTGAAATTATAAATATTTTCTGTGAAAACAAATAAATATGCATACATTTTACAATTACATATTGTAA
>NW_005187477.1:1162956-1165271 GCF_000239375.1 Pundamilia nyererei | reverse complement strand
TTTTTTTTTTTTTTTTTCAAATGAAATCCAGTCCAGCATCAACGGATTTCACGCAGACCTAAAGTGGAGCCATTTAAAAAGTAAACTGGACCACTTGATCATAAAATATGCAGCATAATGTGTTTGACCAAGGGCAACTTGACTTCCTGCAGGAGCGAAGCGCATTATTCATTGACTGTTTTTTAAACACACCAGTTCACTTCTTATTCTTTATCCTTTTTATTTTTGGCTTGTAAACAGGCACGCACATCCTGCCTGTCCTGCTGCATCCTTTTTGGGGGGATGGGGGGGGCAAACACTGAGAAACAAGTCTTGAACTGCTCTTAATCCCAAATATTATGTTCCTGCTGTGTGCTCAGAATCATACACCCGTTTTCAAAAAAAACTGCGTATTCTCTCTCAGACATGAAGACAAAGATGAAGGAGAGGGTGAGGGAAAGAAAGAAAGAGGAGAAAACGTTGGTCACGTGGAGAGGGAAAATACTACACAGAGCAGCTGTGATGTTAGTCCAAAAGGCAAGAGAAGGAAATAAGAAGAAACATATAGAGGGAGGGCGAGGGTGGAAAAGAATGAGAGACGCATGTACTGTAATATAGGAGGAGGGAGGTGAAGCTGAGAGGAAGCAGGGTGAGGAAATAAGGAGTCAGCAGAGTAGAGAGAGAGAGAGAGAAAGGAGGCATTAGTGTCACATTGGGAGGATCAGTGTGGTGCTCCTTTGATGTCAGAAGCAAGAATACACACTCAGGCACATACACACCTCTAGAGGGTAATCCACCCTGTGGAGGGATGCGACCTGTGGATTCGAAAGCAGCAGGTTGAGAAAACTACAGAGACACTAACAGGAAGTCACCCATCAGAGCGCTAAACCCCACAGAGAGAGAGAGGAAGCAAGAGGGAGAGAGGTGAGGGTGGGGGAAGACCAGCACCTGTCACACACACACTTATTTTCACCTGCAGTACACGATTTCACCTCAGCTGCCAAACCTCAGTCCACGTCCTGTTTCCATCGTTTTGCATGAACACCTCACGCTGTGTTTCAGTATTTTGATATTTTTATGTGCATAGATGAAAATGTTATTTATGTGCTTATATATTTGATATATAAGCATATTTTAATGTCTTGTGTGGTTCCATTTAGCATCTTTGTTCATGTTAACCCGACAACAAAACAAATCTGCACCTGATTTATTTTCAGGTTTATGTTTGAAGTGACTGGTTATGAGGACTGCTTAGCCATGTACTGAGGCCAAAAGGCAACCTGCAACAGTTAACCAGCGAGCACAGACCAACATAGTAGGAGAAAAAAAAAAATCAAGTACAGCAGATCCACCAAAGAGGCAAAGTCCCAGGGATGCTGTGATAAATGAAATACTGTAAAGACACCTACCAGCCAAAACTATCATGGCAGGAGTCCAGAGAGAAGGATCCCTGCTGTGTTCATGTTCAGAGTTTAAGGAGACTGAAATGCAAAGAAGTTATGGTCTGTGGACTTGAGAAGAACAGACTAAAAAGGCTCTCACAGTCCTCCGTCTGTGTGTGACTGACAAAAACTGACAAAACGAAAACTGTCAATGATTTAAAAAAAAAATGAGAAAGCTCTTTCTCCTCATGCCACAGCTGTCCTCTGTCATCGCTGCTGTTCCAAGTTTTAACTTACATTTCATGCACACTCTGCGATTCCTGTCTTCTGTCTGAGTTGAGGAATTACTTATCTGTCTTTATCCTCCAGCTCATGTTTTCTTTCACCAGCTGTGCAGCAGAGGTGTCTTTGGACTGAAAGCAGAGTTTCATTTCACATTTACCACACAGGTTTAAGTGCAATAACACTGTGGTCATAATGACACAAACTCAGCTTTTAACATAACAGGAAAAAATGAATATGATGCTCTGCCATTTAGGGCCCACCCGCTGACCTGAGCACTAATTTCTGCCAGCTGTGAACATTCAGCTTGACCAGCAAATCCACGCATCAGTGACAAATCTCACTCAGGGTTAGATTTCAACATCCACAGTCTGGTGGTTCGTAGGAGTGCCCTGGGATTGAGTCAAATTCCCAGCCTGGATTATTGGCTCATTTTCCGACCTCAGTCAGTACGGATCGGGAACTGCACCTCCAGCACCACCACACTGAGCACTGGGACCCTACAAGGCTGTGTGCTCAGTCCTCTGCTGTTCACACTGCTGACTCATGACTGTGTAGCAACACACAGTTCAAATCACATCATTAAGTTCGCTGATGACACGACCGTGGTGGGTCTCATTAGCAAGAACGACGAGTCAGCGTACAGAGAGGAAGTGCAGAGACTAACGGACT
>NW_005187477.1:1157915-1161525 GCF_000239375.1 Pundamilia nyererei | reverse complement strand
CATGAATAGAAGCCTTATCCACAGCTCTTGCCTTTGTGTTCAGCCTGTAAGACACTGTCACCATTAACATTTCTATTAACCTCATTACTACAACAAATGGCCAAGTGAGGAGCTCATTGATCAATTATTTAATCGATGACTAATTATAATGAATGACTGAGTAATGTCTCCAGTGACACACCCTAATTGTTGCTGTGGGAAATGATCAGCTACCCACATGATGTGACTAATATTTAAACCTTCACCCTTAGAATAAAAATGTTCACATTTAACTCATGGCTTCTGGTAATAAGGAGCTCTGGCTAACATGATGTCAACATGTGAATATGAAACAACAGTAAAACGTCACATGTTAGCATATTATGTAGGATGATTTCTTTTCCCTTCCACAATGTACTGAACTTTAATTTGCTTTGGTTTGACTGTGTTGAGGTTAATTTAATTAATTTAAGCCAGCTATACTCTTAGGTTAGCATTTGTTCACCATTTTTATTAATAAAGTTTCACTTTGTGAAAAACTATTGCACCTAAGAAATGGGGGCTTGCAAATTTTAACACCTTTAACCTGTTCTTATCTAAAGACACAGAACCACTGGAGATGACGTGTATATGTGTGTATATATATCTCATCAATAGAAAAACATCAGATTTAGTAGAGAAGTTGAAACTAAGTGCTGTGGACACAAGGCCAGTGGTTTCACAGTCACTCCAGCTTAACAGTCTGTAGATATTCAGTGTTAAGGGTTCAATATTGAGGACAAGAGTAAAAACAACCATGGTCCAGAAGAGCTTGGTCAAACAATTGATTTTAATGAACACACGCAGCGTGGGGAGATGTACACTGCAAAACATCAGCTGTAGATCTCCGCCCAATAACTACACAGTAATGGTTTTATATCATCAGGGTATTATAACGCCCCCTCATGCGTTAAGCAGACACAATACATGCATACGTCAAATCAAAACCACAATGACTTGTAACACAATTTGAAAAGAGCATCGCCTCGTCTCCATCCCATGTGTCTTCCTGTCGCACGTCCTGCCCGCGCTTATCTTCTGGAACATCAGGCACACATTCTGCAACAAACTGTTCTTTTGCAAGCACAAAATGCAGTCACAAGCAAAACATGATTAAACTTTCACCTATAAATGAGTCTATCTACTGTGTGTGTGTGTGTGGGTCTCTCGACCTTAAATGCTCTCTCATCTCACCCGTTGCACTTCTGACCTTTCACCAGAAAGAGAGACAGAAGCCATTCTCATATGTGTAATGCCCTAACTGAAACTATGTATATGTAATCTATTAAATAAATGTTTTAATCAAGAACCTCTACTAAAAGCTTAATCAGAGGATATAAATGAATAGAAGATAATAATGAATAACCTGGTTATTAAAATAGCATCATCCAAACAGCTCCTCAAAGTAACTTACACTTAGATTCTGCTTTAGTTTCACTTTCACAAGCACGCTCAAAAGCCTGCGCTTCCTGTCTACTTGGCACAGACTATACTCAGAGTTAGGCCGTTCTTTTATGATGCATGTAATCTGCATGTAAACATTCAAGATTTTAGATTTAACTCAACAGTTTAAAGTGGTTATAACTGCACCTGTAAAAAAGGCTAATTGGGTACCAATATGTTTAAACATCTGAATGCAATATCAATATTAATTATTAATGCAATGGTAATGATGATTATAAACAATAGCGGCAAAATATTTCTCTAATCCCCACATCAGCTATACTTACTGTTTGAACACATTTCTTTCCAGTGTCCCTTATTTTTGTTTTCTTGCCTTGTTTTCTGTAACAAGTGTGTCAGACTTTAGCATGAAAATATTTTTCAGCTTCAATTCAATTTAATTCAGTTTTATTTATATAGTGCCAAATCACAACAACAGTGGTTTCAAGGCGCTTTATATTGTACAGTAGACTGTAAACCCAAAAATCATATGACCCCCTATGAGCAAGCACTTTGGCCACAGTGGGAAGGAAAAAGGAAAAACAGAGATGGTCCTGGTGTTTCACTGGGATGCTCTCCCCACATTGCGATGTGTTTATTAAACCCACTTCAAATCAAGCTCACTGGGTGTGTTGCAGGTTATTGTTAAAATTTGAATCATATCTGTTATTAACCTCTGTCTCTCTTCCACAGCATGTGTTTATCCTGTCTTCCTTCTCTCACCCCAACCGGTCGCAGCAGATGGCCCCGCCCCTCCCTGAGCCTGGTTCTGCTGGAGGTTTCTTCCTGTTAAAAGGGAGTTTTTCCTTCCCACTGTTGCCAAAGTGCTGCTCATAGGGGGTCATATGATTGTTGGGTTTTTCTCTGTATCTATGAAGCGCCTTATATATATATTAGGGGTGCAACGATACTCGTATCGATATTGTACCGTTCGATACAGTGCTTTCGGTTTGGTGCACATATGTATCGAACAATACAAAATTTTTTATTTATTTAATCAACTTTTCTTCTGACGATGTTGTCTGTGTTGAGAGCTCAGTGGATCTGCGTTCGACTTATCCACCTAGGCTGCACTGTTGAGCGCAGATCCACTGAGCGCAGCGCAAGCTAGCGTGACAGAAGTTTAGCTCGTTGCAACACGGCAAATTGAACCTCCCCCACCCTCATTCAGATCTGGCGTTTGGAACTATGGAGTGGTGAGGAGAGATAGGCATCCATACCTTGGGGGGGCCTGAGATGTCCCTAGAGATGTGGAGTCTAATACCTGACCTGACATATAGACACAGACAAAGAGGCACACACAGATACAAACATCCATTCCCTCCCCCATGCACACATATGCAAATACTCAGCACTCACCCAACGTGGAGACAGACATAAATAGACACTGTACACACAATCACACTCTCCAAACGTACTCTATACACCAGGTCCAGGTACCCTTGTCCCTAACCTGCACCTAGACCCAGGAGGTGTTACCCTTTTTCCCTGGGGCAGAGACAAACAGACCGCCTCTGGATGCCATGTAGCATGCCCACCCCCAAGGTCCTATATGTATGTGTTATGAGAGTGTGAGTAATGTGAATGTCTAATCTAGATGTGTAAATCTTAGAACAATGGTGACTAACTACATACTTTGGATGATGTTGCCTTGGCCTCCAGTAACTTTGGAATCTTAGACCAGTATGTGTCATCCAATGTGCATATTAAACAAATATATAGGACTGCTTTGTTGCAGTCCTATATATAATCAAAAATCCAAATTAAAAACATGCTGTCTCAGAGTGATGCTGAAAAACTAGTTCATACATTTATCATTTCTAGGCTGGACTACTGGAACTCATTATTATCAGGACGTCCTGAAAACTCCCTGAAAAGCCTTCAGCTGATCCAAAATGCTGAAGCGAGCGTGGGACCTCATTGGCTCCTTGGTAAATCCAGAATCAAATTTAAAATGCTTCTTACATACAAGATCTTGAATAATCATGAAATTTAAATGAACTGACTGCAAGCATCAGATGACCTTATTTAGCAAACACCAACAGGTACCTGGTAATTTGAGACCCAAACCTTTGCATCCCTACTTAACAGCCTACATTCTTTCTCCCTGTCCTATCCCCCAGTCATGTCTGTCCCGTTTGTAGCAACT
>NW_005187477.1:1155694-1157164 GCF_000239375.1 Pundamilia nyererei | reverse complement strand
TGGCATGCAGGTGTAAAGAAATCTTTAACTTTGGATCCTTTGAGTACATTTGAAGACTGCCAGTGTACCCTTGAGCACTGGTTTTTACTCTAAACTCCTCTCAAAACTTTTTCTCTAGGGTCAAAGAACTTTATGAGCTTGTTTAACTTTTACAGACTTTAAAGTTTTGATGTTATTTCAGGTCAAGAGAGGAGATCCTTGGGCAAATTATTCAACCGAAGAGGAAGAAACAGTAGAAGAGACACAAATTGAGCCCAAAAAAGATGAGTGCTCCCTTTTTGTTTTATCCGCTTTAGCTCAGGGCTGAACCCAGATGCTGTAGAAAGGGTCGGTCATGCCCCTGTTTAAAAACTGTGCTTATGAATTCGCTACTAGTAAACATGCTTTAAACACATATCTTATGCTCTGGCACTAACACTTAGCTCGAGAGACATTTAGGTTGAAAAGAAAGAAACAAATTCAGTTTTTGTTAACATATCTCGAGAGTGAAAGAAGAAACATTTATATTCTTTATTTTCCCTGAGTTTTTCTTTTAAATATAAAAGTTATTCACATGCTTGAGATAGTAAAACAATTCATCTAAATCACAGGTTTCTGTGTGGCATTTAAATATTATTTGTCTCTGACTGTGAATTTTCTGCAGTTTCCATGACAAGTCCAGTGAAATTCATATTTGGTCAACTGGTGTTTTAAACATGGCCTTGAAAACAAGCATGATGGACTAGCATACTAAACCAACCTTATTAATGTTAGCTAATTAACTTCTCCTCTGCTCAGTCATTCAAATATGACCAATTTAAGCATCCTGACGGAGAGTCCACCCTTATTCTCCACACAACAGTGTTTATCATTGTGCATCATCTTTCTGAACTCTGTCCATCCTACCCTGTACCTCTCTGCTCTGCCTCTTACCGTTCGCTGATTCATCCACCCATCCGTCCTTTATTACTTTTTATTATCTGTCACTTTACTCTTATCTGCTTGGCAAGCCTTGTCAATCACATATGACAAGTGCCCACAGAGACACCCACATTCTCCCGGTGCCCAGCTCATCATTTGTCAGGTCACTTCCCGTTTGTTTCTTTGACTTCCTCAGCTGGCGTCACTGCTTCTCTCTTTTCTTCTTCTTTCTCTCTGCTTCTTCCTGTCGTTTTTGGATAAAAGTCACCTTTTCTGTCAGGAGGCCGTGTGTGTGTGTGTGTGTGTGTGTGTGTGTGTGTGTGTGTGTGTGTGTTCTGTGTGCAATAGCCACACTTCCACGCTTTAACATTGTTATCGGACGAGTGACAGCTCTAGTTTCCACACCCCCCATTTCATCACACACACACACACACACACACACCGATGAACTGAAGTGAGAGCTGAGAACAATCCATTGCTGTCTCTTTCTATCAGTGCCTCTATCTCTGACTGGGTGGGCATTAAAGTGTTTGTGTGTATAGACATATAGTATATATATGTGTGTGTGTG
>NW_005187477.1:1149036-1155437 GCF_000239375.1 Pundamilia nyererei | reverse complement strand
TGTGTGTGTGTGTGTGTGTGTGTGTGTGTGTGTGTGTGTGTGTATTGTCTTGTACAAATGTACAAAGCTTTTAAATTGCTATCTTAAAGGTGACCTCCCCTGCAGACAGGAGATGTAACACTCAGCTATAAACTACTAACCGGACACCAGAGAATACGTGTGAGTGTCTGAGTGTGCGTTTGTGCACGTTTGTGTGACTAAATGCTTTGCCCCAATATCATCGATTGTTACACTTATTATTAATAATACATAAGAATTTTGTCATTTTTCAATAAAAAGGCAGTCAACTGTCAGTAAATTAATTTAAAAAACATTTCTGTGATTTTCTTTGTCAGGTATGGAGGATGTGGCCTCCGTCACTCCCTCTTTAAAATACTACAGAAATTAATGTTGAGTGGTGACAGCAGGAGACATCAGTCTGACTTCACTTTGAGTCACTGTGAAAGTTTTAAGCAACAAAACAATGAAAAAAATGTAAATATTAATTTTGCGTAGAGTATTGGACAAAATGTAAACTGTACTTTATTATTATATTTGTATACTCAGTAAACATGACGCAATAATTTTGAGTAAACTGAAATATATATTATTCAAATACCAAAGTCTAGAAACTCAAACCAGACAACAAGAAAACAAACCTGGAACTGAGAACAAGGAAAACACACAGCAGTGAGGGTGTACGACACAACAACACATACGGGAGTAACGAGGGAAACAGGAGGGAAACACAGCTGGGACTAATCTGACATAACGAGACGGGGAGGAAGCAAACATGAATACACTGAATACAGAACAAGGAACTATCAAAATAAAGACCTTAGACAAAGACGCAGCCTTGATACTGTGACAAGGAGACATGACTGTCACGGGGAATCAGAGGGAACATGAAACATGGAGACAAGAGTAACTAAACATGGAACTCAGGCAAGGCACAGAAAACTAGAGACTAGAATATAACACACGGGGACGCAGACATGGCAGACAGAGAATACAGATGACTAAACATGGAGACAGAACAGAACTTACACTTTATGCCTGATGCACAAAACATGGACGGCAAAGGAACAAAACCTAAGAACTGGGAATCACAAAAGAATTAAAGAACTCAGGAAGCTGAAAACACCAAAGACTAAACCCTGGAAAGCTCTAAATCAAAGCATGTTAAATAGTCTAAACATAAACACTGGGTCACCACACCCACGACAAAAACATCTAAACTGAATGTATACCAGCCACGTAAATCTGACATTTTATTGACATGAAAATGAGTTAAAGTCAATATTTTGGGCTTTTTTCATTGTGCGTAGAGTTCAAAGCTTCAGTGGCCATTAAGACATTTGTATATGCAAATTTATCAGGTTAAAAAAAAGGGTTTTAAAATGGTTGAATCCATGTTTTTCTTTCTCCCAACAAACTCAACTGTTTATTAGATGGAGTTTGGGATTTTTTTCTTTTTATTTCCACATCCAAGACTTCA
Source organism: Pundamilia nyererei (assembly GCF_000239375.1). Taxonomy (NCBI): domain Eukaryota; kingdom Metazoa; phylum Chordata; class Actinopteri; order Cichliformes; family Cichlidae; genus Pundamilia; species Pundamilia nyererei. Next base: position 1,153,960 of record NW_005187477.1, on the reverse strand, counting down.
CACAGAGTAGCCTTCATTAGCATAGCAAGCCTTAACAACCCTCTGCATAAGAGAGAGAATATCCAATCGGCTCCATTTTTTTGGGCTGTTTGTTAGCAGTCTGGTTCACAGGTTTCAAGATATTATTTTCAATTCTTGGTGATAGCAGACACCAAATAAAGCTCAAACTGATTTAATTTTGATGGAAATTGGGTCAAGGTCACACCAAAGGTTTTGACAGCTTACAGAAGCCAAAGATTTCAGCCAATGTGCTTTAATATGTATAAAGATAAAAACAAATACACCGTATGTAATGCTACAAGGTCCCACTGTAGGTTGAAGGTAAATTGTCAGCATGTTGCATTAAAAACACCATAAAATATCAAAGTTTTAGTGTAACCTTTGGCCGTCGGGGTGAGTTGCACTCAGTGAGAGCTCGTTTCTGTTTTCTTGATGCAGAAACATCATCCAGGTGAGTCAATCCCAAAAGGTTGATTTGTTCATCTGGACGTAAACGCTACATCCAGATGAACAGAATCAACCTTGTGTGGTCTTGTTTCTGTTGTAATCTGCAGAATCAACTTAATCTGTTTGAGAACTGAAACTATTATTTTTATTCTGCTATTCATTTCTCAGTTCCATTAAAGACATTCGGTTTCTCTGTTACTGATCGACTGCACAGGAAATAACCTCATACTCACTGTCCTGTAATGTGAACAGTGGAATTACGCTTGGAGTGCTGCATCCTCCGTTTGATCTTCTCAGCAAAAGTTGAACTGAACTGAATAGATTACAGTACATTTATTTTACCCATGCACTTTGTGGTTTTGTGTTAATATCACGTACGTTTGTTTTCCAAGACTTACAAATATCAACAAATGTTTGTGACATGAAATTATTCTCACAGTTTTGATCAACGATTTGTGAATTGAATATAAATGTCTGTGTGGTGGATTCATATTCCCAGCTACACATCCCATGAAAATAAATGCGACACAGTGACTTTCCTATTTGCATATTTGTGAGTCTCACTCTTTAGATACAAACTGATGCAGAAACACTAATTATTTCTTGCTCTAATCCCTGGGAGCTGCAGCAGAAACCCACATGTGCAGTGACCAATTTAACTGAACATTTCTTGACCCAAGCAGACTAAGATTGTCATCCTGTGACTTTTTAACACTGGCAAACAGAAAAAAGGAGCCTCACTGAAAACAATCAGTAAATTAGTATTAATATTTCATATTTGCAGGGCTTTTATGCTACTCTAACCTGTAACTGTGCTCTCAAAAATGACTTGCTGGTCTGGTAAAAACAGCCAATGATGTAAAATGTGTGTGCAGCTCTTCTTAGCACATTTCAGCTCTGATGCAGTTTTATTCTAATCACCAATTCATCTTGAAAGTGGAAATGCTTTGAACAGATGGGTGGGCTACTAATGGCATGGCACTGCCCCAGCATCGTGCCTTGTGTCCACTGTTGATCCAAACATTATGAGACCATGAGGATCGTTTTGGTCACAGCCTCAGTATCTGCCTGGTTACACAAAGACTCCTGAGTCACAAATCAAGGCTTGTGTTTAGGTTTAGGATTCCCCTCCACACCCCTTCTCGTCTACATGCCCCCCTCTGCTAAATAACGATGGTAAACGTATTCCTTGGTGGGACTCGGGGTAAGTTCTGTTCCAGCTGTTTCAGAGTCAGAACTATGTTAACTACATAAAACACGAATGAGCCAGATGCAGAGCAGTGGAACACTCAGAAAACTCAAAGATCAGTTTTTGGCTGGTTGTTTGTTGAACTGCAGCTGTGCACTGGCTGCTGTCTGACAGATCAGAAACCCTTAGTGTGAAGGGAATCTGTGAAGAAATGAAATACTGCTCATTGGCTTTGCATGATGGTGTGACTCTGACTGTCACATGTTACAGAGTCAAGTCATTTTCAAATATTGTTAACTCTCAATCTGGAAAATCTGCTGCTGATGTCAGTAAACGACCACTGTTGTCCCCCTGCATGGACATTTTAAAAGAGGGTAAAATAGGGTGACGCACTGCCACACACAAACTGTTTACAGGTTTGATATGTAGGAATCTACCAGTGGAATATTTATTGAGTTCTTTTTTTTTAATTTAAATTAGGACCATTTAGTCGTGTTGAAATTTGAACTTTTAATATTAAATATTAACATTATGGCACAAATGGCACATTAAACCTGTATTTGTCAGCTGGAGTTTGGACCCAAATGCAGACCACAAAGACAAAACTGGAATTAACCAAAGTAAGCTGTTTAATTTAAACTAAACTAAACTAGGAAAACTACCACGAAACATGGAATCCAATACATGAAGGATGATGAACAGACAATCCAAAAGGGACAAACGCACACAATAAATACACAACAGGATGATCAGGGAAGTAGAGGCAGCTGGGCAACTCAGGAGGAACAAATCCGACATAACGAGATGGAAGCAAATATTTAACACAATACACGAGAGACAAGGACCTCCAAAATAAAACAGGAAATGCAACACAGAGCCAGGCAGACGTGACGGGCTGGGTAGAACAAACGAGACCAAAAAGAGCGGGACACAAAAAGGAACTAAATTAAAGTAACTTAGGCTACGTTCACACTGCAGGTCTTGATGCTCAATTCCGATTTGTTGATCAAATCCGATTTTTTTGTCTGCTCGTTCACACTGCAAATAAAATGCGACAGCAAACGTGCTCTAGTGTGAACGCTCAAAGCGGCGCGCATGCGCAAAAGAAGATGTCACTCACAACCGATGGCCCTTAATATAAAGACTTCGGACTTTATGTTTCTCAATTTTGCTTATATTTAAGTTATAAAGTTATTTTTTTATTTACATATGGCCTAAAAATGATCCTTATTGCTGTTTTAGAGGAGCAGTGCTTCAAAGGATAGCTGCATATTTCTGTCAGAATCTACAGATTATACAGTACAAATGAAATTTTCACATTTCTCCAACGTTGTCTTCCCAACAGTTTCACTGGATGGCCAGGAAGCGTTCGCGATGTCTTCTCCGGTGCTGATAATTTGCGTCTGTCTTGTGTCAGTGACGTTAAAGACGGATTTAATGCGACGTGACCATCAAACAGCAGTCGTTTTCTAAAACATCAGATATGTATCGGATTCAGTACCACATATGAAAATGACCCAGATGGGATTTGAAAATATCGGATTTGTGCCGTTCACACTGTCATACCATGATATGGGTCGCATAGGGTCAAAAAACCGGATTTGATGCGCTTTCGCCTGCAGTGTGAACGTAGCCTAAGAACTGGAAATACAAATGATTACAGTAGGAAGCACTGGGAAACAAACCAATACCAAGTAAAGACTAAGGGACACAAATCACTACAACACACTTAAACAAGGTCCAAAAAGTCAGAAAACACGAAACACCGGGTCACAGACTGTGACAGCATTGCTGTTCTGATTGGCCCACATGTGTCTCAACAACTGACACTGAGACAGTGAGAATGTTCATTTAATTAAAAAATAAAATGCTTTAATGTTCTTGTAAAAGCTGGGGCTATGATCATAATAATTATCTATGTTCTATCAGGTATCAGAGTATAAATGAACACTGTGGATCCTGAAATCCCTCCTTTTTCTTTTTGCTGGAGGCAGTAATAGTGTACCACAAGATTACAAATGACAAAGGGTGGGTTAAAAAATCAAGCGGGAGCACACGGTACACGATAATAAATCATATCTGATTTGTTTCTCAGATGTTCCAGATACCATGAACTGAGTAAGTGTGCCTAATCCTGATCTAACACTGACAGAAAAAAAAGCTTCAATTGAAAAATTTTATTGAAAATTGAATAACCCCCCCCCCAAAAAAAAAGTATACTCGTGGGTGTAGGTGCGAGAGAGACAGTCAGAGTCAGTGAGAGAGCACTAGCTGCTGTCAGGTGTGTTGTGTGAAGCCGTGGTGATACCTCCTCTCTCTTATCTTGTTGTTCTCTTGTCTCTGTCAGCCAGCTGTCTGCTGCGGAGCTGCTAAAACACTCAATGCATATAACAGCGCGATTCTTTGATACCTCTGCAAACAAATACACAGTTACTCTGCGGGAAGTAGTTTTAGTAGTATGTAGCAGTAGCTTAGTAGCTCCTTTGTATAGATCTATCACCACTGTGTTTTTCTGGGTTACGTGTAAATTTAGTTGTGAGACAGAAGATGAATAAAAAAAATCCCGAATACAAAAATGAAATTTTTAAAAAAGCGATTAATTCAGGAAAATCACAAGGACAAATATATATGAGTTCATCCTAAAGAGGCGGGTGAGTCAAGACGAGGAAAAGGAGAAGGGAAAAAGTTCCATATCAAGCCACCAGAATCAGTGTTTACACAGAACCAGGTCAAAACCAGAGGGGCCCAAAAAAGCTCACAAAGATTTTATTTTTTTTCGATTCTCTTCCTTTTTACCTCCTCGTGTCCAATCACAAACCACTGCTTAGTATTTATATACTTTTATTATTTAGACCAGTGTGAGATGTGGAGTCAGCTGCAGACCTAACAGGACAGGACCCCTCCTACAAAGACCTCCCACAGCCTGACAAGGGAGCATGTACATTAGTCTTTGTTTAACAGCTCAATATCACAAATAAAGCTTCAAAGAACTGCACAGGTCTGAGCAAAAACCTTATATATTCAAATATATAAAGAAAGAAGCAAACCTTGGTACATTTTTACATGAAATATGTAAAAACATGTAAAAGGCAGCAAAGACAGAGGCTGAGGTAAATGTGAAGAAAGTAAACAAACTTGGCGCCTCTTGGTGGCGCTGTCACTTGGTGTTCGCTCGCTCTGTGGTAGGGTATCACTTCCTGTTCCTGCTCAAACACAGTGGTGTTTCTGAGTAGCTTATTTGCTTAGCAATTTAATTAACAACTTTTAAATACATTCTGCTTTCATAGT
>NW_005187477.1:1140416-1142272 GCF_000239375.1 Pundamilia nyererei | reverse complement strand
TTGGGTTTTTTTCTCTGTATCTATGAAGCGCCTTGAGGCGACTTATGTTGTGATTTGGCGCTATATAAATAAAATTGAATTGAATTGAATTGAATTGAAGGACGATGATATTAAGAAATTGTGCATTTACTCCAGATCTGCACGATTACTGAATGTGTCTGAACCTGCTGATAATTACAGCTGTGCAGAGGAGTGAGGAGCACCACAGCTCTCTCAGATCACATTTAGTTCTGATATTAAACAGAAACCACAGTGTTTTCCAAAGTTTGGGAGCATAAAAGACAAAAACATTAAAGTTTTCTCTGTTTCGTGTCTAGTGTCACTGACAGTGGAGGATCTAAGAGTGCGAGCTGCAATGTGACAAATATGAGGTGCTCCAAGAACATTTACGATTTTTATAGAAGAATATTGTAAAATCAGTTTTGTACAATACTTGGACCAAGTGCAGCTAAAACTGGACTGATGTGCTCTTTGTTATTCCAATAACGCTCCTTCTGAGTGAGCTGCAGAATACGGATCGTCTTTTTTAGGAAGTCTAGCAAAGACAGCACTGCAGTAATTCAGTCTAATCGAAATTAATGCACAAGCAATTTTTCACAATCTTGACAAATAAAGTGGGGACATTTTTTGTGATAGTCCTGAAAATAAAAGTCGTCTTGCTAATAAAATTATTGTTAGAATCAGAAAAAGGCCCCGTCACATGGTGGAGTCAAACTTGTTACTGTGAGGCAACGACTGCGCCGCCACGATGCCCTTAAGTAGAAGACAATGGATGGAAAATATGTTTCAAAATAGGTGTTTATTTTCCCTCTGCTTACATTTCCTTCCTTTATCATATTGCTTTAGAGCCCCATCATTTCAACCTATTATGACACTGTGGAGCAGAGCTGTAACACACAGCTGTCACAACACAAAACAGTTAAGAACTAAAAAAGCTGAACAAAAAGCTGAACAAGAGATAGCTCTCTGTTAGTGTGTGCATGTGCAATATGCACCAAGGAGAAAAACCTTCTCAGGAAAAGACAAACAGCAGGATCGATACACACATCCTCACACACACACACAAGGAGGAGATGTCAGGCCTGCAGAGTGCTGATGCTGGCAGACAGCTCAGTGTCAGATGGCTGCAGCCTTTGATATTGAGATATGAGGTCACTAAAGGCAGACGCACACAAAGAATTGAACACTTAACTGCACACCGGCAGACACTGTATCCACACACAAAGAGAAATCTGAAACTGCATTTACAAGCTCTCTCACACACACACACACACAGAGTGGTGAGTTTTGACAGGCTGCAGACAGACAGCTGACACACTCACCTCTTCTCCATGTCAGGCAGTGAGTGATAATTGAACTCTCCTCCGAGCTGTTACTTTCTTTATTTACAGATGATGCCACTCCAGTGAAACACAAGCTCAGTGTTAGCCGCAGCACCATTTAACCCTCGCTGCACACCTGAAGACAGGTTAGCGTGTATTCTGCTAACGGGCAAAAACGAGCATGGGAGCTAATCGCCAGTGTAAGCATCCATATGCTCGGTGAAACGAGGGCACATTACATGACTTTGAATGACTATAGAGCTACAACATGTTGTTGCTCTTGTAAATGAGACACTGTGTCTCAATGGGACTGCCTGTGTAAATAAAGGTGAAATAAAATGATAGGAAATAAAACAAAGGAGCAACCGAACATATAACTATTAAATGTCTGCAGATAATGCCTGCTTAACTGTCTTTGCAGTATGGGTTAGGGTCAGAGGCGGAGCCAGACATTTGAAACACCTGGGGCTTAGCCCAAAAGGGTAGTATGCATGTGGGATTTATTTTATTTTATTTTATTTAATTTTTTTTTTT
>NW_005187477.1:1130135-1140295 GCF_000239375.1 Pundamilia nyererei | reverse complement strand
GATCCGGAATCAGAATCAGAATCAGAATACTTTATTGATCCCTGGGGGAAATTATTAGAATTAAAACAGGACTACAACAGTTCAAAATCAGGGCTACTGAGGATTTAACCAAGACAGAACCAGAATCAGAACTAGATGATAGCAGCACTAAAAATCATCATAGACCTGCACTACACTTGTTTTTTTAATTCTACCAAAGTCCACTATTTAGATTGAGAAAAGTTTATATAATTATTTATCCTTGTTGTGCAAACAAGCCTGCAAAACTTAATAAATATAGAATTTGAAAAATAAAAAACCTAAAAAGAAACACTAGGTACGAGATACATGAGGACCTGTGATACGGTGATAGTTTTGGTAAACGACCATTTGACTAACATGTGTGTCTCACCTGCTCTTGTTCATCTCTGTTCTGTCCTCATTCTCCATCTCCCTCTCTGTTCCTCTCTCTCCCTCTCTGTGCTGACAATCATCAAATATACAGTTGAAACCACATATTTATGTACTCTTCAGATCAAAACACAAACACTTTTTTAATTGTAACATCAAATCAGACTAAATGTTTATTTTTTTAGATTGATAAATATAAAAAACATATTTGTTAACTTTAAGAGTAAAGAGAGAAACTATCTGTATTTCTTAATTACAAATGGCACCAAATTGTATTCAGAATTGAGCCACACTTATGGAGCTCCACAATTCTTTTCCTGGTGTTTTGTTGACATCTCCTGATGTTCCCATGTCACAGAAAAAGGCTCTGTGTTTTGCCTTACATGCATCCACAGGTGTGCCACCAATTTACTCACATGGACTCTACTAACCAATCAGAAGCTTCTTCGGCTCAGGATGGAATCGTCTGGAGTTTTCTTATTAATTTACAATAAACTTAGTGTACATGTGCTCCTAAATTTGATGAAAGTGATAAAAATAGAAGCTCTGTCTCTCTTTATTCTGACATTTAACTAATTCAAAATATATTTCAATATTTATCTAAAACAAAAGTTTACTCTAAATTGATGTTGTACAGTAAAAATGTTTTATGTTTTCTCCCTAAAGTGTATGTAAATATCTGGTTTAAACTGTGGATATACTGCTGTGAACTGAAACCCCTCTTGTTTTGCATAGAAATATACTGAACAACATACAAAGCATAATATATAAAATAACATTTACCTGAGTTTTTTCTTTGAAAGAAGCCTCTAATGTCCATTCTTATATTTCAGTACATAACTGAAACCGATTTAGTCGGGGAGGGTAAGAACTGAAAATATGAAATAAACACAGGTAAGCTAAGACTCTAAAAAAATAGCATTTGTTCGGCTTTTCATTTCGCCATTTGTTGATTCACTTGAAGAGCAAGTAACGTAATATTGGTCAAGTGATCCGTTTGATATCAATCTTTCGTGATGCACCGTCATATTTACATTATTTGTACAGTACGAATGATTTGCTTTGGTACCTGCTCAAACTTAAGCTGGCTCCGTTTCTCCAACAGCGCACTCACAGGCAGCAGCTGCCCCGCCCCCTCGCTCAGTCGCTTAGTGCCTGAGCTCGGATCATACCAATGTCAGGGGGGATTCATGCACAGTCGTAAATTCCCACAGTGTGCACTATGTGCTTCGAATATTGTGTGTACTTTTTGTTTTATACAGTTGTCAGCCAGGCATCTAACTATGAAAAAATTACACTCCAATAGACCCGGGGCTTCTGACAAAACAACCCGGGCTTAAGCCCAGTAAGCCACCCCCACGCTCCGCCCCTGGTTAGGGTTAGGGGTGCTTCGATTAATAAACACATTTTACTGATTACTCGTATGTCGGTAGCAGCCATATTTTCTCCTCCTTTGCAACTTTTTCCTTCATCGGCTCATTTATTTTCTGGTTCAGACTTATAGTTCCCAGCTGTAGCAAGCACCTGTTTAAATCAATTACATCTGATAAACCCACTGGCAGACAAATATAGAGACTAGCCAAAAAATGATTTTTTTTCAGGGGCTGGTAGTAACTGAAGCAGACCTAAATGAGAATGAATACTGATCTTCTCAAGTGGAAATAAACAGAATAAACATCCAGAGTGGTGGGCACACACAGTCTCGCCATGTAGCAGATTGGGGCCCGGCCACCACATGCTTGCCCTTAAGCCCAACCCAGACCTACCTCCATAGGACCCCAGGGCAAACTGGTCCCTTTGTCTTTGAGATATCATCAGGGTTTATAACCTTGTGTCTAATTTGTCATAATTGGCTTTAGAAACTGAAGAAATGGATGATGAATTATAAAGTCTTGTCTCATGCTTGGTGCTGTCACGGTATCTGGATGTGGGGTTTCTAACCTGGCTCTTCCCCAGCCTGGGAATACTCTACGAGTCTTGATTTGGAGCCTCCACTCATCTTAAAATAACCAGCTCATCTTTCACTACTCGCCAGAATGTTAGAGTAATCAAAGTGGGAACTAGTTAGGCTCTCGTAGTAATCCCTAAATGCTCTTCCCGGGATTTACCTTGTTTTTTACACCCTCACCTCAGCATTATGACAGGTGCAGAACATAGTGACATTGAAGATGAGACAATGAAACTCTGAAAATGAGGAGAATAATTCAGCTACTCTTTATCTCTGTAACCTCATCATAGGTTTAGCAGCAGAGTGGTCTGAGATCTTTCGCATGCAGGATTTTTTCCACTTGTTTTGCAGAGTAGCAGTATGCAGTTGGTGTTTTGTGAAGAAAAGTAGTACCTATGTTGTGAGATTGTTGCTAATCTGCTGGTGCTTTACATTAGTTTTTTTTTCTTTTCAAGTTTCATCCCAACACTCACACACACAGATGTCAAGGTATTCATATCTTGTGGAGACATCTGATTGACATAATGCTTCCTCTAACCCTAACCATCAAAAATGAATGCCTAACCCTGACCCTGAGACTAAAACAACATTTTGAGTGTGAAAAATGCCTTCAAACTTCTGGTGACCAGGATTTTGATCCCCATAAGGGCAGTTGGTCCCCACAGGTATAGTAATACCTTCAGTTTTTGGTATTGATACCCACCAAGGTATCAATACAAACACACATATGTGCAGATTGACCTGACTTTCAGAACACGTCACATCACTGAGACGAAAACATTACATTCAGCCAGAAAATCACTGCAAACTGGTGAGAAACATCTTCCCGCTGAATGCTCCCTGAGTGAAGCATGGTGTGATTGACAGAAGGACGGTTCAGGATGGCTGTTTTTAATGAGAATTATAAAGCAGAGCAGGTGGGAAGCATGCTCACAGCATGTTGCTGATGTCAGAGCAGGTGGGAAGCATGCTCACAGCATGTTGCTGATGTCAAATGTTTAGGGGTAAAGTAAATTACTAGTACTACACTCTCCTCCCTCTCAGGCTGCAGGCTTACTTGTGGTTCGTAGAGTTTCAGCACCTTAGGAAGCAGCACCTTCAGCTCTCAGGCTCCTCTCTTGTGGAACCAGCAGAGTTTAGGTTCAGATGACAGACACCCTCTTTCCTTTTAAGATTAAGCTTCACTCCTTTCTGATAAAGCTTACACTTAAGGCTAGACCGAGTGATCCAGAACCTTCCCTGCTTACTTATGCTGCTATATGCTCAGGCTGGTGGGGATGTACTGAGCTTTTCTTCTACACTTGCTACTTTTGACTCCACATGTGCGTATGTGCCACTGCTGGATATCATTACATTTTGTCTGTTCTTTCCTATAGGTTACACTCTGTCTTTGTGTCGCTAAGCCCTCATTTATCTAATGCCCAACTGTAGATGGCTCCCCTTACTGAGCTTGGATCTGACAATGATTGATTACAACATTATGGCTCATAATCAAAAACCATCATGGTGAATATGAATTGGATTTGTGTTTTTGGAACCTTGTGGTTGGACTCCATCTAAATTTAACTTCAGGATTCTTAGATTCTTTTCAAATGTCTGTAACTGAGCTTAAGGAGTCAAAGGTGTTCTCTATATCTCGACATCGTTTGGAAATCAGAGTAAAATCTAACGTATGACCCCACCAGCCCATCTAACTCCTAATCTCATGGATTTTTTTGTTATTATCATTTCTTCTTTTATTTTATCTTTTTATTTATTGCTGATTGTTTATTGCTATATATCATTTATGGAGTTGGCTTTTTTGGTAAACCTTTGTTGTTAGAAAATATTTGTCATGTTTTGCTGTGTGTCTGGCTGGATGTAGGACCCAAACGCAGGACTCATACACGGGGTGTAACGATGCGACAAAGGGCAGGAAAAAACATGGAGGAATGGGAAACAGGAAGGAAAATCAGCTGGGACTAATCTGACATAACGAGACGGGGAGGAAGCAAAACACTGAACACAGGACACGAGACTATCAAAGTAAAACAGGAAACACAAGACCGGCACGTGGACGCAGACTTGACCAGGACACACTAACACAAGGGAGGCACAATAACAAAACCTAAAAATTATTAAAGAAAAACAGAAACTAACTAAACTGAAGAATATTAATAATCAAAAGACACAAACATGGAGCCACCCGACTCTGGACCATGAGAATATTGCTGACCGAGTACAAATTTCTAGAGGGTTGAAACCACACTGTCCTACTCTTGCCTGCTGTTAAGCAAAACATTTCTTGTTTTTTTGCTAAGCTCTTCTTGCTGTGCAGAGCTGGGTTGCTATAAAAATTCCTTTTTTGCATTTTTAAACGTAGCTTTTTACAGATGTTTTTCACCTTCACCGATTTGCTCCTTACCACTCACAATCATGTAGCCTGCAAGTTTGCAGGAGGTAGTGCATCTTTGATTGATTGATGAAACGGATCATTTACAAATAAGACAAGTCTTTAACAACCACCAACTTCTTAGTTAACCCTCATCTTTCGCTGAACCGCACGCTCTTTTCAGAATGCGACACCGGCGATGATGTTTGATCCTTTCAGGGCCAAGTGTTAATAGAAATATCAACCTTATAATGTGCTGAATGAACAAAGTTTCAGTGCCAATAAGGAGAGAGGACGTTTCCTTCAGCGGGATGGAGAGAAAATCGATGTGGGCAACGAGGAGTACAACAGCCACGGAAGAATAATCTCGATGGTAATTACAAGATGGAAGCACTTTGCAGAGCAGCGCCTGGTGAACGTGTTTGCCAAAGAGTCAACTGTGTCTTTAACTGCAGCATTTAATGGTGTAAACAAGACTAAAAATATAGCTCAGCGGTGTGTAACAGCATGACTGCCTGTCATCGCTTTTTGTAATATCAGGGAGAGCAATGATCATCCACAGAAAGCCTCTGTGTGCGCTTTTGAATACATGTGCGTGCATGAGCCCTGTCAGCACACAGCCACCTCTCACCTAAGATGACAGCTTCACAAAACGGGGGATAACAAGCAATTAGAGTCGTCTCTGCTCGTCCAATCAGCTCCTAATTAGCATGAAACGCGATTACTAGCTAAAAACTGCAGATAAGGCCCACATGACTCAAATGAGAAATGATTCTATGGTGTACATGTTGCACATAAATGAATCTCAAAAGTGGTGAACAGCAGTCAGAGCAGTTCAGGCAGGCTTCTGGCAAGGCCTCGATTTGTGGGGATGATTTACACAGCTGGATTCAGGGCTGAAATGCTAAATGTGAAGCAAATGGAGGTCATTTTATTCATCTGCTCAGTGGGGAGATAAGACTACATTTTGAGCTTTTGTGTGGGAGACGTACTGCACATATAGGATTTGAATAGCGGAAATGCACAATTGCTGGATGTGCTGATTTTTGTCATGGAGGCTTTGTTGTGGAACGATGGGGAGGAAAAAAGAACAGACAAAAAGGAAAGCTTCTGATCCGGTCTGTCATCATCTCAGGGTTTTGTGTTGTTATTGACTTTTGGATTCTATTTTTCAACTCAAGAAAATTTATTATGTTTCGGTTCCAAGTCTGAGGCCGTGGTTTGAAAGGAGCCAGTCGAGGGTCTTCAGGCATCTGACCAAAATGCCTTCTGGACTCCTCCAAGGTGAGCTGATTTGGCCATGTCATACAGGGAGGAGTTTAAAAATGTTAGTGCTGATCAGTACTCATAACTCGGGTCACATTAGCATGCATGTGACTGTGTTAGCCTTTGCATGTGGAGCATTACTGTCTGCATCGAGCTGTGTGTGTGTCGTGTTTTAAATATCTGCTGCTGTCCAAGGTAGTTCCAAGTTCAGTGGGTGAGATGAAGCTCTCTCTGTGACAAGGTTCATGCTTAAGGTTGTGCTGTTTTGGATTTGGGTGTTTTTTTATTGGGAAGATTGTAAATTGCAGTAAATTATAATGAAATGAAGAATCGTAACATTATAATGAAGAGTAAAAGGTTCCATCTATGCTATGCATTTATAAACACCAGTAAATATAAGAAATGTAAAGCCAGCACTTCCGAGAATACGCGCTTCTTTTCTGGTTCGGACTCCTTCTGACATTTCTTTGGAGGTGGAGGAACACCAAAGTAATTGCTTAAAGGAGCTTGCTTCTTCGGCATCTCTAAGAGTTCTGAACAAATGTCTGTCAGAAAATCGTATGTATGCAAACGCGCGTTGCAACTTCTTATCTGGTGCGCGTCTTTTATTTTCACAGCAAATGCGGACCTGCGGACCACGTATGTGCACCCCTGGTTATAGATTAGATGTCAATTATTAGCAAAGGTTCGCCAATCTGTCTGAGAATGCTTACAGTCAGTGCCTCATTGTTGGGGGACAGGTTACCTCCTGCTGGGAAAACTTTACAAATGACTTGTGATCAAAAGTGATTGCCCAGAGGCTGAGTGTATTTAACCTCTGACCTGTTCTGTGTCGAATTACTGCACTATATGCATAAAATATAACACCAGTTGTGTAAGGAATTAAAGACAAAATGATAAAAGAAAGTCTGATGTGAAGATGATTACACTTTCTGCTTTGATACTTCTTCCACAGCAAGATGCAAATATAGAATGCAAACTCATTTTAGAGTCTCATGACAAAAACTGCGCATGCTTGCCAAGATACTGGCGGTAGATTAACTTACCCACTGGCTCAACTTACCTCACTCTCCCCTACACTCTCCAGTCTAAAACACATCACCATATGATATGTCATTTCACGCCTCAGGCACATACAAGCCGCGCTTCAGAGCAACACATCAGCCTGCGGTGTTTGTTCAGAATGTAAAGTGAAAAGTGAAGTGGCTGCCCTGAATTCAGGAGCCTTTTGTGTGTCATTTCACTTGATTCCTCACCTGGGTGAGTCAACATCTTCAGCTCCGGTTCCTCAGTCCATGCCATTTCTAATATCATCCAAAGAAAACGAGACTGCGGATCATAGAGGCCTGGATTTTGTTAAACCTCGACAATGAGTTTCCCCACGTCCGTCGTGACAGAAACAATACTGCAGGAAGGGCGAGAGGAATTCTTTAGTCCAAGATGTGGCACAAACCCAGAAAGAGCTGTCAGATAAAGTGAAATGTTATAAGGTTCTGGTTTAGAAGACTAACAGTAGGTCTGACGAATGATCTCCGCCTGCAGTTTGTTTTACAGAGGTGATTTTCAATTCCCTTGGCCAAAGGGTGGCAGTTTGTTCTGGCTGAGACATTTTGCAATTTGTTTGGCTGTACCTTGTTCACAGTCCATGGAGGCATAGTGTGTTTAGACTGTACAGTCCCAGATGTACTATATTATGACAAGAGAACGATCAAGTTTCAGTCACTGGGGAGGAAGAAAATCTGAATAAAATGTTGCTTTACCGGAGCGTCGGTGCTGGAAAAATAGAACTACAGAGCACTGTGTAACCCCTAGGCCTCCACTCTCACCTCATATTATGCGACAGATAGTTTTTGAGATGAGCTTTTTACACATCTGGAAAATGAATGAAAGCAGGAAGCAGCAGCATTGAAGCATTGGAAAAAAAACAGCTGCAGCCACGTGTGACAGTTTCATCAGCTAATGAGGGAAGCACAGAAACACTCACTTCCTGTTAGAGCTGACCATGCTTCCATAAAATGTTATGTGTATACAGTTTCCAGGTGTGTTCAATGAAAACATGTTTGAACAAAACTCACATAGGCAAGATGTTTGTGATGTAACCCCATTTTACATCCTTCTGTAAAGTAGCCTCACATCATAGCCGACCAGCCTCTCACTTTCCAAACAACATCAATGAATTCAGAACAACAGCAGTTATACAAAGTTTAGAAATCATTTAAGCTATTTTTTTATATAAAAGCTTCAAGAGAAACGCTTGGATGAAGTCTACGATCCCTAACATGTCACTGTTTAAAATGTAGGCAGCTGCTTTAACCAGTGAACATCGCTCTCAGTCACAACACAACAATAAAAAATCTCTCAAGGTCACAAGATAAAAACGTTTCTCTACAAAGCAACTCAGTTTTGTCTAAACCAATTATCTCAGAGCCAGATGTTGGACAGAAATCTAAGCAGCTGGACTGAGACATCATCAGCGGTGATTTCTGTGCAGGCCTGGCTCGTCTTAAACCAAAATCTAATGATGTGACACATCAGATATCTTGTTGAATTCAGGAGTCCTCTGCAAAAACTGGTGCATTGTGGGTTGTTTTTAGCCTCCTTGTTGCTAGGCTATGGAATCCCCATTATGTGTCATAGCTGTGCAGCCACAGAGGAAACAAACTTATCGCATCTCTTGGCATCGTTAAAGTTGAATGGAAGCAGGGAGAAAATCCATCAAACAGCCAAGAATTAGGTCTGTCACAGATGATGAGCTCAAAAAGACAGTCTGGAAAATGCTAACTGTCAGAGAAAATTATTTTGGCCGCTTCAGTGATCAAGAGGAAAGAGTTGGAGTCTGACTGAGTCAAATACGGGCTTTAGTGGTTCATGTTTCATTTATACAAGAGAAAAGGCTTCAAGGATGAGAACTCTATTCTCCGTGGCATGTCTGGGAAACGCTCCCAAAAGGTTTCCTATTGTCAGTGTTTAACCAAACAGATGTCGGCAAAGGATTTTGGATCCATCGTGTAATGTGTTAATTCCATATTCAAGAGAATATTTAAAGTTTTCATGGACAATAGTGTAGTATTGAAATGTGCCATTCAAAATAAAACTGGAGTTTGATTGTAAGGGGGGTAACATTTATTTATCCATCCACTTATCCTTGTCAGGGTAGCGGGGAGGCTGGAGCCTATCCCAGAGGCAGGGTACACCCTGGACAGGTCACCAGTCTGTCGCAGGGCAAAGTACCAGCAGAGAACCCCCTCCACACAGAAAGACCCCAGCCTGATTGGTGGGATTGAACTCAGGACCTTTTTGCTGTGAGGCAACAGTGCTAACACTGTGCCACCGTGCTGCCCTGTACAGTTTTTTAATCAAACCATTATATTTTTCCTAAACCTAATAGTTTTGTAATTAAGTATTTAAATATTTTGTCTATTTAAGAATTTTGAGTTGTAGTAAAACCAATCACTGACTGAGGGAGAGATTAAAGAAAAAAAAGAATAAATTTTTAAAAATGTATCAGCACGTGAAAACGGGAGAAACGGGGAAAAAGTTGAATTTCCAATGAAATGTGGTATTGTCCTGGACAGTGTGAAGTGAATCTTAAATGGTTGGACCAAGCAGTTAGGTTGCTCCAAAATTAGTTTAGCATGTCCTCAGAAGTGAGAGCGTCCTCAGAAGACAGCAAATATTACTATGGTCCTCACAGCTATAGCAAAACCTGAGCACACACACACAACTCTACATCGTATTTACACGCTGAGCAAAAGTCTATATGGAAAGGGAAGTGTTTCCACTCCAGCAGCTCTGCGTGAGTCTAATTTACATTTCCTCAAACACCAAGTTAGCAGCAGTCAAAGAACTCAGAGTGAGAGAGGCTGGACGGGGTGAGAGAGGAGAGAAGGAGACCAGTTTGAGGAAGGGTTGAAGGGAATGTGAGAAGGAGATAAGAGGACAGAAGGAGAGCTGAGGTGAGAGTGGAATGAAAGAGACAGAGAGACGGAAGAGACCAAGAAAAAAGAGACCAGCCTTGATAAGCACATCATACTGTTTTCGTGGAGTTTGGCAACCACTGTTCCACCATCTGCACCCTCTCTTTGGTTCCTTATCATCCGCTGCTCCTCCCTCCATGCCTCTTTCCTGCTCCCCTCTTGCTGTTCTTGTCTTTATACTCACCTAAGTCCCTGTTTACTTTTTTTT
>NW_005187477.1:1125690-1130048 GCF_000239375.1 Pundamilia nyererei | reverse complement strand
ACACACACACACACACACACACACACACACACACACACACACACACACACACACTCACTGACATGGGCTCTGGATGAGTGACACAGTGTCACTCATCCAGAGCTCAGAATTGACATTTGGAGCAGTTTGGCTCTCAGTGTTTATAATGGGCACATTTGGTATTCAACACCGCTGTTGGTAATTTACCCCAGCAGTACAGGTTATTAAACCTTACTCTGCTCAGGAGCCCAAAGTGTGTGCATTTATCCTGATCGTCCGCTGGGACGAAAGCTCATTAAACTACACTTTAGTCAGGAGGAGAAATAAGGTAGGGACCTAGACCCAATTTACCCCTGGACCCAGGAGAGCAAAGGAGTCCACTCCACTAGAGTTTAATATACAAGAGCTTATACTAAGTTGTGGGTGATTGGCATTTTCATGATTTTTGCTAATTATTAGACGTCATAGATGAAGAAGAGCACAATGACCTGCACTATATCTGTCATATGTTTGTTTTTAAAGTCTACCTTGAGTCAAATATCCAAGGTCAGTAATCATGGAAGATAATTTGATTTTAGTGCTAGCCCACATCAGCTGATGGAGCAGCTGATGTCTTTCTGTTCACCTGATTGACATATAGCTGCTTTACCTGTGTCTGCAAGCTGCTCTGCAACCCACCTGCACCCCAAAACGTGTGTTTTCTGGGTTAATCAATATCTGCTTTGCCGTTGATGCCTGCTCTATTCTGTGATCAATTCTTGCTGCTGCTTCCTTGAATATGTCATGAAAGAGCGAGTAGGAACACAGCCATACCCTCATAATGGTTTCCTGCAGATGCAGAAGTTATTTTGATTAACATGGTCCTGACAGAACAGGCTGGAAATCACTGCAGGAAATGTGCAGTTCCCTTCAGCTTTGCAAAGCCTTTTAGTAACTTTTAGTTTCTTTTCATATTTATAGACCTGGCCTTTAATGTTTTGGTTCACTGCTTATCAATCTTATGACGAGCAGCAGCAGGCTGTTTTCAGCATAACAACTCTGATCGGGGACGGTTTTTGGCATAGGCCAATTAGGCAGGTGCCTAGGGTGTCACCAGTTGGATGGGCACGAAAGAGAAGAAGGAAATATTTAGCAGTTATTTGAAAATCTACTTTGAATGGCATCCAGTGTGACACATACATTATTAAAATGCCATTCACGTGCAGCTTACAGTTTACACTGAGAGGAGACTGTAGGAGAAGAAGCAACTTGACGTGTTTCTGTTGTTTTCAACAGGTAAGAAAAAACTACGAGTAATCAGGCAACAGATGTATAATACAGAGGTTAATATGATCCACAGCATGATGTGTGACGATACAGATATTATGTTTTCAGGTGTTTACTGACATTGTGTTGATTGAATTCACAGCGCTCATCACATTTTAGTGAATTTGCACTTACTGAATTGATCTTCACCCAAAATGCTCCTAAAGTCAAGATCATTTTTGTTGTTTTACAGGAACTTTCAGGAACCAATTTCACTAGTCCTCATCACGCTGTGGTTAGATTTCAGTGGTTATGATTGTTTGCAAGCCTCCCTGCCTTCTCACTAGATTTTCTCTTTCTGTACTAATGTAAAGAAAAAATCTGGGCTTGCAGATTTTGCCCTTGAGCTACAAACAGAGGCTTTTCATTTGAGAGACGGTATTTTGAAATTAAAGAAATGAATTTTAACATAAGACCTAGTTCAACTCCTACTGTTTAATACAGGCATCATAATAAAAGGGGAAAGGTTCTTGGTAGCCAATCAAAAGAGGAGAGTTGTGTGTCTGTGCACTCAAAAGAGTCAACTAAAGCACTTGCTTGATTACTTAGATATAAAAATTAATAATTACTGTGAATATATTATGCTTGCAGTTATTAAATGATTCCTTCTTATGGGGCAAGGCACAGCTCTTAGAGAGCAGTGAGTGCTTTAATTCATGTCTAAACTTTCTGCCACAGTGACACAAGTCTTTGCACATCCTACCAGACAATGCAAAAACAGCTAGAACATATTAGAACATGTCTTTTTAGTTGCAGACACATGCACATTTCTGCTCTTGAATTTAAAGCTGTAGTACAGCAGACAGAATGTGCATGGTTAATCCCATCTTCTCAACTTTTCAATATAATAAGTATTGGTAAAAAACAAACAAACAAACCCAAATGCACTTCTAATAATTCTAACACTACTATGCAAGAGTTTGCATAGTAGTGTTTTTAGTGTGTGGTTGTTTTCTTTTGCATTTAACCTTGAGTTAGCACATTGGTTTTGCTGTAGCTATTCATGAAAATATTCCTATTTTCATGGTTAAACTGTAAATAGAAATTTTTGCAATATTCTTGTCATAAAATAAAGGAATGTACTCGTCGGCCCCTCTTCTTTAATACACAGTAATTTTTACACATTTCTAAGCAGATGCACATTTATGTACTTGGGCTTAATGTAAGCTTCTTCTTATTATTCTTAGACTCCATTGGTGGGAGTGTTAGTCTGGTTTGGTCAGGATGAGCAACCAGACTGGATGAAATGGTTATATACATACATATATACATATGTTCATATATACAATGTGCATGTGCTCTAAGGGAAGGGTGCTCTTGCAGTGTAATTTTTAAATTAATTATATTGCTTAAGGTATTATTACAGAATTAATCAGGACCATTCATTTGTGGGATTGTTGAGAATTCATATTTAGCTCAACTTTGTTTTCCCTTCAAATGTTTGTTGAAGTGTCTTTACTCTTATAATGAATTTCTTCTTTTAATAGTAGATGTATGTAACATGTATGTTGAGTATGTTGTTATCACACAGAATAAAGGCATAGAGGCTAAAGTCTTTACAATATGTGACAGAGAAGATGTGCAGACAGAAGATGCTGTTACGGATTCAAATATTGGGGATGGATACAAGAGGAAAAACCACAATAACAACACTGGTCCGGCCAGGTTGAGTCAAACGATGATTTTAATGATCACACGCGTGGGAGATGGACACCGTACGCAGACAGCATCAGATCTCAAAATGGTGGAGCATTGATCAAACTCTTATAGCCTCTAGTGGCCCCCACCTAATCATAAAAGCCTAAACATTCACATGCTTTCTCTCACACGGCGCCTAAGCTACGACCTTGGCTCCCTGTTTATCTGCTCCTGCTGAGATGGGGCAGAAAACTCCAGCATGCCCTGTTCTCTTCTAATCAGACAAATAAGGCGATGACTTTCTGCGAACAGTATTTCTTATAACTCAGCAGTATAATGCATCATAAAACAATATCATTCATTCACAATAAATCAGCAGTCTAATGTAATGCAAATCAGTTTAACAAATGCAATAGTTGTCACCTTCTTCTAATTCAGGAGAATAATGCAAACTAAAACTACATAATAATTCACAATCTTTAATTAGGGGTCTAACATGGCATAAAATAATATTATAATCTCACAATGCCCATATAAGTGTCTTCCTTCAAGCTGTGGTGGTCTCACTGGTTCGGCTAGCACTGCACAGACATGTGATGTCCTGTTTGGACTTTAGCTATCCACCAGAGTTCAAACACATGTTTGAAGAGTTTTTGGACTGTTGATGGACACAAATTATCATCCAAGGCACAAACCCTCAAAAAACAAGCTTTTGGGACAAGTTGGAAAAGACTGACGGGAGTCAGCACCCTTTAGTGTTAGGTTTAGATAGCTCTTCAACACAGCCTGAACTTTCTGAGGCCGCTGCTAGTAACAAAGCAACTACATATACAGTTAAAAATTGGTTCTTTGCTAAGGTAGACAACATATTCTTGATTTTTAGTTCGCAAACACTTGTTGTAATGACTAACTGCTCCTGACATGTTGGAGATGTTTGCTCTTTATACAGTAAAGTTACAGCAGGATACAAATAACATCAGGCTGATCCTGCCACGATTTGTTCCCCCGGTTCAAATCACAGACAAACAGGATCTCACAGCTGTTTATGTTTTTGAACCTATTTTGCACAGAGAGGCATTTTTTGAAAAATGTATTGACAGCAATGTTGAATATTACACAGGAAAAAAACAACTACAGTAAAATAATCACACCGTGACGCCTCTGCCTTTCTAAATAGAGGGAGAGTAACTGCGTGTGTGTATGTAAGTGTGTAAAAACTGCAGACAGTCAGATTAACAGTATTTTGTCTCTATCATTCTGCAATTCATCTCATGTAAACAATAATGTGGCCACAGCGTGACGTGAAAAAAGGCACATACCTTTGACGTTGCGTGACGAACTCTGTCCACACGTAAACACAAAAAAGGAGTTTTAAAAAATCTCAGGGAGGGGTTACCTGCCCCTCCCTTCCTTCCCTCCCCATCTCCAGCTGCCTC
>NW_005187477.1:1122177-1124061 GCF_000239375.1 Pundamilia nyererei | reverse complement strand
TTAGTTTATTTTCTTACTACCTGTAATTTATTGCTGTTTACTTGTATTTGCTTAATTGTTCACTAAATGTTTGAGATGTGAAATAAACCGCAATGGAGCAAAATATGGGTGTGTGTGGTTGGAGGATGTGTTTGTTTTACAAGAAAAATATTCGCACACGCACAAAGTGGGGCCTAGCAAAAAACGTTTGGGAACCGCTGTGTTAGACTGAAATTGAGTGAAAAAGCAGCCAATATATAAAAACAACAACAACTTTGAAAGACCTTCAGAAAGCCTGGAAACTATTGCTCAAGACAGAAGGAAAAGAAAGTCTGGATCCTTGGAATCAAAAGTTAAAGAAATGAAGGGTGGCCCAAGATTTTTGCACAGTACTGTACATGCATACCTGTTGTATATGTTTATTTTGACAGCACTGATAGGTGCTGTATAAAGGATCACTGCAAAAAATACTATTATTATATCTGTTGCAACACTTTCCTCTCGAATTAATGGTCTCAGTCATTTCAGGTCATATTCAATAAAAATTAAAGTCAATTTTGCAAATCTTGGTCATATTGTGTTTCAGAAAGGAGGATTATCTAGGATATGAAGCACAAATGACAATTAACAAGTTGTCAGGAAATGAGTGTGCAGTTTTAAAGTAGCAGTGTCAACGAATGCTAATGCTAAAGCAAATACTCGAGATTTCAAAACTAAACAAACACAAATTTTTTTCCCTTTACTGTTTAATTTCTAAAACTGTGTGTTTTAACAGCTAGAAAATAAATGTATAAACTTTTGCAGTACAGGATGAAATGTTTATGCATAAAAGTCGCTACACTTGGGATTTTTATAACATTCATAACAACATTCATAAAAAGCACGAGGCAGGAAAAATAAAAACAGTGTAGGTTCAAACTGAGTTAATGTGACACTGAGTCAAAGACTGAAATCCTACATGTGGCAGCTTTGACAAACTCAACATTTTCTACAGTTTTTGTTGCTCACAAACTGTGAAATTGTAATGTTATTCAATTCTGACTCACCCCTTTTAGCACTGAAACTCACCTCTCCACAGAATAATGGAAACAGCCCGGTGTTTTCCTTTATCAACATTTATTGTCCATACAAAACTACAACAGTGCTAAACATCCTCAGCACACGATGAGCCTAAATGAATTCTGTGGTGTGTGGGGATTTACACAGCAACTGAAGGTTTAGCATCAAAAGCAGAAATGGATTAAAAGAGGTGTTAAAGATGCCAGATTATAACTTATCATTATTTGCATTTCTCTAAAACGAAGCTTGGCAGTGTTTTTTGTCTGTTTCCTCATCGTGTGATAAATGCAAAGTAATGGAAGGAACCCTTTGCTACCTTTTCTGGTCCTGCCCTACACTTAGGAGATATTTAATCCATATAGCCTGATTTATGACTTAGAATTATCGACATATGGTATACTTGCAGTGCTAGGCTGCTCCCTAACGTTATTGGCACGTTGACGTCCTCTTCAGAAAGCCTTAATGTTTGGTATGATTGTAGCTAAAAGACTTATTCTCAGAGCCTGGAAATCACCATCTCCTCCCTTGTTTAGGGTTTGTGATATAAACAGGGAATCAACGTAATCTTTAACCCACTTTGTGTTTATGTAAAGCTACACCTCTGCCGGACCCTGACTACTTCCTGGACCTGTTCCCCACATCTTTTGGACTCGTGGACTCTGTTGCTCAACTTCATTTTCTTCAGACTCTAGCATTTTTCCTGTACTTTTGATTTGGACTGGATAACCCGTGTTGTTGTTGTTGTTGTTACACAAGATAGATAGATAGATAGATAGATAGATAGATAGATAGATAGATAGATAGATAGATAGATAGATAGATAGATAGATAGATAGATAGATAGAT
>NW_005187477.1:1110646-1121456 GCF_000239375.1 Pundamilia nyererei | reverse complement strand
TTTTTATACAGGTGCTCTGTGTTGCATGACCAGTACATAACAAGGCCACATTTTGTCGCTCTGAGATACTGTATTGATGCTGAGTAAATTAACATCAGTTTTTTGGGATTGACTAAAACCAAACA
Source organism: Pundamilia nyererei (assembly GCF_000239375.1). Lineage (NCBI taxonomy): Eukaryota > Metazoa > Chordata > Actinopteri > Cichliformes > Cichlidae > Pundamilia > Pundamilia nyererei. The sequence goes on along the minus strand of NW_005187477.1, from coordinate 1,121,331 downwards.
TTTGGGCGAATGTAAGTCACGTTCACAGAACTTAATTAAAATATGTTAAGCAAACGTACGTTTTTAGATGGAAATATGGTGGCAGGATAAGATTACCTTCATTCAACAGATTATTTCTTTGAGTGAAGTGCAAGAGTTTTTTAGGTTACTTGCCTTCAAGAACACATTTCACTTTCACTTTTGGGTCAAATGCTACTGTAGCACAGCCACACACACAGAGTGTCTGTGCTTTCCTTTAACATTGCATCCCTTCAAACCCAGAGAGAGAAAGTCAGGTGTATGGGACAGGTGGTTGGGCCCCACAAGGGGGCAGCTGATCAGAGTCTTTCCTGTCCACCAGCTGCAGGCAGGAGAGAAGGAAACATTGGTGTCCTGGTGACTGCGCTCACCAGGATGACCCAGCAGGACGACTCGGCACATTCAGCTGGTCAGCGCTGTGGGCTGTATTAGTATTGAGGATCACCGGGTCGATCATGCAACCTGCTGCTGCATCAAGCAAAAAATTTGACTCTATATTTCAATGTGGAAGAAAAGTTATTTAGTCAGGCAGCCTGTAAAAGACGCTGTACTTTGCCTTCTGTCATTACAGTTGATTCAGCTTCTGGATATTAAAATGTGATGCTAGTTTTGAATTTGAAAAATTTACCAAGAGTTTATGACTTTTGTCTTCCTTCTTACCATGTGATGTCACTTTATTTATATTATTTATGTATATCATGACTTGTAGTTAGAAGTTTCCCAAACTGACTTTAAAACAGAGCTTTAGCAGACAAATATCATTACATTAAATATGTCACTGTGACATCGATGTGCAATCAGATCTGTACGAACCCTGATTAAAATACATTTTTCAAGTAAACTTGACCTAATGTATATTTGCATGATGGACTAACAAGTAGCATACACTCTAAAAGCTAAAACTGACATTTACTTAAAATTTTTGAGGCAACACAAAATATTGAGTAGATTGGAAACCAGTCAAATCTGTTCAATATACTTGATCAATTGAATAACTAAAGCTTAAACAAATTAAGTTGAAATGAATAATTGTAGTTGTTACACAAACATGAAAAAAATTGAGTAAATATAACAGAAATCATTAGTTTAAAACAAATGTAAGGTTAAGTGAAAACCACACAAAAAAACTTAGTAAATAACACTGAAATGCTTGGTCAATGGAACAATAGATGGTCAGTTAATCCAAAATTTTGTTCCATTTACTTAATTTTGTAAACTGAACTTAATCAAAATTGTGCTGTATTTGTACTGCACTTTACTCAGTCCCTATGGACCCCAAAGTGCTCTCGAACCGGCAACCTTCCAGTTACAAGACAAACTGCCAACTCTTGAGCCACGATCGCCCCCTAACATTCAACTATGAATGTTGTTGTATTTCACTGGTGGTCTAAGTCCAAAACCAAACAAACTAATATGTAGTTGTGTGTTTCATAATACATGTATGAAAAATGACCACATGTTAACATTTTTCCAAATGAAAAATGTATTTTCATAAATATGTCAATAACTTAAACTAAACAAGCACTAAAAAGACAAGAGCCTTTTTCCGTTTAGCTCAAAGCCTCACATATTTGAAGGATAAATGGCAAACCAGGAGAGCAAACACAAGAGCTCAGATTATTTAAAAAACTAAATGAACAATAAAAAAGGCTCATGGTTTATGTTCCATCCCCTAGTAAATTACACAAGAACTGTGATAACACAAGAACAAGCTTAGACCTTCCATCAGGCTACTGGCCTGTATGAAAAACATCTTTCAGGTTATGGTTATTTTTTTTAACAATTCCCTTTGCTTTTTTGACATATATGAGATTTTGTTAGTCCAAAAATGCTTTCTCTGCAATGGAAATGACATCACATCAAGGCAATGCATTAACCTTTTGATGGATATCCATTCAAAAAGTCCCATTTTGTGAAATGTATTCATCTCCAATGCACAGAGGTGATTCTTCAGTCTCTGAACCTTGGCTGAAAGGTTTGCAGGATCCAGCTCCAGGAACACTTTTTGAAAATACCTCGAAGTAATATCTGAGATTCTTGGGGTATTTCAGATCCTCAGTAAAATCTTCATCACCCCCTCAGCCAAAGCCGCTTCAACACAGACATCATCAGCATCCTTCTGTAGACATAAGGAACGAGAGTAAGCTTACTTTTATTCCACATATTTTAATAAATAATCAGCTCACGTGCCAGTGACATGTGTTAACGGATTTCACTCATGCAAAATAACATGGAACAAACCTTTTTATTATTTGTACTGACAGGATAGGATAGGTAAAAGCACCATTGTCTCCACTGAACTGGTTTTTCCGTGGTGACAAAAGATATAAACAGAAAAAAACATCCACAGACATTCTCCAACATTCGCACTACTGAGGAAAAATATGCTCATTACAATTCAAATAGGACAAAGTATTAACCGCGAGTTATATTTCTTTTAATAGTCTCAACAACAACAACAGAAAAAAGGCAATCTGAGAGATACTGACAACGGGAAGACGGCTTAAGAACGACTAACGTTAGTTCTTGAGAAAGTTACAGTAAAACAGCCTTAACGTTACATTAACCGTTTGCGCTCATGCCACTTACCGGCAAATTTTCCAGGTGGCTTCCCCGTGAGTTTGTGTCCGTTGACCGCCGTTGTGATGACATGGAAAATTTCCCGTGAGGCTATGCGTTCTTGCCGCGCACTAATACTCAATTACTCTGCGTTATCGTGTTTTACTTACACTTTAAGTTGTAGTTGTTGACAATAAATAATATTGATTTGAATAATGAATGATTTTTGTACAAGATACTGATGAGTATAGATAGTTATATTTCTCAAATATTTTGATTCAATTTTAAACAAAAATATTAAGTACATGCAAAGACGGTATTCTGTGAAACACATACTGAATTTTTTTATCTGAGATAAATGTAAATAAATACAAACACAAACGTTAACATTTTAGACATTTATTTCAACCTATCAAACTCAAATAGTTACTAAAAGTATATCCATAGATTTTATCAGGCTCATCTAACTTATATTTATAGTGATATATACTAAGCCTCTGAATTACTTTTTAGAGTGCATGAGTGAACTTACTTTTTTTTATTCAAGCTGCATTTAATGAGCTTACAATTCTACTCAACGTGGCTTATTTACTGTATGCATATCGCTTTTTATGCAAACGCATCCCAAAGTGCTTCACAGAGCAGAAAAGACAGCAGCCATCTTTCTTCTTCATCTGCCTCCATCTCACCTCAGTCACACCAACCCTCTGCACGACCTCCTTCACTGCATCCATGATTCTTCTCTGAGGTCTTGCTCTTTTCCTGGCAGCTCCATATTCACAATCCTTTGTCCAGTATATCCACTATCTGTCCTCTGCACATGTCCAAACCATCTCAGCCTTGTTCTCTTTGTCTCCAAAGAGTCTCCAGACTCCAGATCTGATGCTCCTCTCCACCCTGTCTGCACTTCTCTTCACCCCTCTTGTGCATTGTCTGTTGCTTTAAAGTCATTTACCTTCACTATCCCTGCTCCTCGCCTTCCACCCGTCTCACTCTCATTCTCACACATGTATTCTGTCTTGCTTCTACTGACATTCACTCCTCTTCTCTCCAGAGCATAGCTTCACCTCTCCAGGTTCCTACAGATCACAGTGTCATCTGCAAACAGAGACTCCTGCCTGACCTCACCTGTCAGTCTGTCCATTGCTACAAACATGAAGGGGCTCAGAGCAGACCCCTGATGTGAGCCCACTTCCACACTTCCCTGCCACCACGTTGGAGTCTCTCATCTCTAGAATTAAAAAAATACAGTCATTCTAATTTTACTATAACGTTCAGTGACAGTAAAACTGATCCAGATAAATGGATGATTTAAAAACTGTATACAAAAATCTTCTCATAGCATCTTTTGGAAAGTTGTAACTCAGAGCAGTGGAGCCTCCTGATATCTGAATTTACAGTTCAAAGAACTTTTATTCACACGTGAAAGTCTCAAACATCAGTCTGACAGTTCACTGACGTTTTCAGTGCTCCTCCAAATCACCAGGGACAGTTATGAACTTCAACCTCGATGATTTACTAACGTTAATGGCCAAAATCCCACTTTTCATGAAAGGCATAAACCATGTATTTTTACATTTTAGCTGCCTTATCAGAGATGTTACTATTTAGCTTGGCTTTTATTTGGAGGGGCTTTGTCTTGACGGATGCACTGTCCTGCTTTTTTTTTCTCTGTACATTTTTCAACCCGTCCATGACTTTCGGGATGCTCTGTTGCTCTAAAATAGAGGAGGATGTTCAGAATAGAGCATACGCCTTAAAAGTAAAGCTGAGAATCACCTTTTGCTCTTTCAATTTATGTCCAATGTGGAGTACAGTGATAAAAGAATAGAAACTGATAGGGTTCGCTGACTTTAAATGGGAAACCACATTATGTATAAGTACCACAATGTGCTCCTATAATGTTCTGCGTTATTGTAATGTGGGCATCGACAGTCTGCACTTCTGGCTGAGTGGAGCTCTGTGGGTGTGGGCCAAGTCAATTTGTTACTTTCCTTCCTTAAATACACAAACACACTTACTTACACACATACGTAAGGCTCCATACAAACGCTCGCCTTCTTGGACAGACACATGCACATGTACACACTCGCTACAGCTTCAATTTGTTCCCATTTGCAGTCGGAGATGAGGAGGCGGGCAGAGCGATACGGATGGATGGACGTCAGCATGGACAGAGAGCAAAGATAACAAATGAAGAGAGGGAAGAAACGAGTTGACGGTTAAGTGTATACATTATTCATACAGGAATAAATGCTTGGTTCGTAACTGGTGACATCACCATCAATCAGCTTCGCATGCCCTCCTCTTCCCCTCCCATTGCTGGGCACTGGCAGCGCCATGCATCAGTCTACGCTGTTCCTACATTTGTTCTAATTTTGTTGCATTCATTTTTATTGTTTATGTCATTGTGTTATGTCAGTCACCGTCTTCCTGTTACAGTTGAGACAGTCAACCTGATCGTGTCCCAGGCTTCAAATGTCGGGTTGTTTTTCATTTTTCCATTTGCATTGACCACTTTGCTGTCTCACTGTTCTAGTTATTATTCATGACCAGGATAACAACTTTCTCGTTTTTCATTAAATTCTTTTGCTCTTCATCTGTGACCACTTACTTGTCTTTTCCTTCCAGTTTTATTCAATCAGATAAATGAACCACAGATGCCCCGACACACAGGTTGGTGAAAAATGGTGAAATAAACTTTTCAAACCCTGAAAAATCTGCATTTGATTCCATAACATTTGGAACAGCTTGGTTAGGGTTAAGGAGCTCCAGTGGTTTGGTTTGAAATAGAGCACACCTGCTCTGAACATTGACCGAGTGCATTAAACGTGATGCCAAAAGGTCCTTTGGCGGACGAAACGGAGCTCCATCATCCACAGAGGAAGCTTTGAGGACTGCATAACTGAGCAGCTTTCATTCCCGTTTGTGAGGCTCAGTCTTGCATTCGGCTCACCTTATTAAAATGCCTCATATCCAAATTCTGTATTTGTACTTTCTGTCATGGTTCTCAAGATCTGGAGAGGTCGTGGTGTGTGTATTTTTTGTCTTAACCTCTCCCACCAGGGCGGAACTGGACCTTGGTTCCCCGCCTCTGAACCCACCCTGAACACACACCTGTGGCTCATTCACACTGATCCTGGCAGACTACTTAAGATGGCAAGAGAGGCTGCTTCCTTGCTGGATCGTCACACTACTAAGTGTCAGTGTAGCTTAGCCTATGAAAGTGTTCCTTTGATCTCCTAGAGTTTCCTCCTGACATTGTTTTTTTCCTCTGTGTACAGGCCTTCTAGACTCCCTGCCCGTCTTCCCTGCCATCTTGATTTTTGTGGATGTGTGTGAGTGAGCGTGAGCTTTTTAGTGTGGACATTTTGAGTGAGTTACGGATCAAGTGGAAGAAGAGCGTGTGTGTACCCCCGTCTTGGACCTTCCCTTCGGACCCCGCCCTACTCCCTGGAGCCCCCATTTTATCTGTTCCACTGTATATATGTATATATTCTCACTTGGTGTCACATTGCAAATAAACCCTCACCTTCTCTCTAAACTTCAGAGTCCTGCGAGTGAGTCCTCTGCCTACTAATCTGTGACACTTTCACATTATTATCCACAGTTCCCCCTTTAATCAACATTTGTCAGCACTCTGACAGATGGTTGATTTCCACACTGCCTCACCTTTCCATATAGCAAGCACGTTTTCCTTTCTCAGGATCTTTATGATTTTCAGTGATTAACTATGATTATATACAGTGAGAAACACTCCCCCTGTTGAATTCTCCACACATTCCAACTGTTTTTCCACCAAGCCCTTAATCTTAATAAAAACTCCACTATCATGGAGAACAACGTATCTTTTGTCTGTCCCTCCTTTCTTCTCGTTGATCCATTAATCCCTCTCATCCTTACAAATCTGTCTCTCAGCGACACCTCCCCTCTTCCTGAGAACCTTCCTTCTCTCCATCCCCCCTCTCACACTAACACCCCTCCTGTATTGCTCCATACGGGATAAATGGCCATAGTAGTTACCCACCATTTTCACCCACTGGCTGTGAAAGGACTGGTCTTTAATAAATGTTTCATGGCTCTGACATCGTCCAGCTCTACTTTATGGGTCTATTTTTTCCTCCTCAGGCTAGTTCACAGTGAAATGTTGCTCCTGTGTCGTATTGGCAGCAATATTTTCTCTGTATAGTTCTTGCAGCATGTGGTGCAGTGTGTTGGAAGCATTGATTTTCTTTCCTTCCTACGTGTCTTTTTGTAGGGATGCAACAATGCCTCTGGTTGCATGGTCGTCGATGGATCGCCTTTAAGAAGCACCTGGCTTTATATCCATGAATATCTGTTCTCCTAGTGGATTATCCTTATCTCATAGTGTAAGTACTACAGTTTGTACTGTGGTGGGAGAATGAGTGTCTACCTTAAACAGTCCACAGACATTGATCAGTTACAGCGGCACACTACAGCTACAGGTAGAGTAGGTTTGGAAACTCATGTTCCTTTCGATTCCCAGTTGATGCATCTTCATGTCCTGCAGCTACACCAAATCCTTATTCCTTTACTGTAGCTGTCAAGTGATAGATGTAAGCATGAAACATTAAGATGAAGGAGAACTCATGCCTCGTTGCTGTGCTTCTGACCTGTGAAGGCACCCAGACTTCACAGAAAAGATCCTCAGATGTGGTTTTAGTCACTTCCCTGGTTTAGGCTGTCCACGGAGCCGAGCACAGACAGTTACTTTATGTGTCTATAAAAAGCAGATGTTTATTCAAAATCAATATTACCGCCATGAGAGGTGCACCTCATACAAGCAGTGGGAGATTTACCAGTCATGAGTATTCTGGAGTCCCAAAATCTACTTTATGGATGTAAATTTACTATCAAATTAAATATATATCCTCAAATGTTGATGAAATGAATCTATATATAAGATCTAACCACAGATCTCAAACTGGTATAGACAGCAAACATCAGTTTCTTTTTCAAGCATCTCACTTTCTCCTCAGGTGAAGACAGCTGGGTCTCCTGCTATGACAAACAGTTTTCAGCTGAGCAGATCTCTGTTTCTGCGCCTGCGTCCAGGAGCATCCTCGTGGGTTTTAATTAAACAGTCACAAGGTTGTGCACCAACAATTCATTGCCATTCAGATTGTGCTGCAGCACTGGTCTGCTGTAACCTCCTGCGGTGTTAGAGAGGAAACAATCTGTAGAGAGATGGCCCACTCCACCATGAGCTGGCACAGGGTGCAGTTCTTTGCTCACCACCTGCCCCACTCGAGATTTGCCTCCATGTGAGTTTGTCCACATCCACAAAGAAGAAAGTGCTGCTGTTTCTACTGTACAATATAAAGCGCCTTGAGGCAACTGCTGTTGTGATTTGGCGCCGTATGAATAACACTGACTTGAATTGAACTTTTTTTAGTAAATTAAAAAAAAAACCAAATTATGATGAAATGAATTTTTATTTTCAATGAATGAAGAAAACCATGAATATATGAACATTACCTGATGCTGCTGAAGTGAAGCAGAGCAAAGTCTCAGAGGTTTGATTACAGGAGTTTTGTAATTTGGCATCATTTGTAAGAGTTTAAATTTCTTCAGTACTGAACAGCAGAAATGAGACTCTTGTTGGAGGTCACGTGCAGCAGACAGTACACTGTACACAACAGTAGACTGGTGCATAGTAAGCAAGCGAATTGTCAGTACAAGGCTACATGTGTTTTGTGTTCTTTCTCTCTCTCTCTCTCTCCTTCACCGCTCTGCCTGGGCGGAGCTCACTGCTGGCTCCCGCCCTTGACCCACACACCTGTTCGCGATTAGTTTCCATTACCAGGCTGGGACGCAGACCTTCTCGTCGCTGGATGATTGTGCGAGACAGGTTGTTGATCCTCTCAGCTCCCGTGAATTTGTGCTTATGCATTTTGAGATTTTCAGTAATTTCCCTCTCCTGTGTGATAGTTTTCCTCCCCGGACCTGTGACCTCCCCGCTGTGTGGACGTGTGTGTGGACGTGGAGATGAGAACTGTATATATTCTGCACTGGTGTTGTAAATAATTGTAAATAATCTGTGTTTGGAAACATCAACCTGCTCTGCTCTTGAGTTCCTGCAATCGACCGTGACACGAATAATGCAGGAAACAGAGATTTTTTATGGTCTCTGTACACTGAGAGAGAGACAGCTGTGCAGGAAGTGTGATTTTTGTCGTAGTGGAAGCAGCAAGTATGAGAATTCATGACGATGTTTCTCAAACATGAAGCGTAGTTTTGATCTTCTTTTGCTGTTGGTTCTGTGAATTTTGGTTAGAGAGTAACAAAATCTGCAGCATCAGAATCTGTGAGCTGTCGGCTTTCAGCGCTGACTGCATGTCTGTGTACCTGCCGTCGGGTGAACGATCCGCGATTCGTGTTTCTATCTTTCTGTGAAATCTGTTTACCTGCTTTTTAATCGTTGCTATTTTAGCTGTTTGGTAGTTGTTGAAATAGTTTTGCGAGCTTTAACCTCCTCGGACCCAAACTCTTTCATGGTATTTTTAATTTCTCTTTGCTATTTGGGCTGATTGGGACCCAATGAATGTAAAGAGTTACATGATTTTTGTTTCTGAGATAAGTGAGATCTACATATACATTCGCTTTACATTTTGATTGAACAGTGACAGTATAATTTCCTCTTAAGTGGATATCAGGTCCTTGTAGAGCAAAATTTAATGTGATGTCCACATATGTGGACGCCAGGTCCTAGGAGGTTAGAGATTCTAGCAAAATACATTTATATTTAAAAATCGATTCTAGATCCTTCAGGATTAGTAAAGTATTCTGATTCTGATTATTCAAACTAAAATTGATTAGAATTGGGAAACTGATTTTTTAAACTCACCCCTAGTCGTACATTTAATCAAAATTTCTTAGAAATTACTAAACAGGATAATTTTAATAATTTTCACATTTAGAACAATATATCATGATTAAAATATTAAATTCTACAAACTTTAATCTTTCTTCATTTCTGCACTACTTGGGAGTCAAGAAATTATAGTTGCACTTCATGTTTTTACAAACAGAGCAGTCAGGCGTAAAAGTGTTTGTTCCTGTAACTTTGTCCACACTATTAGTTCTGAAAGCTCTGGTACTAAAGGGCCGAGAAACACGGATCGTCAGATGGTGCCGGATTTTAAAAAGCCAACGTTTGAGGCAAAAAATGCAAAGCTTTGCTGTAAGATCTGGTGCTTTCCTTCTGCTGTGTGGTTGCACCACTACAGCAGAACAACAACAGTAACTCTACTAGTTTGTTCATTCATATACATGTACTTTTATATACCGTCCATCCATTCCTTGGAGTGGGGGCTCGACAGCCTATCCCAGCTACCACAGGGCGAGAGGTGGGGGTGCACCTTGGACAGGTCGACAGTCTGTCGCGGGGCTAACACAGACAGACAGACAGACAGACAGAAAACCATTCACACTCACAGCTATGGGCAATTTAGATTCAGCAGTTAACATAACCCCACTAACCGTATGTCTCTGGACTGTGGGAGGAATGCTGCAGAGAACCCACGCAGACACGAGGAAAGGCCCTGGGCCTGACGGTGGAGTCGAACCTTCCTGTGAGACTAACCACCGCGCTACCATGCTGCCCACACTGTTATATACTTTTAATAATACTTTTAATAATATCCTACATTTAGCTCCTCACCTGTGCATCTGCAACGGTGTGTTTCCTCCTGAAGTGCATCACCTGATCAGTCACCTGGCTACACACCAGTACCTCATCTTTCATTTGCCCCTGAAAATACCTTTTCCAGTAGCAACCAGCCACCTGCTTCCTAAAGGTCTCATCTTGTTTGTTCTGTGTGCCTCTAAATGACCTTTTGGTCATTCTAGATCTGTATGTTCCTCTGGTTTCCCTCCTCTGGCCTGATTGCCTTCCTACAGGTGGAAAAACGTATTTTTGTCCTATGACCAAATGAACACTGCTTCCTGCTCAGATCGACAAAGACCCATATATATAATATACATATGTACAGTGGGGCAAAAAAGTATTTAGTCAGCCACCGATTGTGCAAGTTCCCCCACCTAAAATGATGACAGAGGTCAGTAATTTGCACCAGAGGTACACT
>NW_005187477.1:1107998-1109236 GCF_000239375.1 Pundamilia nyererei | reverse complement strand
GTGGGGGAACTTGCACAATCGGTGGCTGACTAAATACTTTTTTGCCCCACTGTATATATATAAAGAGAAACAGCATGGACTTTATGTGCTGCTGTACGTGCCTAGAACACGGCTCAGGGTGTGACCTTCATCCCACAGCATATACCTCTATCTCCATTGTCATTGCACATCTGAGACTGAAGACCTTCTGAATCAGGATCATCATCCTTGTGAATCCATTTGAAATCCCCTCTTTCCTTTCTGTAGAGGTACCGGTTCCCTGCATTTCCTCTTGTACCTTTGTTCTTTTCAAGACACATTCTCTTATGTAATCTGTACAAACGCAGGAACGTTGTTAAGCCATTGTCGTTCTGACATTTTTACTCCTGAGTGTGACTTACAGGATGCTCTGACTCCAACAAAGCCCACACACATACCTCATTTCCATCCCACTCACCTATTGTATAGTCGTCCATGAATAACTAGACTACAATGAATGTGCTGAACAGCCCTAAATCTCCCTACACGTGTAATGCAAAGCACAGCGGTATTCATGCTGGAAATACAGCGCTATACATCTGCCTAACATCAGCACAGCACCAGGAACAATTCTTCAAAATTCTATTTAAGATGTAATTCGCTTTTTAGCAAAGTGACAGTATCTGTTAACACGGCTGACCCTAACTGTGGAGGAGAAAAGAACAGCTTGTTATCATATTTTATCTGGCGGTAAACTCAGTGTCCACACTGACTTTTTTTATATAAACATTAACATCAGGTTGAGTTTACAGTTTTTACAAACACAATATACTGAAGAGAAGAACATGAAATATTTAAATGTGTATTAAATATACAGTGTGACATAATATGATCGGAGCTACGCATCATTTCAAAGCCATTTACAACATCCTGAGCAGATACCAGTGACAATATAACACCACTCAAAGAATCCCGATTAAGAAATCTGTGGAAGAATTACTCTGCATACGTACACTGTTCTTCTGTCCTGATTATGATTACATGTAGTTTCACCTTTCATCCTTTTATATTCTATATTAGAGTCATACATGTGTATGTTAAAAGTGTTAGTTGAAAAGTTAAAAGTAGGCCTGTGGTAGAAATCTGGAAGATAGACTCTGATGCAGGGACTGTAAATCGTGCATGTTTGTTCTTGCAAAAAAGTGGATTTGAAGATGTGTGTGTATACATCGTGTGTGTGTGTGTGTGTGTGTGTGTGTGTGTGTGTGTGTGTGTGTGTG
>NW_005187477.1:1084871-1107978 GCF_000239375.1 Pundamilia nyererei | reverse complement strand
TGTGTGTGTGTGTGTGTGTGTGATCTGTATCTCAGCTATGGCTGAAGTGCATGCAGCTGAACTTGCGTAGCTTCACCAAAAAAGTAGCTAACATCTAACAAGGTCACAGGAAAACTGTGAGCGCCGTCCTGAAATTATTTTATTCATTTAATATTTCACAGTGTAATAAAACATTATTAAGATCATTTAGTTTTTTAATGTATTAATGTGAATGCACTGATAATAAGAAAAACAACAAGACTGTTTCATATTTTCAGGATGGGGTACAGACTCAGCATCATTATCCGTCTCTTCTCTGGAGAAAAGCAATATTGGATTATTTAATCTTGGTACTTGTTGTTTGTCACTGTTTTACTGTCTTGGAGCAAATGTGACCACATAATTTCCTCTGGGATTAATAAAGTATTACGATTTGATTTTGAAATTCCTGCCACAAAAGTTACAGAATGTTGAAAAAGACACGACATCAAAAATTACAGCTTTGTTATGCTTGTTGAATACCTGGTGAAATATAAAAACAGCCTTAAGCACTTAAGGCCAAATAAAAGTCGCATATATTTTTACATGAAAAACAAAGTGATGAAGCAAAAAGCATTAAGATGTATTAAAAAATAAATATTAAAAATGCACCTTGTTTAAAACAAATGTAAATTATGGCTTGTACAGCATGTCTGCACAAATTTCCATATTCCTTCAAGAAGGGTAAGGGGCGAAGGTTGCGTAGTCAAAATGCACAAGGACTTCTGTTCATTTCAGCAGTAAAACTCGCAGGTCTGTATGTTCCCATCATAGTGGAAACATTATTCATCACAAATTTCATATAGGAAATGGAGACGCTGCATCAGAGAGAACATTGAAATGAGGTTGAAAGAGGTTTGATGTCTCTCTGCTCTGAGCAGAAGTGTGTCATTTATTCATCCGGAGGAGCCCGTACATCAAGAACAAGCTGTGGCTCATTCTTAGTGTACACAAAGACTCAGTGTGTGTGAGTGTGTCAAGGGGGATGAAGGGTGGCCCTGTGGGGCACTTCTTGCTGTTCACTTTAACAAGGTGGCAGTGGAGCTGAAAAATCTCATGCATCCTAAAAAGCATTTTCCCCACAGAGGGTCATTAGACAAAGCAGTCCTCTGAAACTGTTCACAAGGTAGATGCATCAGGCAGGTGCCCTCCAACAGCAGCTTGTCTTTTCTTTCTTTGACTTTAATTATTTTAAAACTTCTTCTGTGCTAATTTTTCCTGTATATTGGTGCATAAACCAATGATTTGTAACAACCTACTAAATATTTAGCACAGTATAATGCCACATGTTTTGTATTAAACCTTTGGAACAGGTTATAATGCTGTGCTAATGTGCTCCCAGCTGCTTATTCTTAGACTCAGTGTTTCGTTCCCTGGTGTCCATCATGAGATCCTTTCTTTCTAAATCATTGGCTGACATTAGAATTATGTTTTTTGTGTGTGTGCATTAGCTTTTATGAAGAATGTCGGTTTTTTCATATGTTAAGTTGAATTAACTTTTGTTGTATGCTTGTTATATGACCAAAATGTGATTGTTGGGGAGCCCTAACACATAATCTAACCAGGCAGAGGTACAATAAAGCACAGGTGAACTCAATCAAGACAATAGTCCTTATTCCTAAATATCCTTTATTTAAGACAACAGTGAGTGCATCTTACTGTTAAAAGAAACAAAACAAGATGTCACAAAAACACAGAATTACTTTGGTTTTTAATTTTATACAGTCCTGTTCAAACTCCTCATTTCTTCATATTTTGTTGTGAAAATGGGAAACGGGTGTCGCGATTTACTGAACTTTGCAAACATACGTGGAGATAGTTTGTGTGATCCTAACAAGCTTGAAAGTCAATGTTTTATATGACCGCCTTTAGTTTTCCTCATATTTCTCCAGACTTGTTGAAAGTCATTCAAAGCTCGTCATTGGATCTTGGCTGCCTTTTGTTCTTTTCTCTGCCAAGATGATCCCACGCTGTTTCGATCCGGGAATGCCCGTCCGTGACAGATAGCATTCCACCGAGTATTTTCCTATCCAGGTATGCAATTACTATGCTGGCAGTGTGTTTGAAATCATTGTGATTTTAAAAAAATGAAGCCACTTTTACTCAGATGCTTTCCAGATGGTATTGCATGTGGATCAAAATCTGATGGTAATTTCTTTCATTCACAATTCCATCAATTTTTACAAAATCTACAACTGTCTGAAATTCAATTCACTTTTAATTATACAGCACCAAATCACAACATCAGTCACCTCAAGGCGCTTTATACTGTAAGGTCGACCCTACAATAATACACACAGAGAAAAACCCAACAATCACATGACCCCTATGAGCAGCACTTTGGCGACAGTGGGAAGGAAAACTCCCTTTTAACAGGAAGCCCCTAACCGTGAGCCTCTGTCATGTTTTACAGTTGGCTGTAGACACTCACTGTTGTGTCTCTCTCCTGACCTCCTTCGTACAAATTGACAATGATGTGAGTCAAAAATGTATAAATTGGATTCATTCCCACTGAGTTTCAATCCAGTTCTTGTGTAATTTGGTGTACCTCAGCCTACTTAACAGCCACTTTGGATCAGCTGAAGGGGCAGATGCATCTCTCAGGTCCTCTGTTTTTCTTTTTCTTTTCCTGTTTTTTAGGACTGCCAACTTTAGTTTGTCCTTCTCTTGTCCGGTTTCCTGATGTTTTCAGCTAATGGTTCTTTTGTGTGGCTCAAGACTTTTGCACAGTACTGAAACGTGAGGCTGAATAGAGTGCATACAGTATAAAGCTGTATAACAAACGGTATAACTTGTAAAATTGAATATTATTATAAAGGATTTAATGAGATTAGAGACAAATGATTCGTTTCAAGGTCGGAGACACCATGATCAAGTTTAATTTGCAATAAGTTAATAGTGCCCATGAAAGTTTCTCAGTGCCTTGTAAAACCTGCTGATGTAATAGAATCCTGAATAATGTCTACAATAAAAAAAAACATTAAGTCTTAATAATGAAAAATTTACCTTATATTTAAGTCCTAACTTTATATTTAAGTAATGTAAAGCACCATCAACAGATTTTAAGCTCCACTTATTACCTCACTTTTATGCGATTTTACATTATATATATCATTATACAACCCACTGTTTAAAAATGATTGTGAGGACGAGAGCTCATTGATGTAAAGTGAATAACAAACTATGACAAAATAGGAACGGCTGGACTCATACAAAGAAAAGGAGGAGGACAGAAAGATGAAGAATGAATTTAAAAGGAAACAGAGGTGGGAGAGAACCGAAAGACAATAACAGGTGGGAGGGAGGAGAGAAGGAAGCGTGAAGAGAAGGAAAAAGATGGGGGTGGAGGAGAGAGCGAAAGGGTTTAAAGTACACCGGGATGGACTGTTCTCACATGCATTACATCTTTTTTTCATTAGTTCCAAAAAGGTGTAGAGCGTGAGGCGACACCAGGTGGGGTGCATCAAGTGATGTGTGAGTATTGTTTTGAGGAGGATGGATATTGCAAGGAGAGGTAATGAGGAATGAGAGCAGCTGAAGTGGAGGTGTGTTTGTGTTGTTATGAGAAAGATGAGTGCATGTGGATCGTAAGGAGGCCACATGAAGGGAGAGTGTGTATCTATGTGTGTGTGTGCATGAATCACCTAAACAAGCTTCTTGCAGGTTTTAACCACATATTTGGATGGTGCACATACTGCTGACCATGGTGAGAATATGTTTTAATGTGCATTAAAAAATATTTCTGATTTGGAATAGTTACATGGATGTTAAAAAAAAGTTTGGTTAATGGTGCAAATCCTTGTAATGTGTTTCAGTTTTTTGCACATGTACCATTGTACATGGTACATGTGACCTAGAAAAGCTTCTGCTTCTGTAAAGCATCTGAAAATCACATGATCGCATAAAATTCTGAGAAACGGGAACATCAGAGGAGCACATAAAAGGCTGGAAATCCTAAAACCTACCTTCATCCATAATTATTAACAGCACACTATTTATCATCTGCAACTATGTGGCAGCAGTGAAATACACAAAATGCTGGAAATCCAAGTTTCCAGCAACACTGGGAGTGTTCACATCTAGAGCTAATATAGAGAAAAGGTCTGAGGCCTGATTGTTGGTGGCAGATGGGCTGGCCTGAATATGTCTGAATGTGCTGATCTCCTGGATTTTCATCAAAACAGCCTGTAGAGTTTGCTGAGAATATTAAAAAACAACAAAAACCCTCCAGTGAATGGCAGTGCTGTGGACACAAATGCCTGGTTGATAAGAGGAGTCAGAGAAGAATGGGAGCAGAAAGCCCAGTCTGGTTACAGCTGAACAGAAACAACAGAAAACCATGTTGAATTTCACACTTGTCTGCCAATAATAGAAATCTGAGGCTGCACTCAGCACAAGTTCATCAAAACTGGACAGTAAGAGACTGAATAATGTAGCCTGGTCTGAATCTCAGTGTCTGCTGCAGAATTTGGCATTAAAACCATAAAATAAAGGCACCAACCTGCCTATTTTAAGCTGTCCAGTGTGAGAGCAGAGGTAATGTTTCCTTTCCTTTAATTACATCGTGACCACTGGCAATACTTTTAAATCCATGTGTCATTTTCTTTCTTGAGAGAATTTAAAGTGGGACCCACTCATATGACAGATCAAAAACGTGGACCTCTCATTACAACAAACAAACATTTCACTGTAGGTACAATAGAACAAGTCAAGTTTGTATATGGGTCTTATTGGAGTGGCTTAACCTTGCCTAACCTCTGGGTATTATGCACATTATACTGTAAGTAATTTTGAGTACACAAAGGGTAAAAATAATCATCATGCACATTAACATGATGAATATTAAATAACTATTTTAGAAAATGATATAAAAAGGTTGGGTCACTCCATAAAGGGGCCCAGGCCCTCAAAAGTGCAGCACATTTACAGTGTAAGATGGGAAAGTATTGATTTCTGGAAGGTAATTAAACTGTACTTAAAATTAGTTGACGTTCTTAAATTCACTGATTACATCATTTGTGTCTCCTGTCTTGTGAAATACCTGGAAGTTTAAGCCCCAAAGTTCTGTTTATTTTTCTACTAAATTACCAGGACATTACAAAATAGTTACATTTACTCGTGTACTACCTAATTTGTTTACAGTATTTCATTGTTTCCTGTGAAAACCTGACTTATTACTCCATTTAAAGTACACTTTCCTTTATATGTAAATTTATGTAAATATAGTTACAATGTAACTACAAATGAAATGAAGTCCATTTAATTACAAGGCAAATACACCTGTGCTGTGAGCCATATTACCACATGTCCCTGACACTGTGTGGAGGACAGTTGTACTGGATTAAAGTACAGCTTAAGGTCTTTCTCCCTACCTGCCAGTCTCTCTTGTTTCTGCACATTGGTTCTCCTGGTTAACCCTTGATTATTTCCAAGAACCATGATTCCTGACTACAGGATCAACAGGAATTTCGTCGATGCCTTAAATGGAGGGAAAAGAAGTGTTATGTAAAATGCCTGAAAGGTTTTAAATGTGCAAACCAACTGAGCACACCTCAAAAAACAATGAAAAGTGACATCATGTTGCAAGATACATCTAAGCCCCATTTACATTTTGACAAATTGCCACCGTGGAGTATAAACCAAATTGCTTGTTGTCATTTCTGTTTGCAGTGTAGTTATGGAGAAACTAGCACTCAGAGATCAGAGATAATAAAAACGAGCTCAGCAGCATAAATCACGTCGGACGTTCAGATACGACTGAGTTCTCAAACAGTATTTCTCACACAAATTAATTACTTGTGCCCGTCACCATCACCTGATGCAAAATATTCACAAGTAAATCATACAAACTGTGCATGGAGAAGGATTTTTCCTCTGTTCTCTCTCTCCGAAATGTCAGAGGCATATAGTTGTTCTTGTTTCCACTGTAGTGACTGAAACATGTAAGTACTACTTTTCTAACTACTTTCTGCACGTTATTGCAGCTTAGAAATCGAATGTCTGTCATTTTTCTTTTGCTGCGAGAGTACATCAATATCCTTCTCAGGTGGCTTTCATTCTGCAGGTGCTTTTAAATTCTTGACACACGCACATTGTTCTGCTGCAGAGAGTAATTTACTATAACTGCTGTTGCAATAGCAATGGAAGCATACACTTTGCATTTTTGTTCCAAGCATTTTTAACCAGATTTTAACTTTTGATAAGTGAAGGCTAGTCAAGCTTTGTGAAAAGCTCCAAACAAAAAGAGTCAGTCACACAAATCATGTCAAAGTGGTTTGAGTTAGCCTCATTTAAACAAACAGTTACTCTCATGAGCCTAAAGCATGTTAAGCTAACCACTGTAACACAGGAAATGAATGGAGCTGCATTCCTTTCTTATAATCAGAAGAATATTGGCTAGTTTTTCAGGTATCAACCGTGTCGGGGACATCCACTCTCATTTACACCACACAAGGTCCTCATGTCTGCTCTGACTTGAGTAAATAGTTCATGCATCTTAACCATTAACCATTCAGACTGTATGAAGAAAGCCAAGTTTCGATGCAGCTGCTGGGACATACCAAGTTTGGAGGAGTGAATCCCTTTATGGCCCAAATTCTGAGTACACCAGTGAGAGTACTGAACCGTGACATTCAAATGTTGCAGTCGCAGAAAGGACCAGTTTGTCGTTGACTTTATTGATTTATACCCTCCAAAAACCCTTTTCAGAGAAGCAGAAATAGAGCCAGAGTTAAATAATGCTAGCTGAGAGAGACAGAGTTGGAGAGATAGATAGAGAGAGATTGTTTTTCATTTGTGTTATTGATGAACCAATCATGGTGCCTGGCCTAATCAGGGCATCACTTCAAAGCCTGTTTGTTCTTGCCAGTTAGAAATCGATAGCTCACGCTCTAATCTTCTACCTCTCTCTCTCTTGTCTATAATAGTGATAATCTAATAATGACTGAGTGTCAACTAGACTGTTATCGTCATCATCAGTATTTTATTCTGGGTTGCAAGCGATTGGTTTCTCTTCTGGACCCTTCCTTTATGTCCACTCTGCTGTAGATTCCTTATTCAGACCTCCAGTCACGTTGGCAGCGTTAGTTCATGCACCACTTTAGAGTGAAAGAAAAAGAAAAATATTACGTGTGCATGAGTTGTTTAGTTGTGAAAACCCATGTTATGAAGCTCCCAGCATGCAGTTTTGGTGCAGATGTTAATGCCAGAGGAGGTTTGAGGCTCTCAGCACTCAGAGTGTTGGTGTTTGGGGTTTTTTGGCCCACTCTGTAACTGTATGTGGTCTGCTACTTTCTGGCTGAGCTGATAGAAAATTCATGATCTGACTTGTTCCTGCAGGAGCAGCATCCTATAACACTACCACACTTGAATTACACAACACAGCTGGATGCTTTGATTTTATATTCCTGTGGCAGTAAGACAGAAAACACCTGAATCCAAAGATTAAGAAGTCCAATACACCTGTCTGTAGATGTAATGTATGTGAGGTTACAAATCCCTGAAAGAAATATGTCGGCACGTTGACCCATTCCCCTCATCCAGTAAACAATCAAGTTTTCATCAAGAGGGTATTTGTGAATTCAAATAACTTGAGGACGCAGAGTCTTACTTAAGTGGATTTAAACCACTCAGTGGTTTAAATTGCTTTTAAATTTAAAGAAATATGTGATTTGGTTGATTAAGTAAATGATAAGGAAGGCGGATAACGAAGTCAGCACAGCAGATTAGCACGGAAACCATAACAACATTTTCATATAGTGCTCAATTCTGATAGGTTCAAGTATAAATGAAAAAATTATGTTTATCATTAATATAAAGTGTTCATTTGCAGTTCCTTGATTTGCAGGCAGTAATTGGTGAAATTCACATGTTTATGCAAAGAAGAGCATTCCAGTTATGTGATGATTAGCCACTGACTCTGTCACAGCTTTCAAATGCAAAAGACATGCACTGAATCACCTCTAGAACTTTTAGCTTCTTCACTTATGAATTAATAATATAATATATAAGTGTGCAACACTTAATTCCATAGGAGACGCTTAAAACAGACTCCTGGGGATTTGAATAGTTGTAATTTGTAAACAGGCAATGGGATGTCTTTGTTTCACCCTTTGAATTACATTTAAAAGTCTAGGATTCATTTAAAGCTTAGTGCATGCTGCCACAGCTGCTTTAAAATGAAACAGGACAAAACTGAGATGAGCTCCTTCACATACTTAGCGGTTAGGGTACGAGCCGTTTTAGGCCTGGAGGCAAAAATGAACCAGCCTCTTCGAGGCTTTAATTCACACCATGCCTTGTAAATTATCCCTATTGGCTGAAAATGTGATCCCTAATAAGCATGAACCAATCAATAGCCTGACTAAGTTAGCTTGAGCCAATAGTCTTGTTCTCGCCTACCGGTGACCGTGTCATTAATCACCCACACGCGCGGCTGATTTGTTTTAATGAGACTTTCTTTATTAAATCAAATAATTCAATAAAGACCGAGGGTACTTGTTTGTTCTGGAAGAAGGAGAAGAAAATGGAGAGCGATGTGGTGCTTTTAAAATACAGCCCCATTCATCATTATGGAAGTGCCGCCTTAAAATTGAGAAACATCCATCAGCTTATCAGGAACTGTCTAATGAGCATCAGGCCACTTCATCAGCTTCAACAAAATCTGCCCTCTCATTCATCTCAGAGCAGGAGGCCTGTCTGTTAATGTTCGCTCTGATACGACATGTCCAAACTCTCACACACAAATTAGTGTTGGTGGACATGCTTACACCAGCGCTGAAACTCAGACTGGCATATGTAAACACAATCACGAGCACACCCTTATCATCAGCTGCTGAAGAATGTAAGAGAGAAAGTATTTAAGTGAAATCAGTCACTGCCAAAGCCTGGCACTCACTCGCACACACTCACACAAAGTGCATTTAATGCACGTGTGTGAGTGCTCGGGTATTGAACATTAAAGCGCACAGATGCAGCACTCTAAAAACTGTTCTTCATCTGCTGCAATCAGATGTGGTTCTATTTATAGCCCCACAGAGCAGACATGTGATAGCAGAGTGGACGGAGGAATTGGTCAACGAGGGCTTTTTTAAGCTAAAGGGGTGATATTAGACAGGGTAGGAACCAACCCTTGCTGGCTAGCATGCTAACACCAGTTGTCATTTCTGTAATGCAAAACTCAAATATCTTTGGCACAACAGCCACGCTGCTGGAACAGTGTTGAAAAGAAGAGGTCTGTGGTAGCTGGCACAGAGCAGGACAACAGACAAGAACAGTCAAGTGTTTTTGATGCTAAAAAGAAGACAAGTTCACCGTGAACAAGTTCTGAAAAGTTTTTTGTTCATATTTTTTTTTTAAATAATCACAAAATCCGTCTTTAGACATCATTAAAGGTACATATCTTCAGTGCAAAGTGCCCACGGTTCTGTTTCTGCCACTTTTGAATTCCCAACACCAGCAAGTGTGCTTGGTGTGTGTGTTTACACGCACTCATGACCTGTTCATCACAGGGGAGCCAGACTGAGGAAGCCATCCAGACCACTAAAGAGATTACTCCTCCTCACACCCTTCCTGCCATTTCTCATCCCTTTTCTATCTCAGTCTCTCAGGTTCTACTGCTTCGGTCTCTGCCTGTAACGGCCCCTCCCCCTCCCATTTCTAACGCTCCTAATTATCCATTAACCGCCTCTGAGGGTCTTAAGGATGTTACAGATGAGGAATTACCCTTGTTGCCAAGTTGCCTGATAAATGTCATCTGGCATCTCTACCGCTCGGCTGTCCATTACAGACACATGCATGTGTATCGCCCTGCCCTCCTCAAAGGAATCGTTCTTAACAAGACCATCTGGAAACTATGGCAACTCTGGGATTTGTGGTGTTTGCTGCAGGATCATGACCTGAAAAAATGCAGGAGGTTAAAAAGGAGTCTCTTGAACTGCTGTGTAAGCTAATAACTGCGTAGCATTACTGGCTTGCAATTTCCATGATCATTTCTTATCCTGAGGTACAAACAGTGCTGTGAAAAGTTACAAAGACATTTCTAAGGTTTTGGGACTCCAGCGAACCACAGTGAGAGCCAATATCCTCAAATGGAGAAAAGTTGAAACAGTTGTGAACCTTCCCAGGAGTGTCTGGCCAACCAAAAAACTACTCCAAGAACATGTGAAGGACTCATCCAGGGGGTCACCAAAGAACCCAAGAACTGCAGGCCTCACTTTCCTTAGTTAAGGTCAGAGTTCATGATTCAACAATAAAAAAGAGAGTGGGCAAAAATGGCCTCCGTGGGAAAGTTCCTCCGTGGCCCTCATGACCCGGGATTTGAGGGAAAAATATTCTGATAACACTAAAGGGAACTTTTTAGAATATCTGAGTTCTGTTACATCTCTTGCAAAACTAACACATCACTTCATAAAAAGATATCCTACCAACTGCCCGGCATGGTTGTGGTGGTAGATGTGATGGTCTGGGGTTGCTTTGTTGCTTTAGGACCTGGATGACGTGCCATAATTGATGGAACCGGGAATTCTGCTCTCTCCCAGAAAATTCTGGCCAGCCATCAGTTTATTCCCTGAAGCTCAAGCTCATCTGGGTCATACAGCAGAATAATGATCTAAAACAAGTCTACCTCTGAATGTCTCCCAAGAAACAAAATTAGGGTTTTGGAGTGCCTGAGTCAACGTCCCAACTTAAATCTGAGTTGAGAGGTTTTGGCGCAATCTAAAACAGACCATTCATGCTCAAAACACTGTGGTGTGTGCACCAAAATCCTCTGCAGCAGCGTGAAAGACTCACTGCCAGTGATCACAACTGCTTGATTGGAGTTTTTGCTGCTGAGGTTGGCAAAACCAGTTCTCAGGTTTAGAGAAAAAAAAAAGTAAAGGTACTAATGTTTGTTTCTTTTTGTCTAAACTGACTGAATTTGAATACTGAACTATGGTAGCAGAAAAAACAATAAATAAAAAAGCATTTCTTGTTTCCTCGTAAATTTACGAGGACCCAGAAGTGTCCTTAACTTAATAACTTAATTTCAGTCCACCTTTGTGAGCTTTGAGGACCTGCACCTTTTTTCAGAGCATGATCATTTTAACTATACTAAAAAAAAACAAAAAGAACAACAACTGGAGACTTTTTGAAGGCTCTCAATGATTGGACACAGAAAGATGGATTGTTCTTGTTGAATATTACAGTATTACAATAAAATATTTCAAAGCTTGCACTACAGAAATGCCTGAACTCACTTCAAGTCCAGTAATGCTGAAGTTATAACAGCTCACACTGTCTCCCATTCGCCTTGTGTTGGTCGGATCAGAGAGGTATTTGGTTTCAACAATATAAAAAGGTTCAGGGGGATGTGAATGGGACCATCATGTCCTTGTTGGCACAATGAGCCAAAATCCTGAGTTAAAACAGCCCCAAATTTGGTTGGAAAGGAAACGTGTGCTACTAATTTTTGACTTGTAAAACACCAAATCTGCTGTTGCTGCAGGACAGAACTTTACTTATTTATTATTATGTTATTGTATTAATCATGATTATTTAATTATTCAGTTCAAAAGCCCTGCCCTGTGCTCTACATTAGTGAACCACCATAATAAATGACAGTAGCTCCACAGAGGCTTTCTGACAAAGATAAATTAAATCTCCTCCCGTGAGGTAAAATGGTATTGTCAGACATGCCCCGCAGCCAAGTCTTGAGTGTGAACTGGAGTCACTTGTGTTTAATTTTTCCGCAGTCCTCAGGGAATGTACCCAAATGCTATCAAGTGTATAAGGATGATGATGTGTTTCATGGCTGCAGGTCTTTCAAGGCTCCTAAACTTGGGCCGATAAGCACAGCTCTTATGAAGCATCTGTTTCACATCAGACTGCTGACTTGTGAATATCAGCATTTTATAAGAACCAGAGCAGAACTTTGGTGGGACTTTATCAGCTTACAAAGACTGATCACTAATCATTCAGACCGCTCGTTTTAAGGTTTGTTCTGGGAGGGAGCTAAATGGTCAGAACTGTACAAATGGTACTTTAGGTTCTTATTGATCATGCAGAACTGTTCTAAACTTACACTGCAGTCTCACATAAAGAAGAACGAAGCATGCATCAGATGGTATGAGACCCATATTAGGTTATTGTATTATCATGGGTGGTGGCTCAGGTGCTAGAGAGGGTAATCTACCTGTCAGATGGTTGGTGGATTAGTCCCCAGCTCCTTCAGTCTGTATGCCCAAGTATCCCTGAGCAAGATGCCAATCCATCTCCTCATCCATCTGCGTGTGAGTGAATGTTAGAAAAAAAAACACCAGATAAAAGTGTTTCAGTACAAACACTTTTCTTAAAAGTACTGCAGTACGTTACTTAATTACACCAACACACAGCCTTTTCCTAATGAGGTCACACGTGATCTTTCTCTTAGTGTTTGGGTGTGAACACAAAGCCGACAGCACAAAGCGAAGATGAACACGAGCCCAAAGAGACTTTAAAGTGGTCGTCATGGTGATTCTACTGCAGGAACATGAACAGGTAGAAATGTCACGGTATGGCATGGCACACCGTGGAAGGAGTGGGGAAGGAGGAC
Source organism: Pundamilia nyererei (assembly GCF_000239375.1). NCBI lineage: Eukaryota > Metazoa > Chordata > Actinopteri > Cichliformes > Cichlidae > Pundamilia > Pundamilia nyererei. The sequence continues at coordinate 1,095,389 of NW_005187477.1, read as the reverse complement.
CCAGGCGCGGTGCTCTATGTATAGGCAGTGTTTATTTACAAGGTGAAAAACAACGTAACAATAATTCCCCGTGTTCTCCCAGACTCCCGTGTCGTGTCTCCCGTGAATAGTCCGTGTGCTCTCTGCTCCCGTGTCGGCACCCCCCGGTGCTCGCTGCTCTCCGTGCCCTCCACGCTCTTCCTGCGGGAAACAATAACGGCAGCTGTCAGGACACTCAGAATGGCAGGCATACACTTTTAGACTTAGCTTAGACAGGGTGACTAACGTGGAGTCTCATGCAATGATCCCGCGTCGGTGGGAGCTCCAAGACTCTCCTAAGTAGCTCCCCCGACGAGCCCTGATCAGCGGCAGGTGTGTGGCTTCGGGTGTGGCCAGTCCTTCCGCAGGGCCACACCCCTCAGGCCTGCAGGTGGCTGAGCTCCATCCTCCAAGCATCCCCGCAGACATAAACACACACACTCACATCTACAATCATGGAGGAGAGCAGCAGCAATACCAAAATACATATAATAATAATGATAATATAATACATGACTGCTCAGGGATCCTGGGTCGCCCAGTCCCAGGACCCTGACAAGAAAGGTGCTCTTCAGTTTGTCACACTTTGTTTGAGTTCAGGAGTGGAAGGCTTCAAACGATGGCTCACCTTATCACAGTGCTGGGCCGGGCTCAGTGTTCACTTGGCAATAACACTCTGGGTTCTTGGCTAGCTTAGCGTTAGCATGCTGTCAAAGTAACAAGAAAGTAAAGTAGCAAGTAGAGTAAAAAATGACTGTCTCTAATGAGTCATTAAGTAAGTTACTGCAGTACTTTTAAGAAAAGTAAGTAGCAATGTGTAATAGATTTCTGTTCTTGGTTACGCTTGGGAAAATAATGTTTTTACGGGACTTTGAAATCCACTGTTTCACAACAGTAACTCTGCTTGCTGACAAGTGAAGAGCTGGGAAGTGACAGATCCCTCTTTCTAATGCCATAACCTCATGCGTCAGAGCACAGACAGCAAAGGACACCTTGTGTGTAAATGAGCCACAGCCACGGCAGCGACTTCACCAAAAATGCACCAACTGGCGCCCCGGGCAGAAAAACCGGCTGTTTTAATCATAGGAGTAAATTAAGTCTTTTGTTTCACTATTCAAAGCATCTGAAGCATTCAAAACAATAATAACCCAACTATGCCTGTTGAAAACATAATGTTTTGAAGCTGCCTTCCTCATGTCTTGACTCATATTCTGACTTCAAACAGGCAATTAATGTGTGGACGAGGTGATAACAGACAGAGGAAGTGTGAGGGTACGAGCGACTCACTGCTACTAATGAGCTACGACATCACTGCAGCCGTATGAGGAAGTGTCTGTGTGAATGTGTGTGCGACTTCATGTATGTATCATGTGCCGTTACAGTTGACCTATCCTATTTAAAGCCAAAGCAGAGGGACTCCAGATCTCCAAGGGAGGACGACCGACCACGCACACAATGTGTCAGGTTGGCAGCAGTACATAGAGGTTTGAGGATCAGCGTTTGATCCATGCCGACCTTTAGTTTGGCTCCAAGTCGCCTCTCCTCTCTTGCCAATCCGACCCAAATGTTTGGTTCGCTGATCACGTGAGAAGATTGCGATGAATTGGGGTTTGGTGTGTTCGTGTCTTCAGCCTTTTGTCTTGATGGAGAAGTTGCCCTGATACAATCCATCTTTGAATGAGAGTCTCACCAGTGAAGCTTTTGCTCATGAAAACGAAACACTGAATTTATGCAGCTCGTCTCAGTTATTTCAAGTGTAGCTACATGTTCGCCCTGTTTATCATACTCACACGCCTTCCTGTCAGGCTCCTGGAAGCACTTCATTGTTTTTTGTGGGGTTTTTCATCTGTTTCTGGTTTTTAGCAGACTTTTATATTCATCCATCTTAGTTTCCTTTCATGTTTGCCAGATTGTATTGGGACTTTCTAGCCCTTCTGTGCCTGACATTAGTCTGTCACTGTTTGCCACCAGACCTTTGAACTTGTGTTTTTTGTTTTTCTCCCATCGTCTCTCGCTGCTTTCTGCCTTGCTCTTTGTTGTCATGACTGTGTTCTGTTGCAATTGTACCTCTGGGACTCAGAGTCTCTGGTTACTTTGATTGTGTTCACAATTTGATCCAATCTCAACATGAAAGTCACTTAGGTGCAGTTGCCCAGCTTGTCCATAAACACACCAAATCCCAGGTCAGTGGAATCATTTCTGACTGATGTTTTTGTCATGCCTTTAAACAGTCTGATGTGCAATGGTGACCAGATCCAAATGTGGTCTGGCTGATGCAAGCACACGATGATCCTCTCCTGTCCTGCAGGGATTTACACTTTGTGTTTCCCTTTATGCAGAACCAGCCACCAGGATACACATTGCATGCTATATAGGAAATCTCAGTAATGACAATATTTTGTCAAATGCTTCAGACAGGAGATGCACACTTTAGACTACTGGACACTGACTTGATGTAACCACGTCCACAACACATACTTTCCATTCCAGGTTTACTAGAATACTTCCTTACGGGATGTTGGCAAAGTTATCTGTACTCTGAGGCACAGCGATTTCATCATACTTTTAGTGTTCTTGCTGTTTTGTTTGCTTCCCATTCAAAATACACAACACCAACAAAAAAAGGACCAAATGTGAGGTTGAGTTTTTACCTGCATTTGCTATGTCTGCTCTAGTTAAGAAGAGTGTGAGGGACAATCATTCAGTCACTCATTCTTTTAGACATCCCAAAACACCTTTAATTTGCCTGAAACACTGTAAAGGGGGAGAACTGAAACTAAAATTAGAAATATCCTGTCTCAGAGTGACGCTGAAAAACTAGTTCATGCATTTATTACTTCCAGGCTGGACGACTGTAATTCATTATTATCAGGATGTCCAAAAAACTCACTGAAAAGCCTTCAGCTAATCCAAAATGCTGCAGCAAGAGTCCTGACAGGGACTAGAAAGAGAGAGCAGATTTCTCCAGAATTGGCTTCCCTTCATTGGCTCCCTGTTAAATAATCAGGCCCCATCTTATCTTAATGACCTTGTAGTACCATATCACCCTATTAGAGCACTTCGCTCTCGCTCTGCAGGCCTACTTGTTGTTCCTAGAGTATTTAAAAGTAGAATGGGAGGCAGAGCCTTCAGTTTTCAGGCCCCTCTTCTGTGGAACCAGCTTCCAGTTTGGATTCAGGAGACAGACACTATCTCTACTTTTAAGATTAGGCTTCAAACTTTCCTTTTTGCTAAAGCATATAGTTAGGGCTGGACCAGGTGACCCTGAATCCTCCCTTAGTTATGCTGCAATAGACGTAGGCTGCCGGGGATTCCCATGATGCATTGAGTTTTTCCTTTCCAGTCACCTTTCTCACTCACTATGTGTTAACAGACCTCTCTGCATTGAATCATATCTGTTATTAACCTCTGTCTCTCTTCCACAGCATGTCTTTATCCTGTCTTCCTTCTCTCACCCCAACCAATCACAGCAGATGGCCGCCCCTCCCTGAGCCTGGTTCTGCTGGAGGTTTCTTCCTGTTAAAAGGGAGTTTTTCCTTCCCACTGTCGCCAAAGTGCTGCTCATAGAGGGTCATATGATTGTTGGGTTTTTCTCTGTATGTATTATTGTAGGGTCTACCTTACAATATAGAGCACCTTAAAGTGACTGTTGTTGTGATTTGGACCTACATAAATAAAACTGAATTAAACTAAGATATACTCAATAACCAGAAACAAGCAGTTTTGCCCCATTTTTGCAAGTTTCCCTTCATGTAAAATGATAATTTCTGAATAAACTTCCTGTGCTACACAAAGGGGATTATGCAGCTCAGTTTGCCAGATTTCTTTTAAATTTAGTTTTTATTTGTTTATTAACATCATTACTGAAAATGATACAAACACATTTGAATGTTATTTTAACAAAATTGAAACTAACTTCGAAGTGATTAACCTTTGGAGACAATCTGAATTTGGATCCATAAATTTTCATGAGGTTTCTTTACAAAATTGGAAAATACATATCAAATTGAAAACAAAATTAAAAAGAGGAAAATCCTTCTGGATCTTAAGATACTGTACATCACAAATCAATTCTCATGGATCTGGAGACTTAGTGAATATGTAAAAGATTACGGGGGAGCGGGGGACGTAAGACCCCACTTTTTCAAACGTTTTAATAAAAATCATCGTATAAATTATCCGTACCTTTAGGGTAGAGTTTCCGCTCCACCTGGTGTTTAATTAATCATGTAAGAAACAATCCTTATTAGCCTAAATGGAATGATTTAAATGTGTCTGTATCACAGAGGAGAACGTCTTCAGCACGAAGCGTCCACTCCCTCCGTCTGTCATCTGCATGTTTCCTGACAGTTTGGGGAAACGTTTGCAGCCTTTGCTCTTCTCTCGGGGGCGAGGCCGAGGCCGGCCGTCAGCCCCGTTTGTCACACTGCTGCCGGCTTCATCTAATCACTTGAACTCCACTGATTGAGAGTTGCTCTGGGCCATACTGCATCATTCTGCTCCACTGTCGCTGAATTAAGAAGGTTAACTGTGTATGCATGTGTGTCCGGGGATGCACTGGAGTTATTCTGTGTGTACAAAAGGAGGTGAAGATCAGAGTTTTCATGTTCATCACTGTGGGTGAATTCAAGATGAAAACTCGATTTAAGACGAGGATATGGTGAAGCTTTGGCCCACAGCGATGTCCTCGGAAGTAGAGCAGGCATGGCCGGGAATGCATATGTTCAAAGCTAATGTTATTAGGCAAGTAGATGGGGTATCTATTGATTTCTATATTGAATCATCACAGACTTCATGTTGTGTGCTAATAAATGCACGTTTCCTCACAGCTGCTGCACTACAAACACTCTGCAGATGCCGCGAGATGGGGGGGGGACTGTTGTAACAAAACTCTTCATCTGCCGATTTTTTCCAATTAAATTCAAGGTTTTAACTTAAAAACCGACAACGCACATGAATCCTCACCTCTAACCTGAATGTCTGCTGTCTGTGGGTCTGAGGTTCATATTTCCAAAGTGGTCAGCAAACAAAAAGGCATCAAAAAGAAAAACAGATTAAAATCCTTTGGTCTGTATAACATAAATTTCCTGTTGTAAAACACAACAGAGAACTGGTATTCCTTCAGTTATTTGCCCAGTGTTCTGCTGCACAGAAACACTGCAGTCTGAAGAATAATTTAATAAAACATTAGGTAAATAATTATAAGTTTGTTTAACTTGCTTTGGCATGATAGATGGCTCCAAATATTGCAGCGCATCGAAGGGAAGGCACTAAGAGAACGAACAGCTGAATGAAACAGCTGTTGTAAATTCAAAATGCTTAATTGTTGCAGTTAAGAAACAAAACATGAGGCTGTTGTGAAATTTATCTAAACCAGAATCTGAAAGTGAATTTATTTTCTTGCAGATGGTTTTGTCTGAAAAGTATCTGCCGCTTCCTCTTGTCATTAACCGAGCACAGAGCATGTTTTTGCATATTTTATCCCTTCCTTTTAAGAGCGACAGTGGAAGTGGAAGGGAGAGAGACGGGGAATGACGAGCAGTAAACACTGCCTGTCGGGCTCTCAGCCTCCAACCATGAACTCCAAAATAAGACGACTTTCTGCTGTTACACTTTTATGTACTATTCTTATTGTAAAATAAGGACGTTGACTTTTTGCTTGGATGATTCCAACTCTAAGTCACCTTTATTGTTTATATGTTTGTAGAGTAAAAGTGATATTTCATGTAGATCTGAATGCATGCCACTTTCCAGAACCGTCACTTTTTGAGCTCTTATACATTCCGCAGCTCGGGTTTGTGTTAGGTTAACATCAAACATTTGTATCAAAGGATGATAATCAGTCTCATACTGTGAGTGTAGGTGTAATTTAAAAAAATAACATTAAAAAATAACATGAATTACAGCCTAGTGAATTTCAAAGTATTTTTTCATTTAATTTTCCAGTCATGAAGGTTCATTTTTAACACGGACCCCCTGCTAAGGACCCGAAGGGCGCTCTCAGACCTCCTGCAGCAGGGGGATGAAGATTAAAGACCACGGGAGAAGGGAGGAACAGGTGGTGCAGATGAAAAAGGAAAACAAAAAGACTGGAAGAGAGATTGACCCCCACCACCAACGCCAGATAACCCCTTTTAGCTCGGTTTCAGAGAGGCCAGAGAAGCATGCCTGTACGTATGGCCTTTGTCTCTGCCTCTCTTTCACTTTAACCGTGAGATGCAGACACACAAACATGCATTACACACCGCAGCAGACACAACACACCTGCATGAGTTCTCAGAGCCTCTGCGCTCTCCATCTGCTCTCAGAGGGTGATAGTTCCATTACAGGCTCATCACTGCAGTCTGCAGCACGTGGTCAGTGAGCAGCACTCAGACTGTCTGGTTTGAAAAACCACAGAAAATGTGGACCAAAAGGTTTTTTTTTTTATATTTTAATGCATCCAAAGATACACTGACTTATAAGCTTAATATGTTGGAGGACATTCCAGAATCCCTTCAACATTATTTTTAAATATGTTCGCAGTGAGACTGAAAAGTTAGACAAAACTCACAGTGATGTGATGATTTATTTATTTCTCAAACAGATACGATTCCCAGCTGGGCTAAGAGGACAGCTGCCCCTGAGTTCCAAAGCTAATTGGTTCTGGTAAATTAATTGGAAAATTTCCTTCCAGAAGTGCAGTAACTAACTGTGTCTTGCATTAGGCTTGTGAAAAGCAGCACTGTTCAGACAAACTCATTAACACACAGAAAGTCCATCAGAACAGGGACAGTTGGTCTCTGGGTGTGTAGGCAAATAATAACTCTGCTGTCTGCTGTGTGCACTGGATTAATGGGAACTTGGGGGCATTAGCGTCACACCAAGCAGCGACCTTTGTGGCTGAAAAAAAAAAAAGTCAAGCACACAAAAGAGAGCAAACGCTGCAGTTCCTCAGACGATCACTGGAGATTCAAAGAGCCAATCGGTCTTCGTAAAAATGTACTGCAGAAATACATATGTTTGGAGCCCGGTTTAAAAAGTAGCTGTGCCCCTTGTGACATCTTTATGGGGCTAAATTCTGTGAAAACTCATCCATTTAAATTAGATGAAGGTTTCAGTTTCTACATTATTGATGCCATGGCTGCTTTGAGAGATGACAGCTGGGCTCTAGCTGTCTGCTGGAGAACGGGACCTGTTAGCGCTCCAATGCTGTTTTTTAATGCATTTTTATACAATTATTGACTAAATATTTGGGATTCTTGTGGGATTAATTGCAATTACCTAACTAACAGAGCAAATGCATGCCTCAGCTTCCATAAGTGAAATGTTGATATTTTATTACTCTTTTATAAAGCACCAGTTAGCAGGTTTGTGTGTGTGGTTAGCAAGCTGCCCCCATACAGCTTATGGATGCTCTTCACCGAGATTTGTTAGTGTTAGCTAATAACTTAGCACTCCACTCTCTCCTTTAAATTGGACCACACACACAGTCGCTCAGGAGAAAGAGATGCTCATCTACCAACCCCGAGTTCCCCCGGTCTGCATGTCAGAGTATTCTTGGGCAAGATACTGAATCCTGAGTTGCTCCTGATGCAGTGTGAACATTAGTAATGTGTGTGATTGGGTGATTGAAGCCATTAACCATTTGCGTCCTGTTCTGTGTGACTGGGGAGCTTAAACTTCCATGGAATTTGTCTTGTGTAATGTTGTGTTTGTATCTCGTGATATTTATGGCTTTAAATGTTACCGTAACCACTGTGATAAAATACAGTCAAGTATCAGTTAGGGACAGAAGTCTCAAGGGCAGCGGCAGCACAACGGAGAACAAATCGATATGAAGGGGAGATGGAAAACAGAACGGCTTTCCATCTCGCTGCCTCATTCGGTCTCACTTCAACTCTTCAATAGTTTCTGTCTGAGGTCTCTGCTTTCTGGATATGAGAGAAATAGGCCTTCACCTATTGACTGAAGCCTTTTCACTGGTAGAAATGACATGATTTATTGGAGAAAAGTGTCAGCCGTCTAAGGTTCCTGGAAATGAGGATGTTATGTTGCAGCAACGGTGTGTGAATCACAAATTTGGGTTTTTCTATAAGCTATAGTAATGACACTGCACAAGTTATTTTCTACTATGTTGTTTAGTCAACACCTTTAAAATATCACATCAGCAAATATCCAAAACAACATGCTAACATTCAACAGGCAAAACCTTCCAGTAGAAGCAGTGTACAAACGCTGGTTCTGTTGAAATTTAATGAACGTTTTTCAGGGGATATAAATGTTTTTGTGATTTTACAGAAAAAAGAAAACACCAGAAAATTACCCTTCAGATCAGGTGGTGGCTCCGTTTGCTTCCAACAGTGCTTGTTTCTCATCTTAATTATGATTTTTCAGCAGAGCCTGCAGCACTTTTTAAGTTCCTTATTCCATGTTTAAACGTGATTAAAACAAAATTCTGATTCGTGAAATTTTAGACGTACATCAAACATGTGACAGGGACACGTGAAACAAATGCAAACAGAGAATGTAACATTGCTCTTCATGATGAGCTTCATAATATATGTTTTTTTAGAACATAGATATTAACAGTCGCTGCATTTGTGAAAGTTTTGTTGAGACTGACCCACCTGTTAAGGAGGAAATAGGGTACAGACATCATCATCTTTATTTATAAAACACTTTAAAACAACCACAGCTGACGCAAAGTGTTGTGCACTGGGACTAAATAATAAAAATACATAAGACATGAGAAATTAATTAATTAATTAATTGATAATTAATTTTATTACAAGAAAAACTAAGTCTGGCTGAGACCAGAAGCCAAAGAATAAAAATGGGTTTAAGACAGTGAAGACATAAATGCATACATTCATAAGAGTAAGTTATTTTAAAATTATGACGTAAATGTGTCACATCATTGAGATGCAATGTTAAGGAATGACATTATTATTTTAAAGCCTCAAGCAGGAGCAGAAGTCAAAGCAGCTGAACTTCATGATACATACTTCAAACAGGACCCTGCGCTGCATTCAAACATGTCTGCATGTAGGTTACTCCCCAACCAAACCAGAGGGGAGGCTGACAGCAGCTGACCTCCTGGTTTAACCAGGATGAACATAGTAACACACTGCCTTCAGGATTCAGTGGAACAAAACAGTCACACGTATACAAAGAGAGAGAGAGCTTAGATTAAATGAACTTTTAATCCATGTTGAGGGAAAGCTACATATAGTGAACATCTATAATACAGAGTAGCCTGTGGCAAAGACAGATAGATACAACAAGACAGAGAGAGCAACGAGACAGAGGGGGAAGAATAACCTCTACCTCTTCTGTCTCATCCACTTTACCCTCTTACATTAATCAGGTCTGGTTGGGAGGGGTGGGGTTCACTCTCAGCCCCAAGGCCTGGAGAAGTGGGCTTGTGATTGGAAGGTCACAGTTCAAAGCTCCGATATGGCAGGGGAAATCAGCCAAAGCTGCTCTGTCTCAGTAAATAGTGTTGAAGTGCCCCTGAGCAAGGTGCTTAACCTCTGTCTGCTCCAATGAAGCTGCTTGAAGAGGAGCTGAAAGTGGGGTTGGCTGGGGTAGCGTTACCTTTACACATCCCCCCACACCTTTTAGATTTTACCTGGCAGACATCCGGCAGATATTTCTGCCCAGGAGGACTTTCTAGAAACGTATTTATAACATGGATGGCGTTTAGTTGAGTTACACAACTTTTTGTGGCAGTGTTTTACATTTTGATCGCCTGTTTCAAATTGGATCATTTAACAACCATTATTAGTTGTACACACTCCTATAGAAAAAGCTAAAGGGCGCCCTCCTCCCCATGAAAGAGGGAGTGTAGCAATCGGATAATCCTGAATGTAGCTCTGTAGGAGAGTTTGATAACTGTTAAGGCGACTGTGTTTCGAAAAGACTAGTTACTGAAGCCAACAAATATCCAGGGTTGTACAAGCTCCAATTTTGGCATCATAAAGGTAATGAGAAAAGTAATCAATGGATGGACCATTCAGGTAAGAAATCAAAGGTTATGGTGATGCATGTCACTAACCTTTTCTGATTAATGATAGGGAAAGCACTTGACACATACCATATTACATGATACGCCACTGCAGCAGCTTCTGTCGGGGGCTGGGTCTAGGATTTAGTCAATCAATCAATCAATCAATCAAGGCTTTATTCGCCATGTGCAGGTTGCCCTGCAGTTGCCCCCCCGACCTTACACACACAACACAGACATCACATGGGGATACAGGTTGGAGATCGGTAGTGTTACAGAAAAAAAACACTGAAATATACACTACAATGGGAAAGTTCAAGAGGTAAAAAAGAGACCTCTATTCATGCTGAGCTCCTGGGAGGACAGCATGAGAACAGGAAACAAAAAAACTCTTCTGCACAAAAAAGCACATAAATGTCCACAGCACAACATTATGGAGCACGTGACAAGCCACAGGGTCGGGTGGGGGGTGAGGAGTAATCCGAAGCAAACACAGCAGCCATCCTGCCCAG
>NW_005187477.1:1072006-1084658 GCF_000239375.1 Pundamilia nyererei | reverse complement strand
TAAGTAAACAGTCTTCCAGCCAACCCAGGTGGCCTTGCATGGAATGGGAAGGAACAGACTCAACACAGTCGTTATCAGTTATAGTTGAGTTTTATTCTAGTTTAGGTTTCCATCTATGTCCCCTTCAGTGAGTCTGTTCTTGTCACGGCTGCGCTGGCACCCTGTGGGGTTGAGGGAAAGGAGGACCCAAATGCAGGACACAAACAGTGTGTAGTGTGTATTATTTACAGTGACGTAAATAATACACAACCATAAATCCCTGTGCGCCCCAGACTCCTGTGCCTTTGTTTTCCTCCCTGTGTCCGTGCCCTGTGTCCTCACTTCCAAGTGTCCATGCACCCCGTGCTTGCTGCCCTCTCGTTTCCAGGCTCCTTCTGGGAAATAACAGAGGCAGACGTTGCGGCAGGATTGCACTTACTGATGTGTTGAAAACACTGACGGGTTGTCACATAGTGATCCAGCGTCGGAGAGAGCTCCACCACACTCCTAAGTAGCTCCTCCGATGAGGCTTGATCAGCTGCAGGTGTGTGATGATCTTTAGGTGTGGCCAACCATCTGGCAGGGCCACACCCACCAGGCCTGAAGGTGCCTGTCACTGCCGCACCGACACAAGCGCACACACAATTGCACCAGCACAGAGCAGCAAAAACATATATAATATGATACCAGTCCATAACTGCTCAGAGACAGTTCTTGTCTTCTGTGTTAGTCTACGTCTACGTTCCAGGTCTACGTCTCTCAGTGTTTCCTGGTTTATTTTGAAAGAGTCTTGTGTTTCTTTGTTCATTTTATTTAGTTTCACTTCCTGTTTGCCATCATTATGTTTATTCCAGTCAGCTGCTTTCTCCTTTGTTTCCACTTCCACTGATCTCCTCGTGTGTGTATTTAAGTCCTCTGTCTTCCTTTGTTCAGTGTCAGGTCATCTGTGTTACCCCTGTCATGTCAAGTCCCACGTATTACATGATTCTATTCAAAGCATGTTCATGTATGTAGTTCATGTTTGTATTTCATAGTTTCTTTCGTGTCTGCACAAAATCATGTTTATAGTGGTCATAGTCATTTCTAGTGTTTCCATTTTAGGTTTTAGTTCAGGCATGTTGTTTTGCACTTCATCAGCCCTAATAAAGGCTCGCTTTTTGTTTAACCCTTGTATGGTGTTCGGGTCTGTGAGACCCGTGTTCAGTTTTTTTCAAAAGAAAAATTAAACAATAAATTATTTTTTCACGTGTAAATGTGTTGTGTCTTTCCACTCACTCCACTTGATTATAACTGATTTATTTATAACATTTTATATAAAAGAAAAACGAGGAGCACATTAATTCATAAATGTGATCTAACAAAGGTAAAGGGAAAAAATTAACCATGTTTGTTGTTCATATGTCTTGTAATTGGGATGAAGTAAACATCTGTTGAGTAATTTAACATAAAATTGTTTGATAGTGTTAATTTGGAAAGCCAAAACTCTAGCGGGTCCACCAGACCCATGAACACTGGCTGAGTAACAAAAATACGAACACCACACAAGGGTTAAAGTGCACCGGTGGACCCCACTGTGACAGCTGTGTATTGTAGCTTTAGACAGTCTTGTTGTGGCCATTTTTGTTGAATTTCTATGACTCGTACTTTATATCCATTATTGTTTTTTCTTGAAAAATAGATGCTGAAGCTATTTTTGCCATTTAAATGTGTAATTAATTTTACTTTTGGAAAAGTTATGGTTAGTTTGGTAACTTTTGGACCCTCCCATTATTTATAGCAGTGGTTCGGTACCGGTCCGAGGCCTGGGGGTTGGAGACCGCTGACTTAGAGGATGAAGATCTCGCTGTGGGAGTGTGGTGGAAATGTTTGTTTTGTTTGTCAAATGTCAGGTGGGGTGACAAGAGGGTTTAAAAAAAGATTTTTGGACCACTTGTTGAACTTGTGGAACCAGATTAGGTTAACTTTCATTTACGTCTAAGTTGTAAGAAGTTATTGGGGTGATTTTTGGTCTATATTTTAACACGAAAAGAATCAAGTGGAAGTGCGTTCTGAAACAAACCACCCGTTGCAATCCATGAGATTTTCTTGGACTATTTTTTTGTTTTGGAAATTTGGCTTTGACAAATCTGTTCAGACCAAAGCTGCACTTACATTTCCACACGTATCCTCCCATATTCTACCACAGTTTCTGACACCTGACATTGGTCCATGCTACTACCCTATCACTACTCCTTATTTGAACTCCAAACTGAACTCTAATACAGATTTAGTTTTCCAGTTCATTTATATAGCGCCAAATCATAACTGCGTTGCTTCAAGGTGATTTATACTGTTACGTAAAAATCCTACAGTTTTCAGAAAAAAACGCCAACAATCAAACAATTCCCCTTTAACATGAAGAAAGTTCTGGCAGAACCAAGCTCAGGGAGGAGCAGCCAGCTGCTGTGACTGGCTGGGGGCACAGAGACAATGAGGAAATAGGAAAGAGAAGATAAGGAAAAAGGGCAAATCACAGGTTAGGGGAGAGAGAAGACAAGGATTTAAAGACATGGAGCAGTGGTATAGAAATATCAGGAAAGTGAAAAGATTATACAAGTATACAAGTTTATATACACACACACGCACACACACACACAAACATATATATATATATACACTGTAGCGTAGTGTTAAAAACATTCATAAAAAATCAGGTCACTTCTATATTATCTTAAGAGAAAACATTGAAACTGAGTTGAGTCATAATTTCATCATCCATGTTTCAAATCCAAAGAGTGATGGGAAATTGGAAGAACACAGTCTTGTAAACTGTTTCTATATGACAGCATCATGGTTGGTTGAATTTGGTTAAGCTCTGTGTCCAACAGGAACTTTACAGCTATGGCTGCCTTTTTACATTATTTTGAAAGAAAATGTTAGCGTGTCATCCTTGGCCCATGGGAAGGACTATATTAAAACATCCAAAGACAGAACTCAAGCTCAGGAACAGATAGCATGAACACTTGAAAAGAGAACTGAGCAAGAAAATAATTTTACTTATACATCACATTTAATCTTCTAAAGCAAAAGAAATGAGACAGTTGGACACGTGGTCACAGAAGCTTCAGCCAACAAACTTGGAAGCATCTGTGTTTATTTCATGGCCTTTATGATTTGTGAATAAAACTTCTTGTTTTTGTACAAGGTAAGGTTTGGAGCAATGTAACAAGAAAAATGAATACAGGCACTTTAATGTTAAGGTGACTGCAGGTGCATTACTTCCAGGGATCCACATCACATGGAGAAGATAATAAGTGAATGCAAATGAAATGAAACAGTAGGAGTCCACATTTAGGGTTTGTTTTCCAGGGGAAAGAAAAATACTCCTGGGCTTTGGCTCTCTGAAAAGACACAAGAGGCAGCGTTTACTCGGAGAATAGGACTGGGATAAGAACTGGGATCTATTGGGAAAAGCTGCATTTAAAGGGCTAATAACAAAACATGATTATTTATGGGGGAGTTTTTTAAACTGAATCCATGGAAAGCTTTTTGGTTAAAAAGAAATCCTAAATTAAACACATTTGCAAATACATGAAAAAAATCTCCTAAAATCTTGCAAAAGTGCTGTGCTAGTTATATATCTTGATATCATACTGTGGTATCACACCTGTCCAGGATACAGTACTTGATGGTAAGCGTCCACATTTTGGCAAATCCAACACTGAACCAGTTTCACGGAACTTAGCAAGCAGTTTGCTAACTGTAGCATGGGAGGTGGGTGGTCTCATAGGGTGTCTTGCATTGAAATCTGCTGCAATGACCCGGTTACTGCGTTCACCAGATATCAACACAATTTCGATCCGCTCCTCACGTGTTAACCTCTTCGACATGTCAATGGCTGTGAACAAAGAGAAACTTGTAAATAACTCATGAAAGAATAAAGTTGCGTTGGAACCAAGCACACCATTGTTTTTCTTGTGACATTACCAATAAGTTTGATGTGTCACATGGCCCTCTTCCTATTGAAAAAACAAAAGTTGTATCCAAGATGGCCGACTTCTAAATGGCCACCATGGTCAGCACCCATCTTGAGGAGTTTGCCCCCTCACATATACTAATGTGCCACAAACAGGACTTTAATATCACCAACCATTCCCATGTTATTACGGTGTATCCATATAAATGGCCCACCCTGTATATATGCTTATATATCTCACTTGGTGTGCCTGCTGTAAATAAACCCTGTTTTGACTTTTATCAGTCCTGCATCAGTGAACCCTGACAAAATGTGTACAAAGTTTAACACTCACAGTCATCAGTTAGCCACGTTTATTAGTCTAAATGGAATCATGAACTCAAAATGGCAATGCAGAAGGATGCAAGAGTTTGCTCTCTACTCCAGCATGGTTTCTGTTACCTACAAACCTCTGCACACTTTTAACCTGTTATATCCGCACATTGATCACATGCTGTGAACACGCACACTCCTGGCCCATCTACTCCAGCCACACCTACAACCAGCCCCCCACCTAACACCTAATGTTCTCACCACCCTGTCCTGCTCTGATAGCATCTCTGTCTCCTGCAGAGGAAATGTCTCCCTCCGCTGCTTCCTTATCACAGGAACAATGTGGTGAAATGCAGCGACACAGCCGCCTTATCAGCAGCACAATACACAAAAACCAACACAATGCCACACATCGGCGCACAAACTCGTAATACGGCTCATTCAGCTCATTCAACTCAAACTACTTCCACAATGCTGCCTTATAGGAATACATTTTATTTTCTGCGCCTGTCAATGTGTCTGCCACAGAACGAGGCACTTAACCCTGCCAGTGGTAAACTGTAAAGACAACAAACCCTTTAGAGTCATTTGATTCTTCCGTGCTGCCTTTTCATATTGATGTGTTTAGTAGCAACATTCTTTCTTTTCTCCTCTGCCTGTCAATATGCTACTCAGTAAAGAACTTTCAGTCCAGGAGCAGAGTTATTCTTCTAAAGCCGGCAGCATGAAGCAATGTTCAAAAGGACAAAACTCCATCGCAGATCTCTCAGGATTAGTTGAAAGAAACACAGAAAAGAAAAGAATAAAGCAAACCAACCAAAGTCAAACAGCTACAAGGAAAAGAGTATTTTAAAAATTCAATAGTCAAATCAAATACTTTCTGATCCTTTCTGATTTGTGTTTGAGGTGTTTTGAGATATTTCAGTATTTAAGAAGCCATTTGCATTGAGATGGCTTGCTGCCATCCTAATGGTGTCTTTGAGCAATGACTAATAGGAGCATGGGAAAAGGGCAACGCTGTTGTCAGCGAGTGGCATTGTCAGTAACTCCCCTGGAGGGGCTATCATCAGTGTAAGTAATACTGCAACAGTTGAAGACCTGCTGACAAGAACTAAATGCTGAGTAAATAACTAAAAGGGCTTTTCCACTGGTACCTTCTCCGCTCAGTTTTTAGGGTTTTCCATTAGGTGGTAGTACCTGGTATCAGGTACTTTTTTAGCACCTACTAGTCCGCAGTTCCAAGCAATCTGCGTCCATCTTAAAATGTAATGTCAACTAGACTGCATGCCATTGATTGGCAAGTTATAGGCTGGCCAAGCAACTCATGAGAGCGTTCTCTTAAAGAAAACCAAAACTGGCATTTTTGAACAGCGCGGTCCTCGAGTCTAACAACAAGCCATAGACCGAGCAGCAGGTATATCATCGCCATGACATCCTCCATTCTTGTGCTTGTGTCTCATACAAATGATGTCACTTGACTTTCATCCACATTTCTATAACAATCCCACACACATTCAATGGTACTCAATTTTTATGGAAAATGACCGCAATCGAGTAGCGTCAAGTCGAGCAGGTACTAATGGAAAGTTCCCACAGTTCCCTTTAGATGCCACAGGATATCAAAGTAGAACATTGGTGATTCTTACATGGAACACTGATGTTTAGTTTCTATGTCTTTGCAATAGATTCATATTTCATCATCCAAGATGATCCTCCACACAAAAGCTGGGTGAGTTTGACATAGATGTCTGAGGTTTGAGGGATTACCTAAAATGAGAAACTAAAGACTGGTTTGGTTCTTGGTTTGTTGGGAATAACTTTATCATGAAAATCATAGTGGAATTCTAGGATCCGAAACAGTGGTCCACCAGCACTGAGAAGAGGCTCAAAGGTGGCTGTTGGCTTGAAACCAGTGAGACTCTGAAGCAAAACTCTTCACAGTATCAGAAATTTAGGTTGACGAACTCACAGTGTGACTGCTGCTATGACTCTATGAAGTATATTAACCAGCCAACAGTAATGTGACATGAAATGAAATATTTAGATTTCTACCACTCAGGATAAACCACGAATATTAATATGATGCTTTATTCTCCGTAGCTTCCTCATATCCATGGCCCATGCAGAAAGGCCTTCACTCACCAGGAGATGGACACAGAAACCTGTGAAAAGTTAATCCCAACCTTCCTTTTATTCCTTTTATTAAATTCCTTTTATTGTTCTGGTCCATGTTAAATTCAAATTGGCCTCTTAATGGAAAAAACAGTGTTAAGTGACAGGTATGTTATTTACTCAACTTTAAGTCAACCTGGTTCTGTGACGTTTCCCTTTATGCTGAAATTATATAGCAAAATACTGAGCTGACTGACAGCTTTCAAGCTATTTTAAACCACCTGCTTCACTTGTACATTTGAATTCAATCCTGTGGAACTCATACGAGCTGCTGACTTGACCAGGAGCAAACAGATGCGATGTTACAACACCACACGTATAAACCCACTTCTGGGTCATTTCAAACTTGGAAATCGACTCGCAAAAGCTAATGAAGCCTATCGATGTGTGAGAGAACGTGCGCTCCATGTTTCCCTTTGATGCTGAGGTTAACCGGTGTATCCACCTCTGCATTACACCCGATGCAACCCCTGAAATTTCTCTGTTTCTGCAGAACAGGCATATGTATGCGCTCCAGTCTTGGGAGGAAGCGCACGAAAAGATCAATTTCCCCTTCACTGTAAGGGGCGTTTAAGGTGAATCTCGCTCTTCCAGTCATTTGCCGCTCTCGTTTTCCCCGGAGGAAGCCTGTAGAGCTGAGCCGCTGAAATCCCAGTCGATACCCCTCGCTCCAAACAAAGCTTGAAACTTAAGGGAGAAGATGAGACACGGTGAATGCAGCTCAGAGTGCAACTCTTTAAAAACTGTAAACCAGCACAAAGTACAGACACAAAGCAAAGCACATTCATCCACAGACTCTACGGTACAGAAGAAATGTAGCAGAGCAAGCACCATTGTGTGCTCGGAGTGACCACACACACGCACACACACACACATCCTGTGTCACATCCTAAAATCCATTTATGAAGTAATAAAAACAAGGCTGCCCAGTGGTCAATTTATGCAGACAGCTCTGTATCGACAGAAATAAACACAAGCCAATGAAACTGCTGAGCTTTAGCCAAACACTTCAAATGCGCCTGAGTGTCTCAATGTGTGTGTGCTGATCCCAGCCTGCTGCTGCAGCAGTTTCAATGTGCAATTACCAGCTAAGATGCTTCTTTGACCACTGCTGAAGAAAGCTTTCTGATGGTATAGAAGCGTCGGTCCAGCCACGAAAAGGTACATCCCGTCAGACTGCGCATTGTCCGCGTGTGTGTGCAGCTAAGTGTGTGTTGGCAGACAAAATCGATGTTTCTCAAGGGAATAGCAATTTCTCTCTTCTGTGTGGAGTTGGTGGAAGGCCAGCTGTGATTGCTTTTTCCTCTACATCCCTTCATCATAATAACAACTTGATTCTGGCGTCTGAAACGCACACGTCCTCTCTTCCTCCGGCCCTCGCTGGATTACTAACTCCTGTTTTATCACTCTTTAAACACACACACACACACACACACTCACACACACACACACACACACACACACACACACAGTGCTACTTCACCACTTATCTTGTCTTTTTGCTGTTTTTTTCTATCCCTCTTTTTGTCATATTAATTCTCTCCCAGTGCTTTCCTCTTCTCTAACAGTTTATCCGCTTTTTTCTTCATCTCCTCTCCTTATTACTCCTTCTCTTTTCCATTTCTTCCTCTTCTGTATTTTTCTCATCGGTTGCTTCCCTTTTTTTCCTCGGCTCGTCTGCTCTTCTTTACTTTTCTTCTCCTAGTTTCTTCTCCTCTCTGCTCATCTCCTACCTGAGGCCCTCTACCTCCTGCTGATTCATTAAGTAAAAATGCAACTAATTAACATATCGGTTCATGTGAGTATTTAGGATTATTTCTGCTTACTTTAAACATTTGCCTAATAACTCGCACTTTCCTTTTCATCTCAGTGCTATTTATTATGAGGCTTAATTTCCTCTTCCTTTAAGCTCTCTTTTCTGTTACTCATTTGCATCGTCTCTCTCGCTCACTCTGTTTCTATTTATTACTTTTACTTCTTTCTGAGGTCTTTCTTTGCCTTTTCTTCCCATTCCTCTCATGTGTTTTCTTCTTCGATCTCCTCCTTCATTTCTCCTTTTTACCTTATATGCATGGTCAGGCCACCTGCTGGATCTCAATCCGCTGTTTCATTGCAAAGTTATTTATTAAAGAGGCGATTGTGGTATTAAAGATTGATTGTACTATTAAAGTGTTGTTTACAGTCCAGACAGCCCCCGGGAGCATTTATCCATTGACAGCAGCAGTCTGGGAAACACATAGATTAGTTGTGTGAGCTGGTCATCAGCTTCACTGATCAAAGCTGCCTCTCGCTCAGCCGGGCGGTGTTAACTCATGCGTCTATCTGTGAATATGCATTATGTACATAATTACATTTTGTCTGTCTTGCCTCAAGGACAATCTGACAGGAAATATAATGGTTGGCTTGAGGTGATGGAAGCTGATTGTGCAAAAAATGGCCCGATAATTAGCGTGCAGTTGGTAAGTTTCTGGACAATGATGTGTTCGTTTCTGTGATCACAGCAGAATTGGCTGCACTTTTTGCTTGTTCGTTCTTTTCAAGCCTTCAGTCGTCAAGTGTGAAAGACATGATTACTGTTAGAGCCTCGTGACATCTGCAGGCATGCATGTCGATTTAACTTTAACTCAGTGCATCTCACACCATTACACACTTTACTCACTTTAGTAACCTTCACTGACACGTCATGCCAACATGCTCTGATTCTTTAGGGCGTGCTCACACTCGGCCAGAACACCGGGCACCACCAGCGTCTGGTTCACTCGACTAGTGCGATCACTGTGTACTGTGCTCGTGCACAGTCCAGTGTTTCATGTCCTGGCAGGATAAGCATGTATTGGGATCTCTATCTGTGCCCAACCAATGCGACTGGGATGCTTCGCTTGTGAAAAGTCAGTTGTGGAAATAGCTTGTCACCTCTTAACGCACTGTTTCAAAGTTATACTGTTGTGCCACAGCACGTTTCAGGCACTGCCCAATGCTGCCCAAACCATGAAAGAGTAAAAGAAGAGTGCTGAGGCAAACAGAAGCACACCTTGGCCTGGATTGGTGAACACAATGAAGACGTCTGACATTGAATCTGTATGCACTAACTGCTAGCTATTTCATTTCTATACTTTCTGTGACCAAATGAGGAAACAAATAGTTTGGAGTCTAGCCCGGCGACCCTGCACAACAAGCTGTTTCTCTAAAATAAACTATCGTGTGTCACAAAATAGAAGCATTTTGTTTCTAGTCAACTTAAGATGAGCTGAACTGGATACTTACCGACCAATATCCGAGTATATATAATATTTATCAGAGACAGTGAAAAAGTTTGGCATAGCTACTGTGACATCACTCACTAGGTTCAAGCTTTCGATCGTTTTTTTAACCACTTAAAGGTGAAAGCAGCATGAGGAGCGGACCTGACTGTGAAACTGCATGCTCAGAGATACTGGGACACTAGAGTAAGCAAAAATGGCTAAACCAGACTTAATGTGTTATTTTGACATGAACCCATATAATAATCTGGAGACTATTTACAGAGGTCAGGAATAAGGGCTATTAGACTTCTGCAGGACAGGAAGTCTGAGGTATCGCCGTGAGAAGGTCGTCAGGGAGCTCGGTCTGTGACCCAGCATTTAGAGGTTATCGTCTTTTTCTGAATTCTTTGTGTTTGGGATGTTTTCGTTTTCTATTAGTTGGTATTAAAAATAACTAAACATATAACCAAAGCAAAGAATAACTTGTTTCTGTGTTGTCTGGTCCAGGTGCCTCCCCTTTCTGTTTACATGTCTCCTCTGTCTGTCATCTGCATCTCTGTTTCTTCAGCCCATCACGTCTTTTTCGTGACCGCTGTAGTTTCAATCTCTCTTGCTCCTTTACCTCGCTCCATGTTTCCTGTTTTATTTGAATGTCTTGTGTTCCATGTTCAGTGTGTTTAGTTTTGCTTCCCCCGTTTCAGCTGTTTCCCCGTGCGTTTCCACTTCCCCTGATCACCTCCTGTCTGTATATAGTCTGTGAGTTTTTAGTCATCCTTTGTCAGGTCATCTGTTATGTTCATGCCATGTTTTCAAGGTTTCATGCTTGTATTTATGTATTTTCGCCAGGTTTCCATGTTTAAGGTTTTTCATGTTTACTTTTCAGTTTTCCCCAGTTTAGGCTCGCTTTCAGTTATAACTTCTAAAAGTTCTGTTCTATGTTTCCGTTCATCAGCACTTGGGTCCTCCGTTCTTTACTCCACACGGCCGTCTGCGCTAGCTTTAATTTCACATGTGGAAGCTGTATCCATGTCTCACACTGTCTGCTGTATTTTTCTGTGAGGCTTCCACCTTACGAGTGAGGAAATTCAAGTCCTACAGAATCTAATCGAAACACCTCGTCTTTTACACATTGTAAGTATGAATAAGAGCAGACTGCTGAGGCTATCTGCACTACACAGGCAGCCTCCACTCAGTTTAGTTCAGAGATCTTTGCTTTGCATATTCTGCTCAACGGAAGCGTTATGGAGGAGGCAACTAACACAAAAGCATTCCATTAATACATAGCATTCATTATAGGTGGCAGTGGTCTAAATAATTAAAAAAGCAATCTCTTTCCTGAGTAAAGCTGAGCAGGGGTGGAAGACTGTTTCTTTTTTTATTGCAGCTTTTTGAAGAACTTTTTTGACAAACCTGATAGAGTTAAAGTCATGAATTATCCAAGAACCAAGCATCTACAAGGAAGACCACTATAAAAAGACATGAATAAGGAAAAGAGGTGCAGTGCTAAATTACTAAAGAACCCATATAGGCATGTTTCATCCTTGTGAAAAGCAGATGGTTGTATTCAGTGAACAAATTAAGACAGAAATCAGTGTGTGATCTGTTCATGTATGCTTATACATACTCAATTAGCTGTTACAGAGTATATTTGAAGACGTGACCAAAACCACGTGCGATGGTTTACCTTAAATAAGGTCAAGGATTTAAATGTCAGTCACCTCCTGTGAAGAGGTGGCGGCTCTGGGACTCGTGTAATTCTGCTGTACAAAAGATTTCGAGTCAAAGAGATAACCTTGATGCTGCTGGGTTTAAAGATCACAGGAATATTAACTGAATATCAGTTCTCTTGCCGCTGTGATTAAATTCAATGCCCTGAATCAAAGTAGAGAATTTACCAATCTGCTCAGTCAAAAACTTTCCAGATACAACCCTGATTAACTGCAAATACAAGTTTCATTACTGGCTCAAATGAAGGTTACTGTGGTGAAGAACGCCTTCTGCAGCACAGCTGAACAATAATCTGTGTGGCAGATGCACCAGAGAAACACACAAGTCATAAAAAGCAAGAATCTGCTAGAGGCCTTGTACTGAATCACTGCACCAAATGAGAAATTTATTAATAAATGAGAATTTGCTCGCTAGCGCAATCTGTGCAGATGAACTCAAATGAGATAAATGGGCACCATCCTATACTTTCTTCAATGTGCCCTTGGAGTATTATTACTTCGGTATTTAGCTGATGATGTCTTCATCCTGAGAGACTCGTAATGAAGGAACAAGTGGGTGATGAGTGTCTCGCTCAAGGACGCTGACAGGCGAGGGTTCCTCATCAGAAACATGACAGGATTCGTAGTTTGTTCAAAGAGCTTCAAATGTTTATGATAAGTCATCGCGACTGAATGTCATCATTTATCATCAGGTCTGTGCTCCTCAGAGCTGCCAGCATGGCCGTTCCCAAACAGAAAGCCAACATTACAAATGAGCTCACAGCTCTCACCTGTCCTGGAATACAAAACAGTAGACGCCGACTGACATCATCGATCACAACTTTTTATGACACAGATTTGAACAAGGAGTAGCACCGGATTGAGTCGTTGTTGTCAGAAAGATTAAAGTTTTTATGGTAAAAAATAACTAACCAAAGCAGCCAGCAGCAGAGTTTCAGACATTATCTGGAAGCATTAGATACATTTTTCTTTAAATGTGGAGACTGGGTATTTTATTGTTTGAAGAATTAAATAGATCTTACATCTAAATATATGAGAATTTTGTAATGTTGGAAACTCAAAAATATTTCCTATTATCTCTCCTCAGCTGCGTTCTCTGATAATCCTCTGGAAGACCACTCATTTAGTTTTAACCCAGTGACTCAATTTGGAGCCTTTCTTTTTAAAACTAGCTGCTGATTTTAGTGCCCCAATAGTTATTCATCTTTGTCTTTGGATACCAATGAAATTCCAACCATCTGCTTTTGTTCTCATCCCATCTTTAA